>NC_080165.1:54234214-54568612 GCF_950295315.1 Erinaceus europaeus
TGAGTACCATCCCCTCCATAGGAAGCTTCCCTATTCTTTTTTCCTCTGGAAATATGGACCAAAATTCTTTTTTTTTTCTTCTTTTTCTCCTCCAGGGTTATTGCTGTGGCTTGGTGCTGGCACTTTGAATCCACTATTCCTGGTGGCCATTTTTTCCTTTTTTTTTTTTTTTTTTTTTTTTAGCTCAAAAGCTTTATTAATAGGCTTTCTCTTAGATAGGGAATCAAAGAGCTGGTGAGTGTCTACAAGAGTCACTGCATTTATCTCACAGTCATTTAGTCACTGTTAAGGAAGAAGGTTCACAGCAAAATAGGAAATCAGTTTCTCTGTAAAGGTGTCAGTGAGTATGCAGATTGGAGACATCTCAGAGATATTATAAAACCAAATCTCTCTTAGTTCATAGTCCACGAAAATGCCAATGGTCTCTTTTGTTGACTCTGAGTTGAGTTGGGTCTCAACGGACAGTTGGATTTGCTAGGGGCCTGTGGCATCAGTACCTACCTGCCTGGGGAAAGTCTCTTAGCAGACACCTAAAGAGCACATACTTGTGCCTGTGATTTCTACTATCCAAAACTGCCTACCGGCTTCAAACCCCTCAGAACTCAGGACAGCTTTGTGAGAAGTAAACGCCTTGGGGCTGGGAGTAGGGGTGGAGACTATTATTTCACCATCAAACAGAACCTTCTTCCTATCTTCACTGATGATGAGATTGTGCTGAGACGTCTCAGGGTCTAGTGTCAAATCCACCTGAAACTTACTGATGTCATGCAGACCAAGGTGATGTGAGGGTAGCCTGGGGATATCCTCCTTGCATGTGTAGTCTATGATTTCTGGGTTCTCCAGCTCTTTATACTTGATCAGTTGGTGCTGGAGTCTTCTTTCTGGCCTTCAGCAGGAAGTACAGGCCTGTCTGCACAGCCATCTCTGTGAGATCCCTCAGCAGACTCTTCACTGAGGAGACAAAGGCTGTTCTCAGTGATCTTTTGGGTAGCATTTGTTATTTCTTCTAGTAGTCAACTTTCACAGACTTGCTTATTCTATCTCAGGAATATTTTATAATTCTTGAGCTCCTGGAGTACTAGAGTTCTTTGACTTTTTCTTTTTTAATTGGATAAGACAGAGAAATTAAGAGGGCCAGGGGAGACAGAGAGGGAGAGAGAAAGATAGACACCTGCAGACCTGCTTCACTGCTTGTGAAGCAATGTGTGGGTCCACCCTGCAGGTTGGGACTCCAACCAGGATCCTTGTGCAGGTCCTTGCGCTTGGTACTATGTGCACTTAACCCGCTGTGCCACCGCCTGGCCTCCTGGACAAAAATTCTTTATGGGGTGCAGAAGGTGGAGGGTTGAGAAAAAGACTAGAAATCTGGGTTAAGGCAGAGAGTAGCTCCTAAATTTGAGGAAAGTACATAAATACTATTAACTATTAACCCATTGATTTGACCTAGGGCCCATATATATTCATATTTAGGAGAGGAGCTTGTGTGACCTCTGAGTCCTTGTCAGGATGAACTCCATGACACAGCTAGGAACATTCTAGGTGTACTCATTTCAGGACCAGTCTTCCTTGAGTGGCATAGTCGGTTGACCCAGCATCTCTTCAGAGAGTGGGGCAGTCCCTACCAGTGCTGCTTTACAGTGAGGGTAAGATCCTGGAGAGGCCCTAAAGAGTTCTTATTATGACATTCCTGATGGAAGTGACCAGGGAAGGTGGAGAGAGGGATCTATTAGAGGTGGAGACCCATTATGTCTATGTGGGAATTCAAGGATTCCCTGACTAGAGCCCCAGATGATGGGGTGGTCTGGGAGTGACCAAAAAGGCCATCACTAAAGTGTACCAGTCTCTTGCCCTTATATAACTTTTGTAGTGCTTTATTTATCTGACAAGGTTAGACATAAGTGATTGAGGGAAGTGAAGCAGGGGGTAGGAGAGGAGGGTATCTAGGCCTAAGTATATTAGGTACTTCATGGTGTCTTCTTTATGTCTTCCTACTTGCTTGCTGCATTAACTTTGTTATTGAATGTGCCATTTGAAATAAAACTAAGGAGTTCCATGTGTTAGGAAGGGTCTCACCAGAGTTTTGGAGTTGGAGGGTTGACATCTCAGGCTTGGATACAGTCCAAAGTGATTCATGAAGAAAGCTTAGTTTAGTTTGTTAATCTTTGATGTTGCTTAGAGCTGTATTTATCTTTTTTATACTAGTGTAATAAAGCTGCATTTCATTACAGTAAATATGGTTACCGTGATGAGTTAACCAGAAAATCTATTAAAATCTATATGACAAAAAAAAAGAAGGCAAGAGACAATTATTATTATAACCAAGTTATTTGGGAACTAGGATTACTTTGAAAATCCTATTATTAGGATTTACACTACCATACATGACCTCATTATGATTTATATCCATTTAATGCTATTTAAATATCTTAGATACTGGCAGGACTATTTGCTTCTGATCTAAGATTATAGATAATTTAGTATTTCAAAGGGAATTAATTTTTTATTTACTGGTATTATCTTTATTTATTTATTGGATAGAGACAGCCAGAAATCCAGAGGGAAGGGGGTGATAGAGACAGCTGCAACACTGCTTCACCACTTGCAAAGCTTTCCCCTTGCAGGTGGGGGCTGGGGGCTCGAACCCAGGTCCTTGAGCACTGTAACATGTGCACTCAACCAGGTGCACTACCACCCAGCCCCTCAAAGCAAATTTTATTATTAGAAATGCTTTAACAGTTTAAGCCCAGGGAGTTGGGTGGTAGCGCAGTGGGTTAAGCACAGGTGGCACAAAGCGCAAGGACCTGCATAAGGATCCCACTTTGAGCCCCTGGCTCCCCACCTGCAGGGGAGTCGCTTCAAAATGGTGAAGCAGGTCTTCAGGTGTCTATCTTTCTCTCCCCTTCTCTGTCTTCTCCTCTCTTCATTTCTCTCTATCCTATCCAACAACAATAACATCAATGACAACAACAATAATAATTACAACAATAAACAACAAGGGCAACAAAATGGGATAAATAAATAAATAAATATTAAAAAAACTATTTTAAGCCCAGTATCTGAATTCAATTTATTTTCAAATTTGAAGTATTAAGTGCTTAGACTAATGGAATATATACTCAGAACTGAAATCTATGCATTTAAAGAACTCAAGACAGTTCATCTATTTCTGCCTTACATACTGAATAACTAGTGATTTATAAGATTATAAATTAATATGACTAGATTAACACCATTTCCACCACCAAAGATCTGTCTTTCTACCCCCAGGCCCCTACAGTGCAGCTGAAAATCTATCCTTCCCCCCAGAGTCTTCTACTTTGGTGAAATACTTCAAACCTAGTCCAAATTCTGCTTTGTATTTCCCTTTCTGTTCTCCCTTCTCAGCTTCTGTTTTTTGAGTGGGATCACCCATACTCACCCTTCTCTTTATCTGGTAAAGTCAGCCCAGAGTGGCAAAGCCTTGATGACAACTAAAATAAAATAAAATAAAATAAAATAAAATAAAATATGGAGAATATTAAAGAATCTTGACCAACCCAGATGAATTCCCAATGACCCAAGTTTGAGAAACCAAATAGAGACAGTATTGGATCATAATTTAATAAACCGTGGGGTCAGCTGGTGCAGGGCCTGTCCAGCTTGTGGTATTTCACAGCGAATTAAATAGCCACCATGTCGAACAAAAAGCAAAGACCAAGACCACCAAGAAGTGCCCCCAACGTGCGACATCCAACGTCTTTGCCATGTTTGACCAGTCTCAGATTCAGGAGTTCAAAGAGGAATTCAACATGATCGATCAGAACAGAGATAACGTCATTGACAAGGAAGACTTGCAGGGCATGCTTGCTTCCCTAGGGAAGAATCCCACTGATACATACCATGACGCCATGATGAATGAGGCCCCAGACCCCATCAGTTTCACCATGTTCCTCACAATGTTTGAGGAAACATTAAATGGTACAGATCCTGAAGATATCAGAAATGCCTTTGCCTGCTTTGATGAAGAAGCAACTGGCACCATCCAGGAAGACTACCTGAGGGAGCCTCCTGCTGACAATAGGGGACTGCTTCACAGAAGAGGGGGTGGATGAACTGTACCGGGGAGTGTTTATAGACAAAAGGGCAATTACAACTACATTGAGTTCACGTGCATCCTTAAACATGGCGCCAAAGACAAGAATGACTGAAAGAACTCTGGCCAAAATGTTCTGGTGGCTATTTCTTGCTGTTTCTCAGACACTTGCCCTGGCCCCATAGACCTGCTGCATGAAACAGTGTCACAGCTTTGCTTCTTTGTTTTCCCTTTTGATGTAATTTATCCTAGACCTTTCTGCCACTTAGCACTTGTATAATCAGACTGCAAATGGGGACGAGGTTGTAAATTGTAGTGGAAAAAAAAGATTGTGAAGAAAAATCAACAAATGTAAAAGCCCAGGAACATATATGCGGTATTTCTGGTTTTGCTGGATTTTCATATTTTTATATAATAAAAATGCTATTTTGAAATAAAGATTACACTGACTCAAATGGAAAATAAATAACTAAACTATGAATGCTCTTTACTGTCTAAGTAAAGCAGCAAATGTACATAAATCCATGTTGATATCAACAAATAACTGAATAAATAAACTGAGGAGCATATATAAATTTTCCCTACAAAAGAATTCCAATTAATAAAATTAGAAAGAATGAAAGCCACCATACAACATCATGGTAATGACTGTTATTTTATTTTATTTTTAATATTTATTTATTTATTCCCTTTTGTTGCCCTTGTTTTATTGTTGTAGTTATTATTGTTGTTATTATTGACATCGTTGTTGTTGGATAGGACAGAGAAAAATGGAGAGAGGAGAGGAAGACAGAGAGAAGAGAGACAGATAGACAGACCTGCTTCACAACACGTGAAGCGACCCCCCTGCAGGTGGAGAGCCGGGGGCTGGAACCAGTATCCTTAACGCCAGTCCTTGGACTTAGCGCCATGTGCACTTAACCCTCTGCGCTGCCGGACTCCCAATGACTGTTATTTTAAACTATGGCAAAGTATGTGCATAGTTTCAAAAGATATCCCTCCATGATCATGTTTAGCAGAATAGGTGATGATGTCAAAGACCACTACTGATGATTTCACTTATATATGGACTTCAGAAAATTCAGACATATGTACTTGAAAAAAAAGACATAAATGGAGTATGGCGGTAGCCCAGAGGGTTAAGCGCACATGACGCAAAGTGGCATAAGGATCCGGGTTGGAGCCCCGGCTCCCCACCTGAAGGGGAGTCGCTCCACAAGCGATGAAGCAGGTCTGCAGGTGTCTATCTTTCTCTCCCCTCTCTGTCTTCCCCTCCTCTCTCCATTTTTCTCTGTCCTATCTAACAACGACGACATCAATAACAATAATAACTACAACAACAATGAAAAACAACAAGGGCAACAAAAGGGAAAATAAATACATATAAAAAATTTACTGTTGAATGTAAAACATTAATTCCCCAATAAAGAAATTAAAAAAAAAAAAAGACATGATCTCGTGATCTGGGAGGTAACGCAGTGGATAAAACATTGGATTCTTAAGCATAAGGTACAGAGTTCAATCCCCGGCAGCACATGTACCAGAGTGATGTCTGGTTCTCTCTCTCTTTCTCTCCTTCTATTTGCATGAATAAATAAATAAAATCTTTAAAAAAAAAAAAAAAGACAAACTGTCTAAAGCTTTGTGAGAACTATGATGGTTATTGTTGGGAGGGAGGGGCACAGAACTTTGGTGGTAGGTGTGGTGTGGCACTATACCCTACAGTCTTATAATCTTATAAACCACTGTAAATCACAAATTAAAAAGTAAAGAATAAAAATTATCCCTTCAAATATTTAATGAAAATGCATTATGGCAAAGACCCTGCCAGAGCACTAGGACATCATGTAGACAACTGACTTTGCACCAGAAAATTATGCCTCCCACACTGATAAGTTTCCTCCTTTATGATTTCTCACCTCTGGGCTCTCAATGAGAGCCCAGGTCTCCCTCACTGCATCAGTGACATCTCTCCTCTGCCCAGACACTCACCTGTTTCAGATTCTCTTTCCTTGACTGACAGAGAGTAATTAAGCAGACAGCTCCTCCCTGCCAGAAGACCCAGGATTCCCTCATTCCTTCGGTAGCAACATATATAAGCCCACAGCCACTGTGAGCTGAAGAAGAAAGAGGACCAGTAAACTCACTCACTTGGATAGTGAGCTGCTTTGCCACATGTGCAACCCAGATTTGAGCCTGACCTCCACTGAATTAAACAAAGCTTTAAAGCTGTGGTATCTATCTATCTATCTATCTATCTATCTATCATTGCCTCTATTTAAAAAGAAGAGAAAGAGGAAGAAGAAGAAAGAGTAAAATGAAATAATGGTAGAAAGAGGGAAAAGAAGAAAAGGCATCCTGCCTTTTGGATGCAGAGAGTAAAATGCTCTGTCTCATTATGTCTCCTGCTATTGCTGCCTCTACTCCAGTGTTTGGACCTAGGTGGCTGATATAACTTTAGGAAGGAGGATGCAAAGGTCTCCCTAGGCCTAGAAAGGTATGTCTCAGAATCCCTGGAGATGGAACTTCTTGAGGTTCAGGTAGGACCAATCTCAAGCAAACATATACAAGGTGAGTGACTCTTGGAAAGCACCAACCCCTGTTGTCTGCCTTCCAAACCCTTGTCACAGGGAAGCAGGGTCCCCATCATCCATTCATTCGCTCTCTCACATCATCCTTAAGCAAATTCTCTGCTTTCAGTTATTTGTGCTTTATATCTGCATTTCAGCTCTTCCTGAGACATGAAATATTTAAGTGCTGGCGGTCCGGCGGTGGCGCAGTGGGTTAGGCGCATGTGGCGCAAAGTGCAAGGACCGGCATAAGGATCCCGGTTCGAGCCCCCCGGCTCCCCACCTGCAGGGGAGTCACTTCACAGGCGGTGAAGCAGGTCTGCAGGTGTCTATCTTTCTCTCCCCCTCTGTCTTCCCCTTCTCTCCCCATTTCTCTCTGTCCTATCCAACAACGAACAACATCAACAATGGCAATAATAGCAACCACAACGAGGCTACAACAACAAGGACAACAAAAGCGGGGGAAAAAAATGGCCTCCAGGAGCGGTGGATTCATGGTGCAGGCACCAAGCCCAGCAATAACCCTGGAGGAAAAAAAATGAAAATAAAAGAAATATTTAAGTCCTATTGGAGTAATTTTGGAAATCAGCAGTAGGTAGAAGATTGTTTGGGACAGAAGGATCTAAAACTCCAATATAACACCCCACTCTCTCAACTTGACAGATCATCCAGGCAGAAAATGAATAAAGACATGAGGGAACTAAATGAGGAGATATATATATATACTAGAACTATTGGAAATTTTCAGAATCATTCACCCCAAAAAACTGGAATACACATTCTACTCAAGTCCACATGGGTCATTCTCAAGGACAGACCATATGTTAGGCCACAAAGACAGCATCAGCAAATTCAAGAGCATTGAAATCATCCCAAGCATCTTCTCAGACCACAGTGGAATGAAACTAACACTTAACAATCAACAAAAGGTAATAATCCCAAATGTGGAAGTTCAACAGTACACTACTTAACAAGTACTGGGTCAAAGAGGAAATAAAGGAAGAAATAAAAATATTTTGAGAGTTCAATGAAAATGAAGACACAAGCTATCAAAGTATTTGGGACACAGCTAAGGCAGTACTGAGAGGGAAGTTCAAAGCCATACAAGCATACATTAGGAAACAGGAAAAAGCACAAATAAACAATCTGATTGCACACCTTAAAGACCTAGAAGAAGAACAAAGGAAACCTAAAGCAACCAGAAGGACAGGAATAACTAAAGCTCTGGAAGAAATAAATAACATTGAAAATAAGAAACCATACAAAAGATGAACAAAAGCAAACCTTTAGCCAAACTAAAACTCCAATATATGTGTCATGTTGCAGCCTTTATTCATTGGAATAAATACCCCTGTCCTGATGCACTATGGTGGAGGTAGGAAGGAGAAGATGCATCTCTGCCCCAACTCAACGCTGCTATAACTCAGTCAGAAGATACCCACTCTCCCTTATGACTCCTCCTACCCCAAACTTCCTGGAATCTTACCTGCCTCCATTCTTACCACTTGGTCCCAGATCTGACCCAGGAGCAATCCCACACTAAATCCTAAGTTACACGAGTAGAGTTTAATGTCTAATATGAGTCACAACTTCTGTCTTATTTGTCTCCTAATGTCCTAGGCATAATTGGATGAGAGGAAACACATGTAAACATGGAGCTGGGCCACCCAAATTAATGAAATACCAAGGTGAGACTGAGAATAGCCAGGTTACTGCTCCAAGAAGAGGCCAGAGTTGCAGTCAGCAAAATCAAAGGCTGGATGAATAGACTAAGGTCATGGCTCAGTATTGGATAATCCATAGTGTGCTGTAGATGATTCCTTGTGGGAGTTGGGTGGTAGCACAGCGGGTTAAGTGCACGTGGAGCAAAATGCAAGGACTGGCATAAGGATCCCGGTTTGAACCCCTGGCTCCCCATCTGCAGGGGAGTCGCTTCAAAGGCAGTGAAGCAGGTCTGCAGGTGTCTATCTTTCTCTCCCCTCTCTGTCTTCCCCTCCTCTCTCCATTTCTCACTGTCCTATCCAACAATGATGACATCAATATCAACAACAATAATAACTACAACAATAAAACAAGGGCAACAAAAGGGAATAAATATTTTAAAATATCTTTTTAAAATGATGATTCCTTGTAGAATGTATTGTATAGGAATTCAGTCCAAAATACCATACAACGCTTAACTTGAATATATTAAATTCCATTACATATGGATACGTGTTCTTGAAATGCTAGAGAAGTAACATTCAAATCCCCTATCTCCCCCACTTGCTGGGGTTGAGGGGGAAGCTTCACAAATGGTAGAACAATGTTGTAAGTGTCTCTCTTTCTCCCTCCTTCGCTTTCCTCCCTTCTAGTTCTCTCTGTCTCTATCAAAAACAAGCAGAAAAGAGGGAAAAGAATGATAAAAACAGATATATAAAGAGAATATAAACACATGTACAATAAGACTTAGTGAGAACTAGAATTTGATGCAAACTTCCTGAAAATTTCAGAAGATAAGGACTCAGACATTAAAAAAAGAGAAAATAGAAAAATCTTGAGTAATCTACACACATCGAAAATCATATTACTCTTAAATTCTGCAAAATATTTTTCTTTTTTTCCTTTTTTTTTCCTTTTGTTACCATGATTATTTCTGAGACTTATTTTGCCCACATAATGAATCCATTACTCCTAACCGTTATTTTTTCTCTTTCTTCCTTCATTTTTTTCTCTCTTTTTCCCCTTTTTTAAAAATTTCTTTATTGGAGACTTAATGTTTTATATTCAACAGTAAATACAATAGTTTATACGTGCATAACATTTGCCAGTTTTCCATATAACAATACAACCCCCACTAGGTCCTCTGTCATCCTTCTTGGATCTGTATTCTCCCCACCCACCCACCCCAGGGTCTTTTACTTTGGTGCAATATGGCAATTCCAGTTCAGGTTCTACTTGTGTTTTCTTTTCTGATCTTGTTTTTAAACTTCTGCCTGAGAGTGAGATCATCCCATATTCATCCTTCTATTTCTGAATTATTTCACTTAACATGAATTTTTCAAGGCCCATCCAAAATCAGCTGAAAACAGTGAAGTCACCATTTTTCATAGCTGAGTAATATATATATACCACAACTTGCTCAGCCACTCATCTGTTGTTGGACACCTGGGTTGCTTCCAGGTTTTGGCTATTACAAATTGCGCTGCCAAGAACATATATGTACACAGATCTTTTTGGATGGTGTGTTGGGTTCCTTAGGATATATCCCCAGGAGAGGAATTGCAGGATCATAGGGTAGGTCATTTCTAGCCTTCTGAGAGTTCTCCAGACTGTTCTCCACAGAGGTTGGACCAATTTACATTCCCACCAGCAGTGTGGGAGGGTTCCTTTGACACCACACCCTCTCCAGCATTTGCTGCTGTTACCTTTTCTGATGTATGACATTCTCACAGGAGTGAGGTGGTATCTCATTGTTGTCTTGATTTGCATTTCTCTGACAATCAGAGACTTGGAGCATTTTTTCATGTGTTTCTCTTTCTTTTGGATCTCTGCTGTGGTGAATATTCTTTCCATGTCCTCCCCCATTTTTGGATGGGGTTATTTGTTTTCTTGTTGATATTTGCAAGTTCTTTATATATTCTGATTATTAGCCTCTTGTCTGATGCATGGCATGTAAAGATCTTCTCCCATTCTGTGAGGGGTCTCTTGGTCTGGGTAGTAGTTTCTTTAGCTGTGCAGAAGCTTTTTAATTTGATGGAGTCCCATAGGTTTATACTTGTCTTAGTCTTCTTTGTAATTGGATTCGTTTCATTGAAGATGTCTTTAAAATTTATGAGGATAAGAGTTCTGCCAATCTTTTCCTCTAAGTATCTGATAGTTTCTGGTCTAACATCCAAGTCCTTGATCCACTTGGAATTTACTTTTGTATCTGGTGAAATATAGTGGTTCAGTTTCATTCTTCTGCATGTTTCAACCCATTGTTTCACAACACCATTTGTTGAAGAGACTCTGTATTCCCCATGTAATAGTCTGGGCACCATTGTCAAAGATTAGATGTCCATAGGTGTGGGGGCTCACTTCTGGGCTCTCAATTCTATTCCACTGGTCAGTATGTCTACTCATGTTCCAGTACCAAGCAGTTTTGATGACAATGGCCCTATAATACAATTTGAGATCTGGGAGTGTGATGCCTCCAGTTCTGTTCTTTTTTCTCAATACTGTTTTGGCAATTCTAGGTCTTTTCTGGTTCCAGTTTTTTTTCCCTTTTGTTGCCCTTGTTTGATCATTATTGTTATTATTATTGTTGTTGTTATTGCTGTCGTTGTTGTTGGATAGGACAGAGAGAAATCGAGAAAGGAGGGAAAGACAAGAGAAGAGAAGAGAAAGATAGACACCTGCAGACCCCTGCTTCACCGCTTGTGAAGCAAGCCCCCTACAGGTGGGGAACCGAGGGCTTGAACCAGGATCCTTATGCTGATCCTTGTGCTTTGTGCCATGTGCAGTTAATCCGCTTTGCTACCACCCTCCCCCCTTTTTTTATAGAGACAGAGACAGAGAAAAATTGAGAGGAAAGGAAGAGATAGAGAGGGGAAGATAATGAGAGACACCACATTACTGCTCATGAAGCTTTACCTGCCGGTGGGGACCAGGGGCTTGAACCTGGGTCTTTGTGCATGGTAAAATGTGAGCTGTAACTGGAGCACCATCTCCTAGCCCCTTCAAAAGATTTTTTTAATTCTTTTTTTAAGGTTTTTTCTTTTTTTTAAATATTTATTTATTTTTCCCTTTTTGTTGCCCTTGTTGTTTAATACTGCTGTGGTTATTGATGTTGTTGTTTTTGTTGGATAAGACAGAGAGAAATGGAGAGAGGAGAGGAAGACAGAGAGGGGGAGAGAAAGACAGACACCTGCAGACCTACTTCACTGCTTCTGAAGTGATTCCTCTAGAGGTGGGGAGCTGGGGGCTCGAACAGGGATCCTAATGCCAGCCCTTGAGCTTTGCGCCACCTGCGCTTAACCCGCTGCACCACCACCCGACTCCCCAAAAGATTTTTTAAAACCAAAATTGGATAAGTTTTTATAAAAATGGGCACTCTATACTGGAGAGACAGTTGGTAACAGATCTCAAAAGGAGGGGGAAGTCTTAGGTGTGTTTATCTCTGAGAGATCTGGTTGTCTCTTCAAAAGGATTTTTTGGCAGTCCTGTGCTTTCCTCTTGCTGAATTTAGATCTAAAGCCCAAATCCTCAACTTCTGACCTCTGTTCAATAGGGAAGAGCTGTTTTTTACTGTCCTGACCTAAGGACTAGATGTGCATTGGAATCACAATAAGAGGTGGCTTAGCTAATTAGCCAACTTACACAGCTCTTCAAAACCTCATTGATCCATGTTATTTACTGGTGCCATTGTGTGTTGACCTCTGTCCCAAGAGGCAAACCCATAGTTTGGGATCAGTATTCAAGTGTGATTAAAGCAGAAGGTATGCACTATTCACTGGAGGTGTTTATGTTGAACTCCACCAAAACTACACCAGCAACTGGAATATTCTGAAGGGTGGCTGACAACAGGACAATAAAAATGAAAGCTTTCATGAGTACTTGATACACATAAATCAAATTTACTATCTGCCAGTCAAGAGAAGAGTTTCTTGACTTCACTATAATCGAAGATAGAGTCAGACACTCTTGTTGCAAGAGATGGGTGCCTTTCTCCCTCCAGGATTACAAGTGCTAATTCAGAGCAACCATCAGCCAGGACACCTTCTTAGCCACTTAGAGACCAAAAGTGATGAAGAAAAGTCTCTGTTCCTAAACCTGCTAAATTTTAAACATTTATGACTGAAAAGGAGTCATAAACAGTAGAGTGCAGGCCTTGCATGTATGAGGTCCTGAATTTGATCTCTAGAACCACATAGTCATAAGAAGATAGAAAAAAATAAGACACCATAAATGATGGAGCAGTACTCTGAGCGATCTCTTTCTCACTCACACAATAAAGAACAATAACAACAGGAGGGCAAGGAAGTGTAACACCTGGTTAAGCACACACATTACAATTTGAGAGGACCCAGGTTCAAGCCCCTGTCTTCTCCACTTGCAGAAAGGATGCTTCGTGAGCAGTAAAACAGGTCTGTAGGTGTCTCTCTTTCTCTCTCCCTGTTTATCTCCCCTCCCCTTTCCATTTCTTCTGTTCAGTAAATAGAAAGGAAGGAAAGAAGAAAGAATGGAAGGAAGGGAAGAAGGAAAAAAGGAAGGTACAGAGAAAGAGAGAGAATGGCTTCTAGGAGGATGGGTTCATCGTGCAGGCATCAAGCCCCAGTGATAACCCTTGGTAGCAAATTTTTTAATAATTATAATATTCAGGTGTTGGGCGGTAGAGCATCGGGTTAAGCGCACATGGAACAAAGCACAAGGATTGGCATAAGGATCCCGGTTCAAGGTTCCCCACCTGCAGGGGAGTCGCTTCACAAGGCGTGAAGCAGGTCTGCAGGTGTCTTTCTCTCCCCTTCTCTGTCTTCCCCTCCTCTCCTGATTTCTCTCTGTCCTATCCAACAACGATGACATCAGTAACAACAACAATAATAACTACAACAATAAAACAACAAAGGCAACAAAAGGGAAAATAAATATTTTTTTAAAAAAGAATTATAATATTCTTCCCACACAAATACCCTTAGTTTCATCTTCTCTATACTTAACTTTAGGGTCTTGTTTATTAAGAAATTTGGAGCAGGGAAGCAATTACGGAAGCCAGACCTTTCAACCTTCTGCATCCCACAATGACCTTAGGTCCATACTCCCAGTGGGATAAAGAATAGGAAAGCTAACAGGAGAGGGGATGGGCTACAGAGATCTGGTGGTGGGAATTGTGTGGAGTTGTACCCCTCTTATCCTATGGTTTTGTTAATGTTTCCTTTTTTAAATAATTAAAAAAAAAAAACCTGAGCTTTAAAACAAGAAGAAAAAAAAGAAAGAAATTTGGGCATTGGCCCCCTCTCCTGGCTCGAGCAGCTTCCTGACGCGCTCCCCCCCTCCACCCTCACCCCCCACACACACCCCACCTCCCACTTTGCGCAGGGAGTCAGGCAGGGGCTGCTACCACAGCCGCTTTGGCCACAGCTGCCGCCTATGTGCTGATGATTCCTTCTCCTCAGCGATGGAGGAGCTCTCCGCCCACGTCCTACACCAAAGATGATTTCTCCTGCGCGTGTCAGGAGGTGCTCAAAACGTTGGTGCGGGGAATCGGGCAGTAGCGCAGCGGGTTAAGCGCAGGTGGCGCAAAGTGCAAGGACTGGTGTAAGGATCCCGGTTCTAGCCCCCAGCTCCTCACCTGCAAGGGGAGTCGCTTCACAGGCGGTGAAGCAGGTCGGCAGGAGTCTATCTTTCTCTCCCCCTCTTTCTCTTCCCCTCCTCTCTCCATTTCTCTCTGTCCTATCCAACAACAATGACATCAACAAAAACAATAACTACAACAACAATAAAAGAACAAGGGCAACAAAAGGGAATAAATACATAATTTTTTTTAAAAAAAACGCTGGTGCGGATGGCAACCTGTCAGCACGTTTTCTGTAGAAAATGTTTCCTGACTGCAATGAGAGAAAATGGAATACACTGACCTCTCTGCGGTGGAAATGTGACTAGAAGAGAAAAAGCATGTCCTGTATGGGCCTTAGACCTTGAAAATATCATGAGAAGTTTTCTGGTAGCTTCAGGTGCTGTGCAAAACAGACCAGATTCTACTGCATGGGACATCATTACAAATCCTGCAGGAAGTATCAAGATGAATATGGTGTTTCCACTATCATTACAAACTTTCAGATATCTCAAGATTCAATAGGGAAGAGTAATAGGAGTGAAGCATCTACATCAGATAACACAGGAACTTACCATGAGAGTGCAAGTTCTTCTAGGTGTCCCACCTTTAAGTGTCCCATATGTCAAGAGTCAAATTTTACCAGACAGCGCTTACTGGGTCACTGTAACACTAACCACCTATTTCAGATAGTTCTTGTGACGTGTCCTATCTGTGTCTCTTCCTTGGGGAGATCCAAGCCAGAGCACTAGAAATTTCGTTAGTCATCTAAATCAAAGACATCAGTTTGACTATGGAGAATTTGTGAATCTTCAGCTAGATAAGGAAACCCAGTATCAAACTGCTATTGAAGAATCTTTTCTTTTTTTAAGTTGTAAAATATTTTACTTATTTTAATAAGAGAAATACAGAAATACAGATACAGAAAGAGATAAAGAGAAATAAAAAGATAGGGAGAGACCAGAGCACTGCTCAGCTCTGTGTTATAGTGGAGCTAAGATTGTTTTCTTTTCTGATCTTGTTTTTAAACTTCTGCCTGAGAGTGATATCATCCCATATTCATCCTTCTGTTTCTGACTTATTTCACTCAACATGATTTTTTTAAGGCCCATCCAAGATCGGCTGAAAACGGTGAAGTCACCATTTCTTACAGCTGAGTAGTATTCCATTGTATATATATATACCACAACTTGCTCAGCCACTCATCTGTTGTTGGACACCTAGGTGTTTACTTTTCAAGTAAACATATGAAGGCTCGTAGACATCTCTGTCTTTGTACCTACAAGTGCCACCTTAAGGGAAAACTACATGAAGCCGCCGCTGGTTCAGTAACTTGATTTGCATATTAATAAAAGTAATTAAGCCTATTGTTTTAGTTTTTAATTGAAAAATAAAGGTGAGCCATCTTAAAAAAAAAAAAAAATTTGTTCTGCTTTATATCTTACCATCTTTCAGCAAGGTGCAGACACTACCATAACACCATCCTGACTTCCCTGGGCAGATGAGATGATCTTACCAATGTGCCCCATGATCTCACCTCTCCAGAGACTAACCCCTCTAGGGAAAGATAGAAACAGGTTGGGGGTATAAATTGAACTGCCAACAGCCATGTTCTGCAAAAAAAAAAAAAAAAAAAAAAAAGCTATTACAGAAGCCAGACCTTCCACTGTCTGCACCCCATAAAGGATTTTGGTCCATACTCCCAGAGGGATAAAGAATAGGGAAACTTCCAGTGGAGAGGATGGGACATGGAATTCTGGTGGAAGGAATTATATCCCTGTTATCCTACAATCTTGTTAATCATTATTATCACTAATAAAATTAATAATAATAATAACAACAAAGCTGAAATAAATTTTAAACATGTCACAAACCACCCCCCACCACCACCATCACCAGGGTTATTGCTGAAGCTCAGTGCCTGAATGATGCCACTGCTGCTGGTGGCTAATTCTTTTCCTCCCTCCAGATAGAGGGTGAGAGAAAGACAGAGAGAGAAGGAAATAGAGATACTGCAGCACAATTCCACTGCCTATGAAGCTTGTCCCTATAGGCACTTCAGTGTGGTGGCCTAGGGTTTTAACCTGGGTACTTGTACTTGTTAAGGTATATACTCTACCAGGTGAACTACCTAATGGCTGGCCTCCACAAAAAAAAATTTTTTTGCTTGCTTGTATATTACTTTCTTGCTCACTTTTATTTATTTTTTTCTCTCTCTCTCCTCTTCCCATCAGGGTTATCACTGGGGCTTGGTGCCTACAAGACAAATCCACTGCTCCTGGTGGTTTTTTTTTTTTTTTCTTTTTTTCTTTTTGATAGAGACAGAGAGGAATTGAGAGGAAGGGGTGATAAGAGAGGGAGAAGGAGGGTGGGGGAGATAGCATAATGATTATGTAAGCAGATTCTCTTGCTTGAGGCTCAAAAGTTCTGGTTCAATCCCCTGTACCACCATAAGCCTGAGCTGAGCAGTGCTCTGGTAAAATAAACAAATAAATAGGAGGGGAGAGAGAGAGAGATTTACAGAACTGCTTCACTGCTCATGAAGCATTGTGGGACTATGTGAAAGCTTGGTAGAGCTTAGGGGAGCTCTCCCATCCTTGGAAATGGAGGTCTGGAAAGACACCCCACTTGTTAGCCTCTCTTCTTATAGAGATGAGCCAAGAGGGAAATGTCTCCCAGACTCAGTTTCTCCTTATTAGTCTCTCAAGCTCACAGAAAGCCTACAAGCCTCTCACACTTAGTTCCCCCCTGCCAGCAGGCCAAATGGCTGCCTGCTTTAGGGTTCACTCAAAGTTCACACACCCACTTCACCTTTTGATCTTAAAGGAGAACACACTCTATCATATATCTCCCAAACACAAGGCAGTAAAACCCCCAACTTCTATTTCCTTGTGTCCTTTGATATCCGTGATTTACATCAAGTTTTGTTTTTCTTCTTCTCTACCTTACCTTACTGGTTTAACCCCGATGCTTCTCTCAAATGCCTTTGGATAATTAACTTGCCTGCATCATGGAGACTAATCGTTTTAACCTTTATGTATCTCATCAATTCTCGTCATACCAGCCCCCTACCATAGGGGTAAGCTGACCTTTAAGAAACCTGTAATCTCTGACATATGTGGAAAATGTTCTTTGTTTAACTCTCTATAAAAAGTGCTAATTTCGGATGGGGGGGGGGAGAAAGAAAAATGAATTGAGTCTTGAAAGTCGGGCGGTAGTGCAGCAAGTTAAGCGCAGGTGGCTCAAAGCACAAGCACCAGCATAAGGATCCCAGTTCGAACTCCTGGCTCCCCACCTGCAGAGGCGTCGCTTCACAAGCAGTAAAACAGGTCTGCAGGTATCTATCTTTCTCTCCCCCTCTCTGTCTTCCCCTCCTCTCTCCATTTCTCTCTGTCCTATTCAACAATGAAGACAGATAACAGTAATAACTATAACAATAAAACAACAAGGACAACTAAAAGGGAATAAATAAATAAATATTTTTTAAAAAAAAAGGAAATAAGCATGTGAATGACCCTCAGAAGGCTACCTCTGCTCTGAGTGTCTCCTAAATCTGTCTGGCAGTGACTCTTTCTTTGGAAAAGTCACCTTTACCTATCTCCCACATCTAGTCATGAAAACTATTTGGAGGAGATACATGCAACTCAGATATAAGCGATACTTACTAAGTCTGATCAAAGAAATAAAGCATCTGTTTCTCTCTAGGTCACGTATCTACATTCATTCATTTAACAAAAGTTATGATGTGCCAGCAGCACAGGTCAAACACTCTATGTTCTTCTTTCTATCCATCTCAGTTTGTCTACCTAAAACACAGAACTTTCATGGTCCAGGAGGTGATACAGTGGCTAACGAAAGAGAGCTTGGGTTCAATCCCTGGCAGCACATGTGACAGAAGTTTCTCTCTCCTCCTATCTCCCTCATTAATATAAATAAAATATATATTTTAAAAAACCATAACTTTCTGCTTTCAAGAGCACCACACCCAGGTCCTGCCAACACCCAAGATTATTTCTGGATGTAGCCAACTAGTCATTGAACAAGTATTTATTGATCACTTCCGGTAGGGAGAGTCCATCATAGTCAACAATTGAGTCTCATTCCAGTCACAATGTGAAATAAGGACAAAACTTTATGATTAGACCTCTTACATGATAGAATACCTCTGTCTCTGTGAGTCACAGAGGAAGGAATTTCTTTCATTGGAAAGCCTACAAATGCTGCTTATGACAGCTAAAACAAGAGAAGGCCAGAGCATTGACTATAAAGGGTAGATGAGGAGTTCAGAATGAAAAGCAAGGTGCAATGATATTTGAAGGTAGGTGGGTGTTGGTTATCTACACAGCCACTATTATTAGCCTTGCCATCATCTTTTTGCTTAAGATTTTATTTATTTATTAATGAGAAAGATAGGAAGAGAGAGAAAACCAGATATTACTCTGTTACATATTCTGCTAGGGATCAAACTTAAGACCTCATACTTGAAAGTCTAATGCTTTATCTATGGTGCCACCTCCCAGATCACTTAATCATCATCTTTTAATAGTGGAATTATAACATTATGCTACAGAATTAGAATAATAAATCATTAAAATACAGTTTAAATCTACATTTCCAAAATTTGTGTAGTATCTAATCGCATCTAAGACTCAATAAATTGTCTTTCCATGGAGGCAGCAGACAGTAAAGAAACAGGTTTAGACTTGAGATGTTGTATTTAGCAGTAATACCAGTTTACCAAAGTAAAGAAGAGCTTCCTACTTAGCTAAGAATCAGGGCTGTCACATTAAAACTCCCTGCCTACAGTGCAGTTTGTGGATGAAAGTCAAAACATTCACTAAAAGGTATATTGACAAGTCAGAAGAATTCTAAGTCATTTTGGCCTGCAGAGGAAAGGTCACAGTGCTATTGACAGTATATTTTTCTTTCTTAGAAGGACATAAGCAATAATGCATCTTAAACTCAGTGTCATATATTGTATTTTTTAAAAAAATTAATATTTCTCTGGCCCAGGAGCTGGCACAGTGGCTAAAACACTGAACTTTCAATCATGAGGTCCAGAGTTTGGTTTCAAGTTCAATCTCTAGCATCATATGTGCCAGAATGATACTCTGACCTCTCTTCTCCTCTCTCTCTCTCTCTCTCTCTCTCTCTAATAAATAATATCATGGTTTGGAAATATGAATGAATGCATGGTTTCTTTTGATGCTATTTCTTCAATCTGGGTTTTGTTTGGGAACACAAAGAAATAAGTACTCCCGGGAGTTGAGCGGTAGTGCAGGGGTTAAGCGCACATGGCGCAAAGCACAAGGGCCAGCTTAAGGATCCCAGTTCAAGCCCCTGGCTCCCCACCTGCAGGGGAGTCGCTTCACAGACAGTGAAGCAGGTCTGCAGGTGTCTATCTTTCTCTCTTCCTCTCTGTCTTCCCCTCCTCTCTCCATTTCTCTCTGTCCTAACAATGACAACAACAAAAACAATAATAACTACAACAATAAAACAACAAGGGCAACAAAAGGGAAAATTAATTAATTAATTAAAATTTTTAAAAAAGAAAAAGAAATAAGTACTCCCTTAGTGAGTGTCTGGTATGTACTAGATGTTCTCTGAGACAAAGACAGCAGACTAACGAAAGTGAATGATATAGAATATGCCCGCAAGGACAAGAATACCTGCAATTACAATGAAGCATGCTAAGTGCTATAATAGAGATATGTGTGGGGGTGGAGTTCAAAGGAAGGGCCTCCCTTAGCTGCAGCAGGAAAGCTTCCAAAGGGAGAGAATAATGGTCTGAAATTTGTGGCATTTTTATGGGCATTTTGTTCTGAAATCATATAAAATGGAGTTGATTCTCATTTCACTTCTGTGGTGTAAGATCATCTCACTGATAAATGCAAAATAGCTCACTTGGAAAGTGTACTGTGCTTTGTCGTGTGCAGGACTAGACCATCACTTAACATCTTATACTAAAGTCAACTCTAAATGGATTAAAGATTTGAATATTAGATGTAAAACTATAAAATACAATGAAGTAATGACAGTGAAACACTTTAGGATCTTAACACAGACACCATTGGAGGCTCAATACCATTAGCAAGGAAAATTAAAGAAAGAATCAGTACAAGTTCGGAGTTGTAAGCCAAACAAGAGAAACCAGATCCAGTTCCCATTCCTGGGGAGCAGCCAGCCCAAGAGCCAGTTTCAGACACATTGACACAAGTAAAACCATCTTGTGAGTACAATGGACAGTAGGGAAATGTGTCATAATTTCTGATATTTATGGCATGTGTTTATTTGCCTTGACACATGTGTGTGTGTATGTATGTGTATGTGTGTGCACTTCTTAAAATAATATTCATAGTATCTCAGCCTCCCTCACCCCCAAAAAGAATGTGAAGTCTGGACACAAAAGAAGTTGGTTCATCTTTAGCTCAAAACCTTATGGTTTTGAAACAATGAGGGGAGCTTAAAGATAATTGATTGAGGCTGGATGGTAGCACACCTGGTTAAGTGCACATGTTACCATGCTCAAGGACCAGGGTTCAAGCCCCTGGTCTCCACTTGTAGGAAGAAAGCTTCACAAGTGATTAAAGAAATCTGCAGGTGACTTTCCATGTCTCTCCTTCTCTACCACCCCTTCCTCTCACTTTCTTTCTGTCCTACCTAATTAAGTGAAAAAGTTTTTAAAAAAGACATTTGTGATTATCTCTACCCAGAAGGTTTTCATCTTCTTTATCCTACATACAGGAGGGGCACCATGTTCTCTGTGTGTCTCTGAGGACACAGTGGAGAGTCATAAACTGTTTCTGCCTCATGGTGGTGCTTGGTGAAAGCTATTAATGGGCATAGCTGTCATGCAAATGCAGAAGTTGTGAAAAGCCTCAACATTCTACACCCTCTTCAAGAACCTTAAAAGTAAATCATGGGGTGGGGGGCGGTAGGGTGGTGGTGCACCTAGTTGAGCGCACATGTTACAATGCAGAAAGACCCAGGTTCAAGTCCCTAGTCCCCACCTACAGGGGGAAAGCTTTGCAAGTGGTGAAGCAGGGCTGCAGGTATCTCTTTTTGTCCCTTTTTTTCTCCCCCTTCCTCTCAATTTCTAGCTGTCTCTGTCCAATAAATAAACAAAGATAATAATTTTTTAAAAATATCATGGAGCTTTCAGCAGTGACATTTACCCTCAGCATGTAACCATAGGAGGCAGCAAGGAGAATGCATTTCAGATACTCCACTGAGAGAGGCATTTTCTCTTTGACTGGAAGCACAGTACACTCTTTCTAGTTTCAATTAGTATTCACGGCTTGTATTTGGTCACTTGCTCCATTCACCCGATTGTGAACAGAGCTGACGTGTAATGCAGTGTAGGAGTCTGCACTGCAGAGCCTACAAATATCTTTTAAAACAGAGGTCACTAGTAAAGTCAGATACACAGCATAAATGTCACAGGTGATGAAAACTGGTCATTAGAACTAGTTGGTTGTGATAAAATCATGAATTTGATTTAGATGAATATTTAATTGGGATATATATTTAGCATTTGAAAAGAGATCATGGAGGAGGGGTATAAGGAACTGGGTGCTGTGAAATTCAAACTAGCTAGAAAACTATGGAAACAGTATCCATGGCAATCTCCAATGACCTAGTCTGTATAAATGCCTTTCTTCTTAATGAAATGGCTTTGTGCGCCCTCTAGTAGCAATAACTTGATAGTTTGTGTCTCTGCATGGTGAAGGCTCTTGGAAATTGCTTCAAGGGTTTGCCTTACCTGTTGCAGTGTCACACCCCCTCTCCCCTTGCACTTGCTAGCACTGAGGCACAGTATATATCAAAAAACAGTCACGACTTTTCATTAAACCCAAGACTCCATTTGCCAAAAAGCATACTATCATTTCATGCAGCACTAAGAAAGAAAATAAAAGAATAAATTATGTAATTATTGATTGAAAATTTATTTCAAAATCTAATTTATGCTTCTAATATATAAAACATGGTAAGTGACATAATTGGTAAGTCCCTTAACATTAAGTTACATGATTGGTAAGTCCCTTAACATTATTGAAGCTTAGTTTCCTCACTTGTAAACAATAATGCTGTTCACTTATCCACCCATTCTCTCATTCTACAATATTTACTAGGTGACAACTCTAGACAGGCATTGACTTGACTACTGAGGAGAGAATGGTGAGCTCATGGCCTGACTTCGTGGGTCTTTTGTTCCAGCAATAAAGGATTTCTTTTTTTTTTTGGGGGGGGGGTTGTACACAGTATCTCTTTATTCATGCAGAAAGCGGCGCAATCTCCAGCAATAAAGGATTTCTAATGATCTCTGCCACACTGACATTCTATGAGTCAGTAATCTTGTGACTATGATAAGTTAGAGTGAAAACAGACATCAGGGAAAAAAAAAGTTAGAAAACCTGGTTTTTAATCTAGGTCTGACCTTAATAGAATGTGTAATCTTTCTGTGTCTCAGCCTTAGTTTACTAATTTATGAAGTGGAGATATTATTGTCTGACTTGCCTTGATAACTGTAATAAGAAATAACTGAGGGTTTTGTTTGTTTGTTTCATTTTTTTTGTATCTTAGCATAGTCTTTCAAACTATATGTGATGACGAAGAAAAGGCAAAGTAGCTACGGAAATTGCCCCTTGCACCCACTGGTTCTAACTTACTTTCCTTGTCTCTGGATCAAGAAAGTTCTAGAGTTTTTCTTATCACCTTTATGTGTTAATTAGTATCATTTTACACTTTTTTTTTCAAGAATAGCATTACATTCTCTTTTGCTAGCAGCATAGAGCTTCTCACTCCCAAGGCCAGGAACAGGTGCCTGATTCCTGTCTAGCAAACAATTGCAGGAAACAAACTGATTGTCTATCTAGTAGGGGGAGTGTAGAAGAGGACTGAGAACATGGCACCCAAAGTTTTTCAGAGCAAAGGCGGTCCATGTAGGTGCGGTCCATGAGAGAAAGAGAGCCGGGGTGGGGCTGAGTCAATCCTGTTTCATGTGTTACCTGCAGGTGTGAGCAGGTCACAGAAGGCAAAACAGGTGATGTTACTGCTGTGTTTTCCCAGGGCTGGTGGAGGAATGTGTGAAAGGAAGAGACTTCATCTGCAACAGGAAAGTCTAGCTGAGTGGTCTCTGACAATGGCTGTGGAGGAGTAGGAGGGTCTCAGAAAATTCACATGTCTTCAGCTTTAAGCAACTGCCTATCTCAGAAATTGCAAAGCCCTTTTCTCACAAATTCAGGCAATAAATGACTCTCCCCATTCCCACCTATGTCCACCTCCCTCATTTTATTCAACCTAGGAGGGTCAGATACCTTCTTTAGCAGTTATGGGACATATACTCAATGAAGTACAACTGAGTAATTTTAAAAGATGATATTGTGTCCTTTGGGACAAAATAGATGGAACTGGGGGTGATTATGCTTAGTAAAGTAAGAAAGGAGGCAAAAGACAAACACTAAATGGTTTTCACTCATGTGTGGAATATAGAGAATTGAAACACACACATTTGGGGGAGTGGCTGAGGAAAGTAGTCAACTCATCTCTAAGATCTTGGAAAACTATGGTGGTTACTATTAGGGCAAGGGAAAAAACTTTGGTGGTAAGAATGGTGTGTGACTATACTCCTATTCTCTTAAAATCTTGTAAATCACTAACATAACTAAAAAAAATACTTTATTAACAAGATAGAAGGATAAGCACATAGAGAAAAAAGAAGCCATGTCCCTATCTCCCCACCTTCACACACTTAAAAATATTAATTAAAGGAAATTAAACTTTGAAACTGTACATTGAATTTCTGAGTTAACATAGCATTTTATAACCTAAAGTGACCACAGAACTTTTTAGCACCCAAGAGAAGTCATAAAAGATATATATATATATGTATATATATATATATATATAATTTTGTGTACTGGCTTATTCTGTTTAATGTTTTAAATTTTACTATTTTTTTATACTTCTTCAACTTTATAGGACAGAGAAAATTGAGAGGGAGGGGAAGATAGAGAGGTTGAGAGGAGAGACCCATAGCACTTCTTTACTGCTTTTAAATCTCCCCCTCCCGACACCCCCCACACACACACACACACATAGTTAGGGAGTGAGGGCTTGAATCCAGATCCTTGTCCATGGTAATGTGTGCACTCGACTGGATGTGCCACCACCCATCTTCAAAAAAGTTTTAATGGAACAGAAAAAGGTGACCTCAATGAACAATTAAGGAGAGAATGAAACAAATTTTCTTGATGGTGGTGGTGGTGTGTGTGTGTGTGTGTGTGTGTGTGTGTGTGTGTGTCGGCTGAGGGTTGTAATCAAGCAAGCAGACTTGGGAGGTTGGAATTAAGAGTCCATAAACATGGCTGGGCATATATGCAGACCTGGTTGTTGCTTCAGGCTGTCTGTCCTCTGACCTGATCTGATGCAGTTCATCTTACACTTGTCTGTATATGTTTAATTGAAGACTAGATAGAAATCTATGAGCAAAGACAAGCATATGTTGCTATGAAATGGAAAGTCCACAGGTAACAGAATGATGGAAAGAAAACCGCTGCAATGGTGGACTCAAACCTTGGTGTTCTGACTGTAGCCAGTCTGCTCTCACCCTCTGATAGTGTGGACTCCATATAACCAGTCAGATTGTGCTACACCCAGCTTGAAACAGACAAATGCTGCTTGTTGAGGTAAAAAAAAAAAAAAGTTGTTCAAGTCTGGTAGGGATCCACCTGAAATCCTTTAAGGAATTAAGGAGAAATAAACCTATCTCCCTGCCCTCCATTTGGGCTGGGTCTGGTTCTTTGGCTACATTTAAGCTGTAACACACAACTAAAGTACCCTCCTTCAGGTCATAGGTCTGTGCTGCCCAAGATGGAAGCCATGTTAGAACAAGTAATACCTGAAATGGAAGTAGTTCAAATTCATATAATCTCTTAGCTACACAATACTCACCAGATTTCAAAGACTTAGTACCAGTCTTTTTAACAATTTTTGTTTATTGAACTCTGAAATACATTTCTTTATGTATATTAAATTAAATATTTATTAAAACTAATTTTGCCTCTTGCTTTTTTTATGTGACTACTAGAAAAGTTTCGGTCACATATAACTTACAACTCATATTGTATTTCCACTGGCTAGCATTGACACAAGGCATAAAGGCATTAAAGTCACAGGTCATATATGACTGGGCTGTTTCTCTTTCAGAATGACTCAATCCCATTCTGAGTCATTCTAAAAAGAAGGAAGGTTGGTCACAATCTGGGCTGAGGGAGGAAACACCTCTCCTCATTGGATCATAATAAGCATAAAATAAGGAGGGTTGGGAAACTACAATCCAGTGTACCTCCATTGTGGGAAGATAAACTGGCCCTAAGTCAGAGCAAGGAGGTGATACAGAGATGCACCCAGAAGATCCTGTGAAATCGGAATGCAGCCATATTTGGTTTCCTGTTCTCCTTGTTTCTGTAATTTTCTTCTTTTATCTCTGGCGTGTCAGTAAAGACTTAGTAAACATGAGCCCAGGGACAAAAATGAGAAGCTGAGGGAGGAATGTGTACTCCCATTTCCTTTCCATTCTCCTCCTGTCCACCATCTCTTTCCCAGCAGGTTTCTTTACTCTTATCCCCCCCCACCCCTACCCCTTTAATGCAGTGCCAGGGAATGAACTCTGGACCTCAAGAATTAGTGATATTTAGGGCCAGGCCGTGATGTACCTGGTTAAGCACTCACACTACAACGCAAGGACCTAGGCTCAAGCCCTTGGTTTCCACCTCTAGGGGAAAACTTCATGAATGGTGAAGCAGGGCTGCAGGTGTCTTTCTAGCTCTCTATCTCCAACTCCCTTCTCAGTTTCTCTCTGTCTCTACCAAATAAATAAATAAATTAGTGATATTTATTTATTTATTCTTTATAAAATGGAGATATTGACAAGACCATAGGATAAGAGGGGTACAAGTCTACACAATTCCCACCACCAGATTTCTGTATCCCACTCTCCCTTGAAAACTCTCCTGCTCTTTATCACTCTAAAAGTATGGACACAGGATTATTATGGGGTGCAGAAGGTGGAAGTTCTGGCTTCTTTAATTGCTTCCCTGCTGAATATGGGCATTGGCAGGCTGACCCATACTCCAGGCCTGTCTTTCTCTTTCCCTAGTGGGGCAGGGCTCTGGGGAGGTGGAGCTCCAAGACACATGGTAGAGTCATCTGCCCAGGGAAGTCTGCCCAGGTTGGCATCATGATATCATCTGGAATCTGGTGACTGAAAAAGTGTTAAGATATAAAACAGAACAAATTGTTGACTAATCATGAACCTAAAGGCAAGAATATTGCAGATGAAAATTTGGGGGGTCTCCATTTTGGAAAAAGCTAGTAAGTCTATTTTAGTTATATTCCAAGTGTCCCATGGCTTTACTGGTTTTTGCCTGAGTCTGACAGCTAACATACAGGTGGACCCAAGTGCCATGATCCAGCCTCAGCAGGTTCAGAGTTCCTGAGGAAAAGCTCGAACCCAGGACTTGATGCACGGTAAAGCAAGTGCTCTTCAGGGTGAGCAGTCATTCCCCACAGCAGTTCACAGTAGTTTCTAGTCCAGCTTGTTCAGAATGTTTAGCGGTCTCATTTCTGGGAATCTATCCTATTCTCAGTTGTTCAGGAAGCTTAATAATTTTTTTTAAAAAAGGTCATTATAATTTATTACCTCAGCAACATATGGAAAGTAACATACTCAGCAGAAAACTATAAATTATAAACTATGTGCTTTATATGCCATTGGAGAGTCATCCAGGTGACATTTATTAAAATTTTGTATTATTTGCAGCTGTAAAGGTGACGCAGCATATATAGCACAGGACTTGCACACCTGGGTCCCCAGTTTAATCCCTGGCACTGCATATGCTAGAGAGGTACTCTGGCCTATCATTAAATAAACCTAGGGCTGGGGAGATGGCACAATAGTTATGCAAAAAGTCTTTGATTCAGTTACATTCTGTTACATAACTGTTACAGTTACAGTCTTTGATTCTTTACATTCAGTTCCTAGTCCACCATAAGCTAGAGCTGAGAAATGCTCTGGTATTAATAATAATAACAATAGGGAGCTGGGCGATAGCACAGCAGGTTAAGTGCACCTGGCACAAAGCGCAAGGACTGGTGTAAGGATCACTGGTGTAAGGCCCTGGCTCCCCACCTGCAGGGGCATCGCTTCACAGGCGGTGAAGCAGGTCTGCAGGTGTCTTTCTCTCCCCTTCTCTGTCTTTCCCTCCTCTCTCCATTTCTCTCTGTCCTATCCAGCAATGGCGACATCAGTAACAACAACAATAGTAACTACAACTATAAAACAACAAGGGCAACAAATGGGAAAATAAATAAATAAATATTTAAAAATAATAATAATAACAATAATAAAATATAGACTAAATTCTGATCAGAGCAATCAGACAAGAAAAGGATGTAAAAGGGAATCCAACTTGGAAGAGAAATAAAACTATTGCAATTTGTCACCAGGTTCCAGGTGTCATCAGGATGCCGGCCAGACTTCCCTGGATTGAAGACCCCACCAATATGTCCTGGAGCTCAGCTTCCCCAGAGACCCACCCTACTAGGGAAAGAGAGAGGCAGACTGGGAGTATGGACCGACCAGTCAACGCCCATGTTCAGTGGGGAAGCAATTACAGAAGCCAGACCTTCCACCTTCTGCAACCCACAATGACCCTGGGTCCATGCTCCCAGAGGGATAGAGAATGGGAAAGCTATGGGGGAGGGGGTGGGATATGGAGATTGGGCGGTGGGAATTGTGTGGAGTTGTACCCCTCCTACCCTATGGTTTTGTTAATTAATCCTTTCTTAAATAAAAAAAAAAAAATTAAAAAAAAAAACTATTGCAATTCACAGGTGACATAATAATATACATAAAGGGGGTGGGGGCAGCCGGGCAGTAGCGCAGCGGGTTAAACGCACGTGCTGCAAAGCACAAGGACCTGCATATGGAGCCCACTTTGAGCCCCCACCTCCCCACCTGTAGGGTAGTCGCTTCAAGTGGTGAAGCAGGTCTACAGGTGTCTTTCTCTTCTCCTCTCTGTCTTCCCCTCCTCTCTCCATTTCTCTGTCCTATCCAACAACGACGACATCAACAACTACAACAACAATAAATAATACAACAAGGGCAACAAAAGGGAATAAATAAATAAAATATTTTTTTAAAAAAGGGGGTTGGGCGGTAGCACAGTGAGTTAAGCGCACATAGTGCGAAGCGCGGGGACCGGTGCAACTATCCTGGTTTGAGCCCCTGGCTCCCCAACTTCAGTGGGGTTGCTTCACAGGCAGCAAAGCAAGTCTGCAAGTGTCCATCTTTGTCTCCCTCTCTCTGTCTTCCCCTCCTCTCTCCATTTCTCTCTGTCCTGACAGCAATGACAACAACAACAATAATAACAACAGTAAGCAACAATGGCAACAAAAGGGAAAAATGGCCTCCAGGAGCAGTGGATTCAAGTGCAGGCACTGAGCCCCAGAAATAACCCTGGAGGATATATATATATATATATATATATATATATATATATGTAATAATAATAATAATATACATAGAAAACCCTAAAGACTCTAGCAAAAAAAAAAAAAAAAACACCAAAAGTAATATATTCAATAAAGTGAAAGGATACAAAACCAATATACACAAATCTTATTTCTATACCCAAACAATGAATTGAAGGAAAGAGATATCAAGGAAACGACCCTACTTACAATTGCACTAAAATAAATAAATAAAATACCTTGGAATAAATCTGACAAAAAGAGATAAAAGACCTTTACAGTGAAAGCTATGCTAAAAGAGGGCGAGGATAGATAGCATAATGGATACGCAAACAAACTCTCATGCCCGAGGCTCTAAAGTCCCAGGTTCAATGCCCCCTACCATCATAAGCCAGAGTTGAGCAGTGCTGTGGTAAAAAAATAATAATAGTTAATTAAAATAAAATAAAAAAGAGAAGTACAGAAAGAAAGAAGGAAATAAAGAGAAAGAAAGAAAGAAAGAAAGAAAGAAAGAAAGAAAGAAAGCTAAGAAACAAAATATGATGACTCCATCCTGAACTTCCTGGGCAGACGACCTCACCAATGTGTCCTGGAACCTCACCTCTCCAGAGCCACTAGGGAAACACAGAAACAGGCTGGGAGTATGAATCAAACTGCCAACACCCATGTGCAGTGGAGAAGAAATTACAGAAGCTAAAACTCCTACCTTCTATACCCCAAAAAGAATTCTGGTCCATATTCTTAGGTGGGGAGAAATGTTAGGGGAAGATGACTAAGGGCTCTGGAACCCAATTCCATTCGGACCCAGAGAGAGAAAAGGGGGAAAAGGAAAGACATTTGGAAGTAGATGTGGCTTTAAAAAAGAGAGAGAAGGCAGGACCATAGAAATAATGGGCAAAAACATAAATATATAGGTAGTTATCAAAGTAGTAGTCAGGGGTGGAGGAGATAGCATAATTGTTATGCAAAGAGACTCTCATGCCTGAAGCTCAGAAGTTCCAGCTTCAGTCCCTCAAACCACCATAAACCAGAGCTGAGCAGTGCTCTGGTTAAAACAACAACAACAACAACAACAAAAACCCGAAGCAATAGTCAGCCCCTATCTGTGACCTTGGGAGAACAATTTCCAATGGAGGAAATGGGCACACACAACTCTGCTGGTGGAAATGGTGTGGAATTGTACCCGTTATCTTGTAATTTTGTAAACCCATATTAAATCACTAATAAAAAAAGAAACAACATATTATACAAAGAAATGGTAAGAATATCCTATGCTCATGGATTGGAATAATAAAACATTGCTAAGAGTGCAATCTGGGAGCCAGGCGGCAGTGCAGCAGGTTAAGCACATGTGGCACGAAGTGCAGGGACGGGCATGAGGATCCCGGTTCTAGTTCCCTGGCTCCCCACCTGCAAGGGAGTCGCTTCACAGGTGGTGAAGCAGGTCTGCAGGTGTCTATCTTTCTCTCTCCCTCTCTGTCTTTCCCTCCTCTCTCCATTTCTCTCTGTCCTATCCAAAAATGACAACATCAATAACTACAACAACAATAAAAAAAAAAGGACAACAAAAAGGAAATAAAAATAAAGAGTGCAATCTTATCTAAAGCATTTGTAGATTCAGTACAGTCCCAGTCAAAATCACAATGGCATTTTTCAAAGACAAGTACAAGCAATTATAAAATCTGTGTGGAGCCACGAAAGACCATGAATAGTCAAAGCAATTCAGAGTGAAAAGAGTACAGTGGAGGCTTCATGCTCCCTACCTTCAGACTATACTATAATGCAACAGTAACTGAAACAACATGGAAGCTGTGGAGGTAACTCAACCTGTGAGAGCATCAGATTGTATGCCTGAGGTACCAGAGATCACAGGTTCAGTCCCTGGAACTACTATAGATCAGAGCTGAATAGTGCTCTGGTCTCTCTATATCTCTTCTTTCATTCTCTATCTCTCTTACAATAACCTTTCTTTTAAAAGATTTAAAAAAAAAATAAGAAAGCATAATATTGTAATGAAAACAGTCACTCAGGTTAATAGAATAGAGAATTCAGAAACAAATCCACACATAGCTGGACATCTAATCTATGACAAAGGAGCCAAAAATTACAATGGAGAAAAGAAGATCTCTTCAACAGATGGTATTAGGGGAAAACTGGATAATCACATGGAAAAGAAAGAAGCCAGGCCATACACAAAAGTTAACTCAATGTAAATTGAAGAGTTGGATATTTGAACAAAATAATAAAATACATAGAAGAGAACATACATGATATATTCCAGGACTTTGACATCAGAGATATATTTCTAGATTCAATCCCATTGACAAGGAACTAAAGCAAGAATAAGCAAATGAAACTACATCAAACTGAGACTTTCTAAAACTGAAGGAAACCACCACAAAAAAAAGGCAACCTATCAAAAGAGAGAGAAAACATTGCACACCACATGACCAGCAAGAGGTTGATACCAGGGAAGATAAAGAGAGAAAGAAAGAAAGAAAGAAAGAAAAGAAAAAAGAAAGAAAGAAAGAAAGAAAGAAAGAAAGAAAGAAAGAAAGAAAGAAAGAAAGAAAGAAACTATATGATCTAAAGAGATAGGTAAGTGGTCCAGGAGGTGGTGCAGTGGATAAGGCATTGGATTCTCAAGCATGAGGTCCCGAGTTCAATCCCCAGCAGCACATGTATCAGAGTGATGTCTGGTTCTTTCTCTCTCTCCTCATATCTTTCTCATGAAAAAATAAATAAATAAATTCTTTAAAAATAAATACAAAAATAAAAATAAAGAGATAGGTAAATAAATTAAGATTTGGGCAAAAATGGAAAACCATCTTAGCAAGCCTTGGGTGTGAAGTGCCCACATTAAGGCCAGTTTGCTAGGGGACTGCACCTGTGTCACTGATGGGCTATGTTCAGGAGTGACAAAAAAATCAAAAAGGCCAGTCACTGAAATCAGAAAAGAAAAAAAAAATCCTTTTCTCCTGCTATGTTCCTCTAGTGCCCTCTACTGACGAATCTTTTTTTAATTTTTATTTTTTTTTATTTTTTATTTTTTTTAAATTTTTTATTTAAGAAAGGATTAGTGAACAAAAGCATAAGGTAGGAGGGGTACAACTCCACACAATTCCCACCACCCAATCCCCATAACCCACCCCCTCCCATGGTAGCTTTCCCATTCTCTATCCCTCTGGGAGCATGGACCCAGGGTCGCTGAGGGTTGCAGAAGGTAGAAGGTCTGGCTTCTGTAATTGCTTCCCCGCTGAACATGGGCGTTGACTGGTCGGTCCATACCCCCAGTCTGCCTCTCTCTTTCCCTAGTAGGGTGTGTCTCTGGGGAAGCTGAGCTCCAGGACACATTGGTGGGGTCTTCAATCCAGGGAAGCCTAGCCAGCATCCTGGTGGCATCTGGAACCTGGTGATTGAAAAGAGAGTTAACATATGAAGCCAAACAATTTGTTGAGCAATCATGGATCCCAAGCTTGGAATAGTGGAGAGGAAGTGTTAGGGAGGTACTCACTGCAAACTCTAGTGTAATCCTGCTTTCAGGTATATATTTTGCAGTAGTTTATGGATACGTGTGCACATAAGCTCTCTCTCACAGAAACTGGTGTATATCTAGGTTATGGGACTTTGTTAGAAAGTGAACTACCTGAGATGAAATTAGAGTGTACTATTAAAGGAAAGATCTCACCCGAGTAATGAAGCTGAAGGGTTGTCATTCCACGTGAAGTCTCAGGATACAGTCTGAGGTGAAGCATGTTGAGATGGCAATCGTTGCTTTGGTTAGGTTGTGATCGGCGGATGCAATATTATTTGGTTTGGATTGGGAGATGCATACGGGAAAGTGGGCCCTATCCAAGGGTGCCAGGAATGAGGGAAGTAGGGGCTCTATAGTGAAGATGTGAGGTTCCTGCTGTCTTAGGGTTCAAAAAGACAATCAATAGTTAATATTATTATCACATTATTTGTTAATTGGGTTAACTTTGAAAAGTCCCTTTGTTATGGTTTGCTGTACAGTACCCAGTATCTTGTTTATAGCTGTGCTATTGGAAGCTTCTAATCTACTTGGTCTAGGCTTTTGAGAGAGTCCGCATATCAAATACGTAGCCTATATATTAAAAAGATTCAGTTTGTCTTTTGAGAAACTTTGAGACATACAATTGATTTCCCCCTTTCATATTAATTAACTACTGATTTATATGTCTACATTTTGCTAGGAGTGTACATAAACACCATTCCCACCACCAAAGGACTGTGACCCATCCCTCCCGCCCACTCCCACCCCCCACTGGCCCAGGAAGCTACATGTCTACCCCTCACCACTGGGTTTTTACTTTGGTGCCCTACTTACAGTTTGATCAGGTCCTGCTTTTAGTTTCCCTTTCAGATCTTCTAAGTCAGCTTCTGTAGATGAGTGGGATCATCCCATACTCATCTTTATCTTTCTGACTTAGTTCACTTAACATAATTCCTTCTAGCTCTGTCCAAGATGGGTCAGAGAAGGTGGGTTCATTGTTCTTGATAGCTGCATAGTATTCCATTGTGTATATATACCACAGCTTTCTCAGCCACTCATCTGTTGTTGGGCACCTGGGTTGCTTCCAGGTTTTAGCTATTATGAATTGTGCTGCTATGAACATAGGAGTACACACCTCTTTTTGGTTGGGTGTTATGGAGTCCTTGGGGTATAACCCCAGGAGAGGAATTATTGGGTCATATGGAAGGTCCATGTCTAGCCTTCTGAGAGTTTTCCAGACTGCTCTCCACAGAGGCTGTACCAATTTACATTCCCACCAGCAATGTAAAGGGGTTCCTCTGTCCCCACATCCTCTCCAGCATTTGTTGCTTTAATTTTTATTTATAAAAAGGAAACACTGACAAAAACCATAGGATAAGAGAGGTACAACTCCACAAAATTCCCACCACCAGAACTCCATATCCCACCCTGACGAATCTTATTTTTTGCTGATTTCAAAGGGCATCACACACAACTCAGATAAGAGTGAATTTTTCAGTTGAGAGGTAGGACACTGATAACCAGCACAGTTACCAGTTAATGAAAGTCACTAAAATGACAGACATCAATTAAAAATGTGTGAATTAAGAAACTTCAAAGATATAGAAACAAAAATGCATACAGAAACCTTGGCAACAAATTTTCTCATAAGAGAAAATATTATCTCCATTAAAGAGGAAAAAAAAAGAGCCTGTAAAAAATGAGCATCCAAAAAAACATTTTAAAAAGCCATATATATTATATATATATATAATTTCAGGGCCCAGAAGATGGCACAGCATTGGATAAAGCATTAGATTCTCAAATATGAAGCTCCAAGTTCAATCTCTAGCGATTGATTACAAGTGATGGTCTGGTTTGCTCTCGCTCTTCTTCTCTCTATATCATTAATAAATAAAATAATTCTTTAAGGTGATAATAAAATTAAAATGTTATTTCAAAAACAAAAGAAATTCCATAGAGTTCCAGAAAAATAGCCCAATGGGTAAAGTACATGCCTTGCTGTGTTCACAGTTTGGGTTTGAACCCCAGCACCATGTGGAAATGTTATGACACTGGGGAAGCCTCAAGATGGGTTGTCAGGATTTCCACCCCTTCATATGAGGAGGGTAAAGATTAAGTTTAACTTAATGAAATGAGGGGCAGTGAAATAGCTCACTGGGGTAGTTTGTTGTTTTGCCATATGAACAACGCAGGGTTGAGTCCAGACCCCACTGCACAGAAAGAAGCTTCGGTGTTGTAACCTCTCTTTGCCTGCCTTTCTCTCTGTCTCTCTCTCTCCAAATATATACATATAACAGCTTCACTAAATGAACTTCCCTGAAACATCTAACTCATGACAGAGAAAATGCCAACTCAATATACTAGAAAGAAAGGAAGAAAGAAGTGGGGGGTGGAGCTTTAACTATTTCAAAACATAGGAAGCTCACTAGGGAAAGACAGAAAACAAGGCTGGGGCTATGGATCAGTCTGCCAATGCCCATGTCCAGCGGAGAAGCAATTACAGAAGCCAGACCTTCCACCTTCTGCACCCCATAAAGAATTTTGGTTCAAGGGCTAGGTGGTGGTTTGCCTGGTTTAGTGCACATGTTACAATCTACAAGGACCCAGATTTGAGCCTCGAGTCCCCAACTATGGGAGGGAAAGTTTTGAGAGTGGTGACGCAATGCTGCAGGTGTCTCTGTCTCTTTTCCTCTCTATCTCCCCCTTCCCTCTCAATTTCTCACTGCCTCTATTTCATAAATAAATATAGATAATTAAAATTGAATTATGATCTTTTAAAATAATAATAATTTTGGTCCACATTCCTCGAGGGGTAAATGTTAGGGGAAGATGGTCAGAGGGCTCTGAACTCCAATTCCATTGGGACCTGAAGAGAGAAGAGGGAAAAATAAAAATGGGAGGACACTCAGAACTAGTAGGTGTGACTTAGAAGGGAAGAGAAGGCAGGACCATGGGGGGATGGGCAAATATATGCTAGTATAGATAGATAGTTATAGAAATAATAGTCAAAGGGGCTCTGGTAGCACATGGAGCTAAGCACACATGGCGCGAAGCGCAAGGACTGGTGTAAGGATCCCAGTTCGAGCCCCTGGCTCCTCACCTGCAGGGGTGGGGGGGGTCACTTCACACAAGTGGTGAAGCAGGTCAGCAGGTGTCTATCTTTCTCTTCCCCTCTCTGTCATCCCCTCCTCTCTCCATTTCTCTCTGTCCTATCCAGCAACAGCAGCAATAATAACAGCAGCAATAATAACAACGATAAACAACAAGGGCAACAAAAGGGAAAAAAATAGCCTCTAGGAGCAGTGGATTTTTAGTGCAGGCACTGAGTCCCAGCGATAAGTCTGGGGCAAAATTTAAATAAATAAATAAATAATAGTCAACCCATATTTGTGATCTTGGGAGAACTAATGCAGTTTCCAATGGGGAGAATAGAGACATAGAACTCTGATGGTGGGAAAGATGTGGGATTATGTCCCTGTTATCTTATACTTTTGTAAATCAATATTAAGTCACTAATAAAAAAATTTTAATAGAAAGCTAAAAAACAATCAAATGTCTAAGGAAGAAAGAATTCAAGATTGAAAAAGGTGATATAGGAACCAGAACTTTTTGTCATAAGTCTTGTAGAATTTTTGCCTTTTAAAATTATATGTTTGATTAAAAAATTAAGATAGTCAAATAAGTAAAAACACCTTTGGAGATAATACACAGTAAAACAATAAAATATACAAGGGTTTTAAGAAAAGAGCTCCACCATACACTCAGACTAATGTTGTTTCTTTAAAAGAGGCATCTGCATGCTGGGAAGGTAGGTCAACAGTACAGCACTGGGCAGTACTCCTGGGCAGTACAGCACTGGGCAGAAGTTATGTGCTTGAGGGGGTAGATAGCAAAATGATTATGCAAAGAGACTCTCATATCTGAGGCTCTGAGGTCTCAGGTTCAGTCCCCCACACCACCATAAGCCAGAGCTGAGCAGTGTCCTGGGGTGAGGGGAGAGAGGGGTCACCGGGAGAAGCAGAACCATAAACAACAATAGTAATAATAGTAATTTGGAGTTCTCCCCTTTGGAGATTATTCCACAAAGATAAGGGCACAGACTGTGGTAAATTGACTCTTTACTGCTTAAATGTGAGAGAGAGATATTTATTTATTAAAAGGAGAACATGGGTTTCATAATAGTGAGAGGTAAGAAGTGCAGAAGAGTTGTTAAATATTTCTTACATTGAGTTCTTGAACCCCGATATCTCTAAGCACAAACGTCTTAAAGGCATGGAAAAAGAGAGAAGAAAAATCTTACCCACCATCTCTCCTCAAATCCTCCCCACTCCCCCAAGGAAGAAAAGAGAGATAGTCTCAGAGGTCCTGACATCAAAGAAGACAGGTCAAAACAGGTGGGACACGTAAACCTCCCAGGGGTTTACACTCCCGAGTTGTATTTCCCTTTAGCCCCGCCCCGACGTTCCATGATTGGCTAGTTCATATTTCACATAACTTCCTGATTTGCACACGTGAAGGTGTCACAGAGTCAAGGTGTTGATGCAGAGGGTTTTTGGAAATGTAGTCCAGTATCGGGGCCAATTTTGCTTGCTTCATTATTGATTAACCCTAACTCTGGGGTGTGTGTGTGTGTGTGTGTGTGTGTGTGTGTGTGTGTGTGTGTGTGTGTGTGTGTGTGTGTGTGTGTGTGTGTGTGTGTGTCCTGCAAAAGCCAAAGGTGAATGCTATTTCTTGATGCCAAAGGAGAAATCTCAGTTATCCTGGGGGGCGGGGGGGGTGTTGAGGGTTGGGAATGAACAGGACTTCAGTTTGCTGTTATTCATTTATTTGATTGGAAGAAATCTGAGGGTAGAGGAGACCCAGTCCTTAAACTCAAAAAGCACAGGGCAAAGATTCAGATTCCGATGTCACTGGGAGCTGAGTCTGGGAAAGCTAAAGCCACAAGAGACCTTGAACTGGGGTGTCTGCAAGAGCAGATGGAGAAGGGAATGAAGACGAAGTCCTGGCTGAGTTTATATACTGAGTTCATATACTGAAGCGGAATGGGGTTCCCTGCCCAGTGTCACAGAAAGCCAAACACTTGTCACTCCAGCGTTCGCATGAAAGGTATATTTTTATTGCTATTTGATCCCACATTGAAGAAGTCAGAGGCTGAGGAGACAGCATAATGGTTGCATAAAAACATTTTAGGGCGGAGGGTAGATAGCATAATGGTTATGCAAAGACTCTCATGCCTGAGGCTCCAAAGTCCCAAAGGTTCAATCCTCTGCACCACCATAAGCCACAACTGAGCAGTGCTCTAGTCTCAAAAGCAAAAAGAAATGGAGTAGGCACCAGAAGTCATTAGATCTTCCAACTTCCCAGATCAAGACCTTCGACATCTTGGACTTCCTGTAAATTTTCTTCTAAAGCAAAGCTTGTAACAGATCTCTATATTCCAAATGTACAAGGCATGAAGGAAAGGAAGAGGTGGGAGTCATTGACCAGTATCCTTTTGATTTTCAAATTCAGTTTTAGCCTAAGTGTTTGCTACTCTCAATTATTGCTACATTTATTTCCCAGTTCTCAAAGCTACCAAAAGGAGTGATTCCTTAAGCATCTCATGCTACAGCCTGCCCCCAAGTGGAAGATTGAGGTATGACAGGAACACAGTTTCTACATGGGATTGGATGTCATTTATTTTTATTTTTATTTTTTGTTTGTTGCCAGAGTACTGCTTAGCTCTAGTTTATGATGATGCGGGGATTGAATCTGGGGTTTTGAAGCCTCAAACATTAAAAAGTCTTCATGCATAGTCATTATGCAATGGTTATACCCTTTAAAATGGGATGATTAATCACACCTCACAGAATTGTAGTACGGAAAATTAATGATTATAGGCTTGCAGTAATGGAAATAACCATAGTTATAAAATGTTGCTAAATTATTTATATGAATCATCTAAATATTTAATCCAGCCAGGAGATAATATTATGTCCATTTTGCAAATAAACTACAATGTACAAAGCATCTTTGATCAGCAATTTGTTCCTAATCAAAGAGCTAGTACTGCAAGAATAAAATGTGTTTGTACAGCCGGGTATTCTAAGTCCCTCTTTGGTGTTGTTTATTCTTCCCTGAAAAGCTTAGGCTGGGAAGATAGCATAATTGTCATACAAAGAGACTTTGATGCCTGAGGCTCCAAAGCCCAAGGCTCAATCCTCCTGCACCACCATAAACCAGAGCTGAGCAGTTTTTTTTTTTTTTTGGGGGGGGACAGAAGGAGAGACAAAGGAAAAGAGAATAAAGGAAGAAAAGAAAAGCAGTGAAAATGAGATTATTTCATATAAGACTAAACAAGGGAATTGACAACACTGTGCATCTTGTCCAGGGGATCCTTGCTGAATTCTAGAATAGTCCCTACTCCTAGGGAAAAAAGGAAAAGAAAAAAAAAAAGACACATAGTATATTATACTGTTTGTTTGATCCCTGGTTTAGGGATTACTTAGCTACATGATAAAATTCTTTTCTCTACTATCTAGAATGCCTTAGAAACAAGAGTTTTAAAATTATCTATCAGAATACTGTTTAATAACCAAGAAATCAATCTTTTTACTTATTTATTGGATAAAGACAGGAATTGAGAGGGGAGGGGTAGATAGAAAGGGAGAAAGAGAGACATCTGCTGCACTGTTATACTACTTGTGAAGCTTCCCCCACTGCAGGTGGGGACCAGGGGCTTGTACCTAGTTCCTTGCATGTTGTAATATATGGGCTCAACCAGTTGCACCACAGCTTGCTCCAACAAATCTTTTTTAAAACAAAAAAAAGGGATGGATAGTGTGCACCCAGTTGAGCACAAATATTACCATGTACAAGGGCCTGGTTTGAGCCTGGGCTTCTAACCTGCAGGGAGAAACTTCATGAGCAGGTCTACAGGTGTATATCTTTCTCTCTGTGTTTCTACTTCCTGCTCCCTTTTCAGTTTCTCTCTATTCTATCAAAAATAAAAAAACAGAAAAAAAGAAATAAAAATAAATTTTACCCACTGGGAGCTGGATTCATAATACTGGCACTGAGCCCCAGCAATAATCCTTATGGCAAAAAAAATAAAATATAATAATAATGATAATGATAATAATAATAGATTGGGCAGGGTAGATAGTATAAAAGTTACATAAACAGACTCTAATGACTGAGGTTCCAAGGTGCCTTTTAGAAGGTGAATTCAAGCCATTGTCATTTATTGATATTATAGATTGAAGATATTTTAATGCCATTATAGTAGATTTTTAGTGTGTTCTGATATATGGCATGTTTATGGTGATCTGATTGTTTATAGGAGACCTTTCAGAACTTCTTTCAGGGCAGGCTTGATAGTTGATTCCTTCAACTGTTGCTTGTCTGAGAAGGTTTTTATGCCTCCATCTAGTCTGAATGACAGTACAGCAGGATACAGCAGTCTTGGTTGAAAGCCTTTCTCATGGAGCACTCAATAGATATCTTGCCATTCTCTTCTAGCCTGTAGTACTTGTATGGAGAAATCTGCTGCTAATCTTACAGGTTTTCCTCTATAAGTGACTTTGTTTTTCTCTTGCTACCTTCAGGATCTTTTCTCTATCCTTATTCCTTTTCATTTTAAATATGATGTGTCTTGGTGTCTTTAAGTCTGGGTTAATTCTGTTTGGGACCCTCTGGGCTGCTTGAACCTTTATGTCTTTTATGTTGTCTAGACTAGGGAATTTCGCATCTATTATACCCTGTAGAATGCTTTCTTACACTCCCTCTTCTTTCTTCCTCTGGTAGGCCAATAATGTGTATATTATTTCTTTTGAAGTCATTCATATGTCTCTGTTGTTGTTTTCAGTATCTCTTAATCTCTTTTTGAGATCTCTTACTTCTTTCTTAGTTTTCTCTAATTCATTCTCAATCTTGCTAATTCTGTTTTCTGCTTCATTTATTATATTCTCTCTCCCCTCTGCTGTTTTCTGTAGTTCAGCTATTTTGTTATCCTGTATTGATACTGTATTAGCTTGTTCAGCTAGTTGTGCTCTTAGCTCAGCTATTTCAGCTTTCAGCTCTCTAATTACCTCGAGATAGTGCTTTCTTTCAGAGTATCATTTGTTGTTTCTGCATTTCTTTTTTTTTTTAATCTTTTTTTTTTTTTCCCTCCAGGGTTATTGCTGGGCTCGGTGCCTGCACCATGAATCCACCGCTCCTGGAGGCCATTTTCCCCCCTTTTTGTTGCCCTAGTTGTTGCAGCCTCGTTGCGGTTATTATTGCCATTGTTGACGTTGCTTTGTTGTTGGATAGGACAGAGAGAAATGGAGAGAGGAGGGGAAGACAGAGAGAGAGGGGGAGAGAAAGATAGACACCTGCAGACCTGCTTCACTGCCCGTGAAGCGACTCCCCTGCAGGTGGGGAGCCGGGTGCTCGAACCAGGATCCTTACGCCGGTCCCTGTGCTATGCGCCACGTGCGCTTAACCCACTGCGCCACCGCCCAACCCCCTGTTTCTGCATTTCTGATGACAATTCTTTCAAACTCTTTCCTCACTCCTGTGACTAATTCCTTAACTAGTGTGTGGATGGTCATCTCTTTCTTCTGTGATTCTACCTTTGAGGTGCTTTTAGCTGAACTTTTGTCCTGGTTCATTTCTCCAATGTTTCTTCTTGGTTTAATCATTATTATAGTGTGTTATGAGGTCCTTCTCTAAGTACTTTTCAGTCCACTGATCGCTATTTCCTGGATTGACTTGTGTCTAAGTAAGGTACTTAAAGAGTTCACAGCTGTGGACATTAACAGTTGTTTCAATGTTATCTCAATCCCTGAGTTGAAGCACAGTGGCTATTAAAGCCATTTTTGTTCTTTTTGTTCCCTGTAGGCTATGGTAGCCTGAGGACTTCTTACCTATAAGTAGGTTTTTTTTTAGCTTAATCACTCACTCCTAACCAAGAGATAAAGCAGGGTGGAGGAGAGATACCACAGTGGTTAGGCAAAGAGACTCCCACACCCCAAGGATCCAAAGCTCCAGGCTCAATTCAGCTTCTCTGCCAAGCCAGGCAGTACTGCTGGGCCCTGTGAGTTTCTAAAGAAGTCCCGTTTATAGTCTATATGTTCTGAGGCAATTATTCACAATGTTCTCATCAGGAGAACAATGTGCCAAGTCTCCCACTATACAGCCCCACTGCTGGACCCTGGGGTGTAGATCTTCTCCTGTGTTTCCTGGTCAGTTCTCTGCCCCCACCTCCCATGTCAGCACAGGGCCTGCTGACAGGCTCCAGCCTCTGAGAGCAGTAGCAAATGGAGACTCACAATTACATTTGGTGAGTCTTAGGGGAGTCCTCTCCTCCCTTCAGCAGTCTTTTTGTTGGTAAAACAGACTGGAGGTGGCTTCTCAATTGGCAAACTGCTAGACTGTTACCAGCTGCTCGGGAATAGATATGGGATTTAGCCCCAGAAATCTCTCCTTAGGCTCCTCTCTGCCCATGAAACACACGTGTTTTCACTCACAGGTGACTTAATAGGTTCCCACAGTAGTTCCAGTCTTGTCTTGTTTCAGTCTCAGGTGATCTTTGATATTCCTTGTTCTTTAGAGAATTTTCTCAATTGGGTAGAGCTGGAGGTCTAGGCAGAGTTGTGGTCTCTGGATGCTCCAGTGATTTGGTGGGTTCCCAAGTTAGTTCTAGTCCTGTCTTGTTGTGGTCCCAGGTAGACTCCAGACAGCTCAATCTTTAGTAAGTTTCTTAGAATCCATTCATTTCTTCCACTGCTCCTTTGATAACTGGTTTTCAGGAAGAGTCACTAAAAGCAATGTAATTTATGTGCCTGTGCTACTGGTCCAGCTTAATCCAGGAAGAGAATCCACTATATTCATGAAATAGGTGGCACACATAGTCTTCCATCCAACTGACATAAGTTCCTGTCTCCACCCATCTTTTGATATATAGAGCATGACTGCGTTCATTGTGTGCTTGAACATGATTATGACTACAGTATATGAGCATGACAATAAACACATTCACTAGCATAATAATTGAGAAAATAATTACAACCAAAAGTAATCATCACAGTGAATTTTCCCAAAATACTCCTTTAAGATTTTCATTTTTTGGTTGTCTGGAGGGTGGTACAGTGCATAAAGCATTGGACTCTCAAGCATGAGGTCCTGAGTTCAATCCCCAGCAGCACATGTACCAGAGTGATGTCTGGTTCTTTCTCTCTGCCTATCTTCTTTATGAATAAATCAAAGTTTTTAAAAAAAATTACGGGAGTCGGGTGGTAGTGCAGTGGGTTAAGCGCATGTGGAACAAAGAGCAAGGACCAGTATAAGGATCTTGGTTTGAGCCCCCAGCTCCCCACCTGCAGGGGAGTCGCTTCACAGTCAGTGAAGCAGGTCTTCAGGTGTCTATCTTTCTCTCCCCCTCTGTGTCTTCCCCTCCTCTCTCCATTTCTCTCTGTCCTATCCAACAACAGTGACATCAATAATAACAACAATAATAACTACAACAATAAAACAACAATGGCAACAAAAGGGAATAAATAAATAAATATTTTAAATATCTTTAAAAATAAATAAATAAATAAAATTACATTTTCTGTTAGTTTCAGAAGAGAGAATACATTTCATTTTTACTCCTGCAGAAGATGCAATATCTGGTTATTATAAGTTAATCAGCAATCAGGGGGGAAAAAAGACTATACAGTAAACCATTAACCCCTCAATAAAAAATTTAAAAATAACACAAATGTTTGGTTGAGTCATCTCACAGGGTTTTTGTATGAAAACTCTGACTATACCCATTTTATAGATAAGGAAGCTGAGGCATATAGAGCTTAGTGCCTGATCCATTACTTGCAGCATCTATAACTAGAATTATTAAGTGTCATGAGAAAGGCATGGGGCATGAGAGTTGAGTGAACGATCTAGACAGAAAGACTTCACATGGGAAAGCCTCATTTGCAGATGGGTAGGATTGCTTGTTTGTCTTTCTTTGTTTTTATGGTAACCATATCTATGTTCCTTTTACAAAGTTTAAACCAAGCCTCTGGTTACAATGTAGGAAGACGAAAAGTTTCCGTAACCAGGAATAACCACTAAGTAACTTCTTGGATGAACTAGAACTCTCTCCATTAATGTACTTTTTATTTTTTTTTTTATTATCTTTTTTTATTTGTTGGGTAGAGACAGCCAGAAATCAAGAGGGCTGGGGAGTTAGAGAGGGAGAGAGACAGACAACTGCAGCACTGCTTCACTGCTTGTGAAGTTTTCCCCATGCAGGTGGGGGCCAGGGGCTTGAATCTGGGACCTTGTGTACTATAACATATGCACTTAACTAGGCACGCCACCACCGGGCCCCAATATACTTTTTAAAAAATAAATCAATGGGAGTCAGGCGGCAGCACATGGTGCAAAGCACAAGGACCGGCAGGAGGATCCTGGTTCAAGCCCCGGCTCCCCACCTGCAGGGGGGTTACCTCACAAGCAGTGACGCAGTGAAGCAGATATCTATATCTTTCTCTCCCCTTCTCTGTCTTCCCCATCTCTCTCCATTTCTCTCTGTCCTATCCAACAATGACAACATCAATAACAACAACAATAAGTACAACAATGAAATAACAAGGGCAACAAAAGGGAATAAATAAGTAAACAAATATATTTTTTTAAGAAGAGGTCAAGTTATGTGTTTGATATTTTATTTCCTCTGAGTATTATTATTACTTCTTTCCCTTTCCTGATTTTCAGTGAAATAACTGCTTTTTGTGTTGTTGTTTCAGTCTTTCTAGAAGTTTAAATATGAACCTTCACGTAACATTTGACTTTGTGGTTACCCTTACATGTCTAACAAAGCATTTAGATATATTTTTATTTAACTTCAAAGATAAGTCAGTATTTGCTGTCTTTTCCCTCAACCAAGCACACTTTCACTTCTCTTGCTTGTCCCACTGTAACCCCCAGGGTTCTCCAGGTTTTGTTAAAATCTTCTGGAACTGGGGGCCAGGTGGTGGCGCACCTGGTTAAGCGCACACATTACAGTGAGCAAGGAACAAGGTTCAAGCTCCTCGTCCCCACCTGCAGGAGGAAAGCTTCATGAGTGGTGACTCAGGGCTCCAGGTGTCTCTCTGTCTCTCTCCCTGTCTATCTCCCTCTTCCCTCTCAATTTCTGATTGTCTCTATCTAATAAATAAATAAAGATAATAAAATATTTTTTAAAAAATCTTCTGGAACTGTGATCTCTTTGGTAGTTGAATGGACTATTGAGCAGGCAGAGAAACAGGAAGTAACATGTTCATAGCACAATTTGTAATAGCCAAAACTTGGAAGCAACCCAGGTATCCAACAACAGATGAGTGGCTGAGTAAGTTGTGGTCTATATACACAGCTACTACTGGGATACTACTCAGCTATTAAAAATAGTGAATTATTCACCTTCTTTACCCCAGCTTGGATGGAGCTCGAAGATAACATGTCAAGTTAGATAAGTCAGAAACAAAAGGATGAATATGGCATGATCTCACTCATAGAAGTTGAAAAACAAGATCAGAAGACAAAACCCTAAGCAGAACTTGGCCTAGGTTTGTTGTACTGCACCAAAGTAAAATACTCTGGGGTGGGTGGGGGAGGAAGCTTCAGGTCCTGGATGGAACATGATGGCAAAGGAGGACCTAGTGGGGGTTGTATTGTTATGTGGAAATGTTGTGCATGTAAAAATTATTGTATTTTACTGTAAACCATTAATCCCCCAATATAGAAATTTTAAAGAGAAAATAAAAATAATTTAAAAAAAGAAACAGAAGGTAGATGGTATCAGGGACAAGACTGCAGAGGGACCAAGAGCTAGAGGACTGGTCCCAGGCAAGTGGGGGGGGGTGACAGATGGGTACAGAAATTCATGCACTGTACTGCAGACCAGTGGTGTCTGTCCTGGTGCAGAATAGGAACCAGGAGTGAGGTGTAAGTGACACTGAGAGGTAAAGGAATTCAAAATACGAAGGGGGAGTTGGTCACAAGGGAAAACTCCAGACTCTATAAGCTTTCAATATTCCATAGGAGAGTGATCTGAGTGGAGCTGATGTTGGTTTTGTTTATTTGTTTGGCATTAAAGTACACATAACATGAAGCTGAAGAGGTGGGCCATTAGTAGAGCATATATATATACCTTGCATGTGTGAACCTAGGGTTCAGTTCCTGGCACAGCATAAAATGGTGGACCAATGCCCTGGGGTATGTGTCTCTCAGATGTAATGAAAGAAAAACAATTTTTGAAGATAAACATAACATAAAACATACCATCTTAACCATGTCTAAGTGTCCAGTCTGGTAATATTAAATTCATCACTATTGTCGTATAGCTATCACCACCATCCATCTCCACATCTCTTTCTTTCTTGGAAATTTGAAGTTCTCTATCTATTAAACAGTGCCTGATTATCTCCCATCCCACCCCTCCCAAATGATTTTTAGGATGGACAGGAGGTGTGAACCTGGCAAGTAAGACCATCTATGCCTACACCTTGAATTCAGACTTCCAGTTCTAAAATGGAATGCATAGACAGCAAAGTACTGTCATTTAAGCCACCCAGTTTGTGGTGCTTTATTCCAGTGTTCATTTAAGGGTACAGGGCCAATTAGAACATTACTGTAACCACCCAGACAAGAGATCATAAAGATTCCCATGTGAGAAAGACAAGCAAAAACAGGAAACAAAGCTGATAATTAAACATAAGCTCCACCCAGTCACATCATGAAGCTGTGTCAGTCCTGCTGAGCCATCCTTGGAGTCATGTCCTCTCCTAGTGACTAGCCCACTGGGTCTGCTTCTGGCAAATGTGTTTCAATTTGTTGTCAGTGCCCTTAGCAGTCCTTTTCTGCACCCACTTCTCACATTATTGAAACTGCCTGGGTCATCAAAATCTATCCGTTCTACGCTCACTCTTTCAGCCCTTCTTTGCCCAGAGAAGTCATTTTAATTTTTCATGACTATTTAAACTACTTCATGAGTGAGAGAGAGAAGAGATACCAGAACACTATTCAGCTCTGACACATAGGGTGCCAGGAATCAAACCAAGGGCCTCACACAAGCAAATCCTGTGCTTTATCTGTTGAGTCAGCTCCTAGGCCACAGAGGCTTGGAGAGGGAGCTCAGTGGCTCTCTCTCTCTCTTTCTCTCTCTAATAAACGATAAATAAATGACCCAAAAGGTCTTTTTTTTTTTTTTCCTTTAACCAGTACTCTTCAGCTCTGGCTTATGATGGTGCTGGGAATTAAATCTGGAGCTTTGGAGACTTAGGTATGGTAAGTTTTTTGCATAACTATTGTGGTGTCTCCCTCACCCAAGGATCAATTTAAAAAGACAAATACATGGTCCGGAAAGTGATGCACTGGATAAAGCACTGGACTCTCAAGCAGGAGGTCCTGAGTTCAATCCCTGGCAGCACATGTATCAGAGTGATGTCTGGTTCTTTCTCTACTCCTATATTTCTCATAAATAAATAAATAAATAAATAAATGACAAATACGTGACCCTATTGCTCCTGTGTTTCAAATTCTGAGTTCCTATGACTCTTTAGCTATGAATAAAACCCAAAACAACTAAGAGGGTCTACCAGACCCCTCAGGATCCACTCCATGTACCCTGGTCCCCTTACTGTGGTCCTCAGGTTGGCTTTTTCTAGCTGCTCCATGCCCCATGCTTCTCAGATATCCTCCTTCCTGTCACTCCACCATCCTCTATGTCATTGGCTATGCGCTAACGTGTATGCGCGCACATGCTCAAACACACACACGCACATGCACACACACACACACACACACACACACACAGCTGCCCTCCTCTATGGTACAATGTTGTTTTGTTTGTTTTCATTGCTGTAAAAGGCAGTAGCCTTGAAATTCCCTTTTTATGCAGTTGTTTGTTAAGTGCTTTTAGTATGAGTTGCTTGTAGTATGAGGTGGAAAATTCCTTGCCCCTTCCCCCTTGAATAAGCAGGACCTAATCAGTGAAGGCCACCCATTGTCTTGTAAGTTGTTCGAAGGACCCTGCATGGGGACAAGCCTTATCAGGACCTTTGCACAGACTTTGTGGTGTGCTGTCTACTGGATGGGTGGTCATAGCCGATGGCAGGAGGATGTGGCAACCCTGCCTGGTTGAATTCTATTGGTTGTGTGATCTTACTATATTTGAAAATAGCCCGCGCTTTGCTTTGAATGGATCATGCTTTTGCTAAGTTTGAAATGATTGGATCTTGTGTTTGCTATAGCCTGTTATTGGATGTAGGTTGATAAGGTGATGTGCTCCCCCTCCCTGAGTGTAGTCTGAATTCCTATAAATTGTATGGTTTGAGCCCTGTTCGGGGTCGAGCTTGGTAGACTAACACCAGTCACCATCTCGGCCCGGATTGCAATTCGCCAATAAACATCTTTGCTTCCTTACAGTGGATGGTGGTTTGGTTTATGCTCGCTAACATTTGGAGGCCCCAGCGAGATCCCTCAGATGGGAATTCCTGAGGACACCCCATCCCGGGTCCGGACCCTCAGAGGCCTTGGAAGCCCTGCCCGGCGCCGGTAAGTTAGGCCTAAATTTTGTGCGGTACCGTTTTGTTTTCAGTTTTGTGCCTCCGGAGGACTGGTAGATCAGGCCTGATTTTTGGTGCACGTCCCCGCGGGGCCTGAAGGTCTGTGGATTGCGGGACGCCGCGGTGTAATCCCAGACCGCGGTGCTGAGAAGTGACGACTTCCAGGCCGTTGGGGCAGGTCAGACTGGTGACGAATCTGAAAGAGGATCGACACCCTAGGGATCTGGAAGAAGATCCGACAGCCCCGGTTAGGCAGGGTGGTAATAGGACTTGAGAGATAGTTCACGCCCTGACCGCGATTTGTCTTGTGTGGCCACTCTCTGTCTGTCCTTTTTCTTTCTCTCACCCTTTGGCAATTCGCGAAAAGGCTGAGCTTGATAGTGCAGCTGAGGGGGTCTGGCCAGAGCTACTCTCTGGTGATTCCCGAAGGCCTAACTGGCAATATTCCTTAGTAGCAGTGGCTGGAATGGTAATTGCCCAATCTTGACTGAATGGATGGTCTGCTGCGTGTGTGTGAATGTTATGTGCCTCACGGCCTGAAAAGCTACGGGGCTTGAGTGGGCTCTAACCTGCGTGTCCGTGGGGTCGTTTCAGCTAAGTGGGGGTTCTCAATGTAGTTGAGACCTAGACCGGGGATCATACGGTCACCCCTAAGCTAAGACCCCTTAAGGTCCCGCGAGGGGCCCGGCCAGGCGAGCATAGTTGTGTGCCTGACATCCGTCAGATGTCAGTTCCTTTTCCCCACTTACAATCTGCCTTGTTGGTCTCGCAGCATTTGCGGTTTGTCTTTTTGTTTGTCTCCTTCCCTTATTTTGTGTTACGGTACCACAGGAGGTTAAAGGTTAAAAAATTTTAGAAAAACTGGAGTCTCCATTAATAAAAACTACTTGCAACCTAAAAAGGGAAGAAGGTCCCAAGTGGACACCCTTTGGGTTGATAGGGAAAAAGTGTGTGAGAATGAGAAAACGGTGTGCCACCTGGCTGTAAGAAAAAGTATAAAAAGAATCCGTGAAATCTGGGGTGTTAGATATTGTCTGGACATTTGTTAAGCGCGCTTGTCTGTCTGTGTGTGTCTTGTCTGTTTGTCAGTCTGTGTTTCGTGTTCACTTACTTTCACTTTGCAGGAATGGGCCAGGCGGCATCTACCCCACTGGACCTGGTTACTCATAGTTTGGGGGTAGGAGTGCATAAATATAAACTCATGACTTTTTGTTCCTCAGAGAGGCTCACCTTCGATGTAAGATGTGTTTCTGTGCTTTTTTGTGTCCCTGTGTCTTTTTGGTCAACATTAAGAAATCATCTCAGAGCGACGGGACCAGATTTGGTTCCGGCCTGAAGTTGCCAGCTGAATTTTGCCTTGTCTTTGTCTCTCTTTTAAGCCTGAGTAGCAGAATCATGTCCTCAGGCTAGTCCAGGCAGGACCCTGAGGGTGCCACCCCGCCCTCACAGGAGTCAGGCTGGCTGGTCACAGCAGGGGCCTGGAGCCAGGCCAGGCAGCAGCTCTAGTGCAGGGGCGACACCCCGCCCTGCCTCGGTGTGGCTGTGACCTGGGATGGGCCCATGGGTGCAGATGGGTGATAGTGCTAGCATGTGTGTGGCTTTACCCATGCCCCCGGAGCTGACTGGAGCTGTCTGAAAACTGTCCTTGGTCCTCTTGGGCTCCTCGTGGAGAGAAGCTGAAAGAATTTGTTTCTTCTTCCTTGTTTTTTTAGGGCTAGTTAAGGTTGTCCTAGGAGCTATTGGATAAAAAGAAAAATCTTAGTATATAAATGTGAGATGTTTCATCTTGAAAAATTGTGTGAGTGCAGATCTAAATTTGTGTTTGACCAGGTATGTTGCTAAGATGTGTCTGTACTGGTTAAAAGCTGCTCTTTTCCCTTAAACAATCAGCCCAGATATATAAATGATAAAAAGGTGGCTATGAGATGTCTTACATGTTTATATGTGTGTTTTAGGTTTGTTTTTGTGGCCTAAAAATGTTAATCTTAAGGTTAAAAGTGTAAGTAACTTTAAAGCTGCATTCTTATCAAAGTTCTTAAAAAAAGAGTTTTCAATACAGTTCTTATGTGGTAATATAAGGGTAAAAAATTCATTTGCTAAGACAGCTAAAGATTTAAAGTCTTGAGTATTTAATGTGACAATTCATCTTCTCCAAATTGATATGCAAATTATCTATTTTATAGATATTGGTCCACAGCAAATTTGGCATTTGTCTGACATTGAAAATGCTTTGAGAAGTCACTAGTATGTGTTAACTCTCTAAGTAATTAGAGTTTGTTTAAAGTTTAAAGAAAAATTTAGTTAAACTGAATTTGGTTTAGAGATCCTGGTTATGGAAATTGCTACAGGAGGTTAAAAAAATAACTTTTAAATGTATGCTCTTTAAAATTCAAACAGAGTCTCTCAAGTTAGGTATCATACACTGAAGATGTGTCTCTATCTCTTGTGTGAAAAATGGCAGGAAGGTTATTGACATGTAAACGTTTTAAAATACCTTCTCAACTAAAGAAGTAGAACTGGCTTAGGTGAGTGCAAAATAACACATTGGTTATATTAATGATTTTCTAGCCTGAGGCTTTTGCTCTGGTTTTATATCTTTCTGCTTTTAAAAATTATCTGGTTTGTTTTAAGACACTGTCAGAGATTTATTCTTGACAAATGGTATTTTTGGTCTGATAGATTTGTTTTGGCAAATCCTGATTTAACAAAATTATTATTTTAAATATTTAAGTTATGAGGTTTATTTTAGCCCTTTAAGTTGCCATATTAGAGTTCTAAGGGGTAAAATCTATTAAGAGTTTTATATCTACACTTATTCATGATAGCTTTGTGATGAGTAAAGATCTTAACAAAAACTGTTTTGATATTGTGCTTAAATTGTCCAAGCAGTTTAAAATAATGCTAAAAAATGGTGATCATTTTATTATGTCAACACATTAGATATTGACTTTATATACTATACTGGTATATCTGTTTGTTAAAAAGACCTTCTAAAATTACATAGAGATGTATAGGCAAATTCTGGTCATTAGATTGTCAGTTTTGGTAAGCTCTTAATCTGGTTTTGTGTATGTCTTACTGGTTACAAATGTACGAGTACAGCAGTGATACCCCTTCAATCATACTGCCAGGTTCTCTTAGGGGGTCTCCAAGAGGCAGTAAAATGGCCCACAAATTTCTCTAAGGTAAATAGAATGACACTAAACTGGGCCTTTTGTTGCTCAAATCTGCCCCAGGTGTTAGAAAAAAGTTACAGAAGACAGAAAGATTTTAAAGAAAAGCTGAGAGATTGCTCAGAGGGTTTTTAAGAAGTTGGTAAATGTTTTGACATTAGACTTTGGAAAGAAAGAAAGGAAGAAAGAAAGAAAGAGAAAGTTGGGGCAGTGCCCAGAGGGAAAAGGAAAGTCAGAAAATAGGGGCTAAGGGTAGAGAAAGATCAGTGATGTTACTGCAAAGAAAAAGGACACTGGAAGAAAGGCTGTTTTATCAACAAGCCATTTAGACTGCTGGTGGATGAACTTAAAGGCATAAGCCGGGGAGTGCTGACCCAAAAACTTAGGCCATGGCACAGACCCATTGCCTATTTGTCAAATATTGGACCCTGTGGCTGCTGGATGGACAAAATGCCTGAGGACAATAGCACCTGTGGCACAGCTGGTAAGGAAAGCAGACAAGCCATCACTGGGGCAAGTCCAATGCCCACCTAACCTGCTACCAAGTTCTGTTCCTAGACCAGCCATGGGTGAAATTCAGTGCTGCCACCAGCCTGAACCCTGCCACCCTGATGTTGGAGACGGATCCTGAGGCTCCCTACAAAAGCATGACTGCCAAGAGGTATGCCTTTGCTACATGGCGTGTGCATGGAGCATGTGGGGAGAGAAGATTCCTGACTCCCACCGGGAAGATGATCCAGCAAAAGAACCTACTGGAGGCCGCATGGACCCTGCAAGAAGCAGCCGTGACCCATTGTTCCGGACATCAGAAAAGAAACTAGAGGGCAGATGAAGCCACTTGTGCAGCTACACAACAAGCAGGGCCAGCCTTGACATTGATTCTACTAGGCTCCCTGCTTCCAAAGGACCCTGGATACAGTAAGGAGAAATAAGATGGGCAAGAGATTAGGACTAGAGACTAAATAGATTTTACAGAAGTAAAATCAGAGACTTTTGGGTATAAGTACTTGCTGATATTTATAGACACATTTTCAAGTTGGGTAGAGGTTTAACCAATAAAGTCTGAGGGGGCATAGATGGTGAGCAAGAAAATTTTAGATAAAACAGTGCCCAGGTGGAGAGTTCCCTCTCACCATTGGTTCTGGTAAGCAGACATTCACTGTTTTTGTGTCTCAGTTAGTGGCCCGAGAAATGGGAACAAATTGGAAATTTCATTATGCTAACGAGCCCCATATCCCTGGGCAGGTAGAGAGATAAATTAGACCTTAAAGGAGACTTTAACTAAATTAACCCTTGAAACTGGCAGGGGATGGGTATCGCTCCTGGCTCAGGCCCTTCTGAGAGTACACTGTCTCCCATTGTAAACAAACTGTCTCCCTTTGAAATGGTTTTTGGCAGACTGCTGCTGTCATGATCTGTGATGCTCTTGTCTCTGATCTATCCCACAACTGTTACCAAGTTCTTACAGATCTCCAGACTATATTGCAGGACAATTAGAGTGCTGTGCTACAAGCCTTTGGGAAGGACCCTGTCACCTGCTGCCTGCTCCACAAGGCACACCCAGTGAGAAAGACCTTATATTGTGATCCTGAGTACACCAACTGCTGCAAAGGTTGCCGGAAAGTGCCACTAGATTCATCACACTCCTTTGAAGAGGACAGTTGCTGATCCCACTGACCCAAAAGAAAAAAAGATGAAGATGAATCAAAGATTTGATTCTCGGCTAAGACAAGTGGGGAATGTAAAAGGCAGTAGCCTTGAAATTCCCTTTTTATGCAGTTGTTTGTTAAGTGCTTTTAGTATGAGTTGCTTGTAGTATGAGGTGGAAAATTCCTTGCCCCTTCCCCCTTGAATAAGCAGGACCTAATCAGTGAAGGCCACCCATTGTCTTGTAAGTTGTTCGAAGGACCCTGCATGGGGACAAGCCTTATCAGGACCTTTGCACAGACTTTGTGGTGTGCTGTCTACTGGATGGGTGGTCATAGCCGATGGCAGGAGGATGTGGCAACCCTGCCTGGTTGAATTCTATTGGTTGTGTGATCTTACTATATTTGAAAATAGCCCGCGCTTTGCTTTGAATGGATCATGCTTTTGCTAAGTTTGAAATGATTGGATCTTGTGTTTGCTATAGCCTGTTATTGGATGTAGGTTGATAAGGTGATGTGCTCCCCCTCCCTGAGTGTAGTCTGAATTCCTATAAATTGTATGGTTTGAGCCCTGTTCGGGGTCGAGCTTGGTAGACTAACACCAGTCACCATCTCGGCCCGGATTGCAATTCGCCAATAAACATCTTTGCTTCCTTACAGTGGATGGTGGTTTGGTTTATGCTCGCTAACAATTGCCACCAGGGTTATCTCTAGGGCTCACTGCCTGTACTATGAGTCCACCTCTCCCAGTGAGCATATGCCAGTGTGCTGCTCTGGCCTCTGCCTCACTTCCTCTGATAAAATAGATAAAGCATTTTCCTCTTTATTTATTACTTATTATTTTATTATATTATTATTTGATAGGACAGAGAGAGGTGGAGAGAGGAGGGGAAGATAGAGAGGGAGAAAGAGAGGGAGTCGGGCAGTAGCGCTGTAGGTTAAACGCACATGGCGCGAATCGCATGGACCCACCTAAAGACCCAGGTTCTAGCCCCAGCTCCCCACCTGGGGGGGTCGCTTCACAAGTAGTGAAGCAGGTCTGCAAGTGTCTGTCTTTCTCTCCCCCTCTCTGTCTTCGTGTCCTCTCTCCATTTCTCTCTGTTCTAGCCAACAACAGCAATAATAATAACAAAAATAACAACCACACAATGATAAAAAAAGAGAGAGAGAAACACCTGCAGAACTACGTCATTGCTCGTGAAGCTTCCTGCCTACAAGTAGGGAGCAGGACCTCGAGCATGGTAACACATGTGCTCAACTGAGTGCACCACTACCTGGCGGTCATGTCATTCTCCTCCCCACACCTCTCCTAGACTGTAAGTTCCAGGAGGAAAGGGCTATGTGAGTCTTAAGCAAGAGGTCCTGAGTTTGAACCCACAGCATATGCCACTGTGCTGCTCTGGCCTCTGCCTCAGTTCCTCTCATAAAATAGATAAAACAAATCTTTAAAAAATAAAGAGAGAACTAATACAGTTGACCCAGTTTCTCTAGATTAAATATCTAGATTTTCTTTTTTTTAATTTTTTTTGTTATCTTTATTTATTGGATAGAGACAGTCAGAAATCGAGAGGGAAGGGAGGGATAGAGAGGGTGAGAGACAGAGAGACACCTGTAGCCCTGCTTCACCACTTGTGAAGCTTTCCCCCCTGCAGGTAGGGACCGGGGGCTAGAACCTGCGTCCTTGCGCATTGTAACATGTGCGCTCAACCTGGTGTGCCACCACCCAGCCCCAAATATCTAGATTTTCTTCCAAATTATAATAAAGTATAAATAAGGAATGCTTATAATTTAATGTTGCTAATAGGTCAAATGAGCATATCATAATAATAAGAAAATGTCTTTTTTTTTTGCCTCCAGGGTTATTGCTGGGGCTGATGCCTGCACTATGAATCCACTGCTCCTGGAGGCCATTTTCCCCCTTTAGTTGCCCTTGTTGTTAATCATTGTTGTTGTTGTTGTTGTTATTGTTGTTGGATAGGACAGAGAGAAATCGACAGAGATGAGGAAGACAGAGTAGGGAGAGAAAGATAGACACCTGCAGACCTGTTTCACTGCCTGTGAAGCAACTCCCCTGCAGGTGGGGAGCCAGGGGCTCGAACCGGGATCCTTACACGCTGGTCCTTGCACTTGGTGCCATGTGCACTTAACCTGCTGTGCTACCGACTGACCCCCTAGAAGAAAATGTCTTATGGAACACAGGTCAAGACAGATTTGTTGTTTTTGCTGTTTGTTTATTTTAATTTGATTGGCTAGAGAGAAATTGAGAGGGAAGGAGAGACAGAGAGGGAGAGAAAATAAGAGAGATGCAGCACTGCTTCACTGCTTGCAATGCGTCACCTCTACAGGTGGGGATCAGGTACTTGAACCCAGGTCCTTGTGCATGGTAATGTGTGCACTCAACTAGGTATGCCTAGCTCCACAAGAGGATTTTATAAAGTATGTTTAAAAAAAAAAGGAAGTAATGGATTTTGCTATCATTATTAAGATTTTGCATTTCTAAAAGCTCGTGTGTCAGACTTATATGTTAGTTCAGTTCTTAAAACTAAATTAATTTCAGTATGAAAATGGCATTTAATGTTCACATTAAATATTAATATGGGCAGCCTAGGCTATGGTTCAGTGGATAGAGTACCTTCCTTGCAGGCATGAGGGCCCTGATGACAGACGTGCCACTTTGGTTCTGTTCCTTAAAATAAATGAATAAATACATCTTTTAAAAACTATTTTTAAAATAATCCAACTCACTTCCTTATTTTTTTACTTAAAAATATTATACTTAAGGAACTAAGTAGATATAGCAGTGGTAGCTCACAGGATTTGTATGGGGAAGGTTCCAGGTTCAATCCCCAGCACTGCCAATAGTTAGAACTGAATGGTGCTCTGGTCAAACACAAATAAGTGGGTGGGAGAAATAGCATAATGGTTATGCAAAAGGACTTTCTTGCCAGAGGAAACAAAAGTCCCAGGTTTAATTTCCCAGCACTACCATAAGCCAGAGCTGAGCAGTGCTTTGTTGGGGGAAATTATTTTTATTAAAAACAAATAAGTAGGGGAGTCAGGTGGTAGCACAGCGGGTTAAGTGTAGGTGGAGCAAAGCATGAGGATCAGCATAAGGATCCCGGTTCAAGCCCCCGGTTCCCCACCTGCAGGGGAGTCACTTCACAAACGGTGAAGCAGGTCTGCAGGTGTCTATCTTTCTCTCCCCCTCTCTGTCTTCCCCTCCTCTCTCCATTTCTCTCTGTCCTATCCAACAACAATGACATCAATAATAACTACAACAATAAAACAAGGGTAACAAAAAGGAATAAATAAATATTTTTTAAATAAAAAATAAATAAGTATTGTTGCAGAGTGGGGACAGACACAGTGCTGAACTTGCAGGTGTGTAGTACTGAGTCAGTTCTCAGAGTGATGCTCCTCTTTCTTTTTTTATGCTCTTGTTTCTTTCTCTCACACATTCTTACTCTCTCTCTAAATCTTTGAATTATTTTTTTACTTGAGTAAGAGAATGGGACCTCAACATCACTCCTCCATTCTCATGTGATGCTGGGATTAAACTCAGGGCTTCCCACATGTAAAACATATGCTCTAACACTGAATCACCTCCCTGACCCCTCTATTTTCTTGACCTTAGACTAATTCTTCTGAGTAATTTCCACCAGAAGGCATCATTCCAACTTCGACAATCACTGTCAAGTCAAGTTGGCCAGACCAACACTGATGTGGAGACAAAAACAATCCCCAGAGAGACCACCTCATTGGAACAATGCCTGCTAGGAGTCTTTCAGTCTCTAATCCACTTTATTATGAATTTAGTTAAACTTCGTAACAACTCTGTGATTTAGACTGGGCATCTGCCTTCATCTCATTTTACAGATGAGAAAACCAAAGTTCACAAAGGTAAATGACTTGCCTGAACTGATATATTAGATAAGGATATGTGAGCACACTGAAGGGACCTTCTGTTTTCTCCCATCTAAGCAAGTGCTCCTGCTCCAGCAGGAGCTTCTCTCCTAGAATAGAAGAGAAGACACCTACTACTCCAACCCCCATGTCTACCAGTTTACCTTTAACACAAATACAGAACCTAGTATATCAGCAGCAACCCACACGGAACCACCACTGAAGACCCTAAGACCTGGCTGTTATTTTTGTTGTTGTTGTTGTTGTTGCTTATTTGTCTTTGGCTTTCAATGAAGAGATACTAACTATAGCATCAAAGCTTCCCCAGTGCTATATTTATTTCCATGTGGTGGGCTAGAAGTTGGGCCACTCTAATGGCAAGGTAGATGCCCTACCCTGTGAGATCTCTCTCTCTCTCTCTCTCTCTCTCTCTCTCTCTCTCTCTTACCTGAGGACCTTCTTACGTCACATATTGTTGACATTTTTCACTTTAACCTTAAGGCGAAAGCCATTCTGACAGCTGTCATAGCTACCTAGGAGCCTCCATCAGAGATGAGTACTAGAAAACTGCACTAACTCAATAGATGTTTTACCTCTGCAAATCCTGACTCCTTTTCTTTTCTAGGCCTCAGTAGCTCCACTGAGCAATACCTTCCAGATGGAATGGTTTTGGGGACTAGCTAAAAGGATGCTTGTGAAAGCATTTCATTTAGAGTCTGGCACATAATAGATACTCAACAAAGTCTAGATGTGTTTGTGTTGATGTTCTGTTGTACCTTAACACTCCCTGGATAGACAATAGGGGAAATTGAGTCTGAGTCATTACTCACTAACTAGGTGACCTCACTGACTATGTATAAATTGGCTTAATCCCTTTGAGTCTCTATTTCTTTACTTTATAGTACCTCCCTCACAGATACTTGGAATGATGAAATGTACAGAACTTCTCATGAACTGAGATGGGCTTTGTGCAAGAACTTGTAAGAAGGTGTCAGTGAATCTCTCTGAAGACAACAGCAGGAGTACAGATCAGATTAGGTGCATAGCCCAGAGGCTCAGGAACAAGATAGAAGGGAGAAACTAGGAATCAGAGAGTTCATTCAGTATTGACTGCCAGCATTGGTGTAGTGGTGTCTGTTACCAAGGTGCTGGGGGACAACACAGAACTTAGCAGTGCAAACACAGATGACTTGGGGGTACAGGAGGGAGGCACATGGAAAGTGGAATAGAGAGAAATAAGACCCACCCAAGCTTAAGAGAATGAGTTTGGAATTATGAAAGAGACTAGTGCAGAAAAGAGAACTGCAGGGGCCAGGAGTTGGTGCACTAACTCCTGTTGGTTAATCACTAACATTACAGTGCACAAGGACCCAGTTTCAAGCCCCTAGTCCTTACCTGTAGAGGGGAAGCTTTATGAGTGGCGAAGCAGGGCTGCAGGTGTCTCTCTCCCTCTCTATCTCCCCCTTTGCCTTCCTCCCTCACAGCTGTTCCCAGGGTGTGCAGAGGGCTCATATTACTAGACCACTTTGGAGAAGGGTAGGCACATAAGGGGAAAGGCAAGGGTGTCCCCCAGGAACCATACCCTTCCAGAGACCCCATCACACCATCTAGCTCCTGAGAAAATCAAAGGAAGGGCAAAAAGACAACAGTGTGACCAAAAGAGACTGTGTCATCACTTGGGAAGAGAAGCATCAAATGAAGCCATCGAGGGGGTGTTGACTTCAAGGCTTTTCCCTCCCTTTACCTTCCCACTTTCTTTTCTTCCTTTACTAAGGTCTGCTGTTTGTTCAGCAGTGTTCAAAGTCTGTGATTCTCTAGCACTACAATGTGCCAAGTGATCCATAAAGGGAGGAGACCTCTGCTCTCAAGAAGCCTGACTTTCTGGGGATTTAAAAAATGAATAATCATTGACGTGGACTAATGACTTTTTCTGACTCTGGTTCTCTGCGAGTCAAAGGGTGTTTGTTTCCCACTTGGCCCTGATGCCAACTTGACTTCATCCATCCCTCCTGGCACAGGTGCCATTACAATGAGTCCTACCACCCTACCCTTCCTCCCCATTTCCAATTCCAGGGCCATGTAAAACATGCCCTCCCCCAACTCCTCCCCACCCAGTTGGACCATGAGGTTCCACCCTCAGATACCTGGGCTTTGATCTTTTGCAAAAGATGGAGACAACAAGAGGGTATGATCTATTGGAAAGGGCCTTAGAAGGACATGAGGTTGGCTAGAAATTGGGAATGGACAAAACTCACTTTAGTTAGTGCCCAGAAACAAAGTCTCTGAGAAAGAGGAGGTTCAATAACTTCTTGCATTTTATTGGAGTTGAGAACAGAAGTGGAGGAGGGGAGGCAGGCAATGGAAAGTGAAAATCATGCTGGGAAATGCTTCGATTGAATTTTGATTTAGTTCACACTGCAGGAGATGGGAACAGCCCCTCACCACCACCACCCATCTGATTTAGGGTTTCCCCTGTCATTCTCCTAGCCCTACTGTGTCCCAGGATTTTCAGGATTGGATAAGCCAACTGGAGTGTCCCAAGAAGAGCTAGGAGGTTGGAGAACTCCAGCAGGAAATTTATGATTACCACCAGGTTGTACATGAATATTCCCCCAACTAGTGCCTGGGAGCCGATTAATATTCCCCCAGATGCCTCCTGGGAGCCGATTAATATTCCCCCAGATGCCTCCTGGGAGCCGATTAATATTCCCCCAGATGCCTCCTGGGAGCCGATTAATATTCCCCCAGATGCCTCCTGGGAGCCGATTAATATTCTCCCAGATGCCTCCTGGGAGCCGGTTAATATTCCCCCAGATGCCTCCTGGGAGCTGATTAATATTCCCCCAGCTGGTACCTGGAAATCGATTAAGACCCCCCCAGCTAGTACTTGGGTACTGATTTTTGATGCCCCCAGCTTCCAGAAGGTTTGGCATGGGCCTAGTTCCCCACCCAGTTCCAAGGCCTCCTGCTCCCCATGGCCTAGCAGGATTCAGGGTACCCCAAGGGCGACCAGACAGCAGTGACTGTCGAATTTTGTTGATGAGTGACCAGAATGGGCGGTGGGCAAGGATTCGACCATGGCCTCCCAGCACACTAGGTCGGGGTGGCTGTCTGGCCTCAGGGTGGAGTGAAGACTTGGACAAATCACCTGGAGAGTGTGTAGAGGGCCCTGCTGGCAAAGGGTCACCACCCAGAGGGTGGGCAACAGCACCAGAAAGGAAGGACAGCTCTTCAGGCAGTGCTTCCCCTGCATAGTCTTCATCTGCAGCAGATATCATCCACCATGGGTCCTCATAAGACCAGGAATCTGTAGGGGGCAGCCCCTCAGAGAGAGGCCACCCCTGGGACTCAAGATATTCTGTAGGTTGGTAGCCGGCTGATGGAGAAATGTTGTGGTTCAGAGGAGCCCCCTCAGACTCAGAGACTGGGTTGAGCTGAGGGTGTTCAGCATTGGAAAGGCTGCTCAAGGAAGGTTGTTCAAACTGAGGCAAGTTGGGCCCTAAGTCTTGGGGGGATTTCTCCTCTGCTGCACCGATGCTCCTGGCAAAGAGGCCTGAGGGAAAGAAATAGAAGACAGCCAATGGATTGAATGTTGGGTCCCTCCTGTCCCTGAATCTCTTTACTTCAAGTCCCTTCCTGTCCCCGTGACAAGTCTGACTTCCCCCGGGAGCACAAGTATGCATCTTCCTACCATTACCCTTCCCTCACTTTCAGACTCAGACCCTTCAGGGCCCTCCTGCCCCCTGGCTAGCATGGCCCCCATACCTGGAAGGTGAAGACAGACCAGGAACAGGCCCAGAGGAACCCAGCTCCTCACCGTGCAGCCCTGCATCTTGCTCAGCTCTAGCATCTCCCTCGGCTCTAAGACAGCCAGCCCTTTATCCTATTAGTGGGGTGGGGGCCCATAGAAACAGGCTGGGTCAGTGGTTGCAGAGACAATAATCCCCACATTCCACCCTTATTCCTAATTCAGTCTGTGGCAACAGGTGCTACTTGAATGTCCCAGGGAAGCTGGGTGTTCCCACCCCAGCACCTTTTTCCTTGATGTCCCCACCCCTTTCTAGCCCAGGTGTCCTGGCTCACAACTCATCATGGCTGGCAGCCCTACCCTTCCTGGCTCCCTCCACCAAGCAAGGGAAGACCTTCATGCTTGGGGTCCCATTTCCTCACTGTCTTCTTAGCAGCAGTTATAATTGATTCCCTCCTCTTTCTCTTTGGAATCCAGATCACTTTCTCCTAGTACCCATTTTTCAAAAGTAAGGATGCTCCTTCCCCTTGATCTCTACTTGAAGGAGGTTCTAGGCTTCAAGAGTGGCCCCTTATCTGATGGCCTATCCTGGATGAGACGCTGCTTTGGTGAAATAGACTAGTCCCTCCTCACCCCCATTCAGAGATGATGGCATAATAATCTCCCAATGCTGCTGAACCAAGTTACCACAAACTCAGTGGCTTACAACAACCCAACTTTCTTCTCTTCCAGTTCTGAAGATGACAGGACAGTTGTGGCTAACATCAAGATGCTGGTAGTGTCTTTCTGATCACTCTAGGGGAAAATCCACATCATTGTATTTTCCAGCTTCTGGAGGTCACATGGTTCCTATGTTTCTCATGGTCTCCTTCTTCTATGATCAAACGTAAAAGCAATAACATCTTCTCATATTGCAGTACTCTCACCTCTTCTTCTCAATATCTGAAGATCTATTGGGATACCCCAGGAGGCCCATGAGGTCTCTAGTTCAATTCTCAGCATGGCATGTGTTACAGTGATGCTCTCCTTCTCTCTCCCTCTCTATCTTTCTTTTACACACACACACACACACACGCACACGCGCACACACACACATGTAAAAAAATATTTTTTTAAGATTCTTTAGACCTCAGCTAAGTTGTGGTGTTTAATATTATGGAAACAGAAAAGATAAAAATTGAGCCACATTGGAGGCCAGATAGTAGTGCACTAGGTAAAGCACACATGATACAATGCACAAGAAGCAGGGTTCAAGTCTCTAATCCCCATATTGGGGGAAAGCTTCACAAGCAGTGAATCAACGCTGCAGGTGTTTCTCTTTCTCTATGCTTCTCTGCCTCCCTTTCCCCTCCCCTTCCCTTTCAATCTCCCTCTGTCTCTATCTAATATAAATTAATTAATTAATAAGAAATAAAAGAAAAAATAAGTCAACTTTTATTTTACATATGTTGATAGATAGTATACAGTTGTGGTTGAATACACAGCTTCGAAATGCTACTGTGTGAGCTGGAGTGCACAATGGTTTGTGCAAGAGTTCCAAGTTTGATCCCCATGACCATGGAGCTCAGAAACCAGAGCTGACCAATATTTTGACAAATAAATAAAAAGATGACAAAACAAACAAATAATTGCTATAAGCATAAGACAATGAATAAAAAGAAAATATTAGATGTTTTTAAAAGTATTTTTAATAGGGTGTTGGTGGTAGCCCAGTGGGTTAGGCGCAGGTGTTGCAAAGCACAAGAACTGGCATCCCAGTTCAGCCCCTGGCTCCCCACCTGCAGGGGAGTCGCTTCACAGGCGGTGAAGCAGGTCTGCAGGTGTCTATCTTTCTCTCCCTCTCTTTTTCTTCCCCTCCTCTCTCCATTTCTTTCTATCCTATCCAACAACAACATCAATAACAACAATAATAACTACAACAATAAGACAACAAGGGCAACAAAAAGGAATGAATAAATAAATATTTCTAAAACATATTTTTAATAAAACTCAATTAGAACCAGGGCATAGGGGCCAGGCAGTGGTGCACCTGGTTGAGTGCACATATTACAGTGCACAAGGACCAGGTTAGAGTCCCCAGTCCCCATTTGCAGGGGGAAAGCTTCACAAGTGGTTAAAGTAGGGCTGCAGGTCTCTCTCTCTCTCTTCCTTTACTCTCTATTTCTAGCTGTCTCTATCAAATAAATAAAGATAATAATAAAAAACTTTTAAAAAAAAGAGAACCAGGGCACACGCATGTTACTATACACAATGACCTGGATTCAAAACCCTGATCCCCACATGAGAAGGAAGCTTCATGAGTGGTGATAGAGTGCTACAGCAGGTGTTTCTCACTATCCTTCTCTGTTTCCCTTCTCTCTCAATTTCTCTATGCCCAATTAAAAAAAAACCTATAGGAATGATGGATTCATTGTGCAGGCACAAACCCCTCCCTCGGTAACCCTGGTGGCAATAAAGTAAATAAATAAACGAAAACTCACAACCAGTATTCAGATTGGGTAAAAGATGTCAAGTTGGTATAGAAACTTAATTTCAGGGCACCAGAAGGTGGCTCATCTGGTTAAGCACAGATACTATCATGTGCAAGGAACCTTGTTTAAACCCCTCTCCCCACCTGAAGGGGAATGCTTCAGGAGTGGTGAAGCAGGTCTGTAGGTGTCTATCTCTCTCCCTCTCAGTCTCCCCTCCCCCTCTCAACTTCTCTCTATCCTGTTAAATAAAAGACAAGAAAGGAAAACAAAACAGAAAAAAATGGCCTCCAGGAGTGCTGAATTGGTAGTGCTGGCACCAGGCCCCAGTGATAAATCTGGTGGCAAAATGAAAGAAAGAAAGAAAGAAAGAAAGAAAGAAAGAAAGAAAGAAGAAGAAGGAAGGAAGAAGGAAGGAAGGAAGGAAGGAAGGAAGGAAGGAAGGAAGAAAGAAAGAAAGAAAGAAAGAAAGAAAGAAAGAAAGAAAGAAAGAAAGAGAAATGTCAGGAAATTGTGAGGATGTGGTTGAGCTTGGCAGGGCTTGACCTGAGGAGTGTATCTATCTTGTTAGTCTCTCTCTCTCTACCAAAAGGTTGAGCAAGGAGGGACAGGAGTAACCCAAAGGTGTGCCTCATCCTATCAGACTCCCTGCCTCACAAAGCACCCCACATTCCTGATATTATGGCCATTAGATAAAAAAGAAAGGGGGAGATGTCAGGTAATTGTGAGGAGCCTCACAAAGCACCCTGCATTCCCGATAATATGGCCTATCTACATAATCATTGTTGTGTCTGAGAGATCCCCACTCATTCCATTCCTTTGACTATCTTCTTTCTACCTCGAGACCCTCCCTGACTTCAGGGTAATATTAGTCCTACCAGTTAAAACCCTCGCAACAGTTGCTAAGGAAGTTCCTACCTTTCAGCTCACTTTTGCCTTTCTCCACCCCCTTCCTAGCCATTTCCATTTCCGACTTGCCACTTCTGGGTCTACCATTTAAAAGCATTGGCTCTCTGATCAATAAAGACATTGCATTGCCATTCCACCATGAGTTCATGAGTCATCTCTCCCGCATCACTGAGTGAGTAGCAGCCCAGCCTGGCTCCGGTCGAGTTCTCTCCAACCCAGAGAGTAAGTGCCCAGGAAGAGGCATCCTCAAGCTAGCCCGGCAACAAAGGGGCCAGGAGGTAGCACAGCAGGTTAAGTGCACTTGACGCGAAGAACAAGGACTAGCACAAGGATCCCAGTTCCAGTCCCCCAACTGCAGGGAAGTCTCTTTGCAAGTGATGAAGCAGGTCTGCAGGTGTCTCTTTCTCTCCCCCCTCTTTCTTCCCCTCCTCTCTCCATTTCTCTCTGTCCTATCCAACAACAACAACAGCAATAACAATAAGGACAACAAAATGGGGAAAATAGCCTCCAGGAGCAGTAGATTTGTAGTGCAGGCACTGAGCCCCAGTGATAACCCTGGAGGCAATAAATAAATGAAGAGATAAAGAAAGAAAGCAAGAAAGAAAGGAAGGAAGAAAGAAAGAGAAAGAGGAAGAAAGAAAATTTTTTTAAAAATCAGATTATGTGCTAAATTCTCTATATGATGCTGCATCTGAATGCATAACTCTTCATTACATTGTTTGGAAATTTTAGTCTATTCAAGATAACAATCTGGGCCTGGGGAGATACCATAGTGGTTATGCAAATAGCTTTTCTTGCTAGAAGCAACAAAGGTCCCAGATTCAATTCCCAGCACCACCTTAAACCAGAGCTGAGCAGTGCTCTGGAAAACAGACAGAAACCCCAAACAACAGTTTATGGGTACATGGCAGAGCTTAACTTCTAAGTCATTGTGCAATATTTTTTCATTTTGTCATTTGCAATATGTTTTATGAGAACCATACAGTTTTGATTACAAATTAAGTAAGAATCAATGGACCCACCCAAATAATCCAGAATATTCTCTCTATTTAAAGGTCATTTGACTAACAATCTTAATTCCATCAACAAACATAATTTCTCTTTACTATGTAACCTAATATAGTCACAGTCTCCAGGGATTAGAATGTGGACATCTTGGTGGGATGTGATCCATCATTTTGCTTACCACTTATGGTCAAAAGTGTCCACAGAATATCAAGAAATACTAAAAGAGAGGGAGAGAGAAAGAGAGGGAGAGAGAGGATAAATATCTCTAATAGGGTATTTATTTAAGTGCTATTGTCAAATGACATATTGACATTTCTTTTTTTTATTCAGAGCACACTGTTCAACTCTGTCTAGTAGTCCAGTGAGCTATCCATTGCACAACAGAGCCACATTGCTCAGCTCTGGCTCATGATATGAAAATTTTTGTGTATAATCATTGTGCTATCTCCCCTAAGTTGACAACCTAAGTTGTTAGGTTGGGTGATGGGAGCATAAGGATTCATTATTTTGTATACTCTCAAACATGTTTGAAGTTTTTGGTAAAACATAACCAGAAATATAATCAAGAATAACACGAAATAACAACAAAACACTAAAGAACAGGAAGGTCAGAATCTGCATAGTCAAATGATGGTAGTACCAACACACACACACACACACACACACACACATTATTTTGGATATAAAAAGTTTGTTGTGAGTCGGCCGTAGCACAGCGGGTTAAGCTCAAGTGGCTCTAAGCGCAAGGACCAGGGTAACTATTCCGGTTAGAGTCGCCAGCTCCTCACCTGCAGGGGAGCCGCTTCACAGGCAGTGAAGCAGATCTGCAGGTGTCTATCTTTCTCTTCCCTGCTCTGTCTTCCCCTCCTCTCTCCATTTCTCTCTGTCCTATCCAACAACGACATCAATAACAACAATAATAACTACAACAATAAAAAACAAGGGCAACTAAAAGGAAATAAATATTTTTTTAAAATTTAAAAAAAGAAAATTTGTTTATTTTTTTTAATTTGTCCCAGGAGGACACCATTCCAAGAAGTACTGCAATAGCAGGTCAGCGCTCAGAGTGAACAGAACAAGAAAATAACTGATGAAATAGATTTAATAGACATATAGAGAAATTTCCATCCTTGAAGAACTGAATACACAGTCTATTTATGTGCATATGGAACATTTTCAAGGATTTTTCATATGTTAGCACACAAAACAAGTTTCAGGAAATGTGTGAAGATTGAAATCATATAAAATATCTTTTCTTTTCATAATTATATAAAATTTGAAATCAAACACAAAAAGAAAACTGGAAAAAACCTCAGACTTGTAGAAAGTAAACAACATGTTTCTGAATAGCTCATGGTCGACAAAGAAACTAAAAAAAAAAAATTACCTGGAGACTAATAGAAGTGAATAAATGAGCTATCAAATTTTGTGGGATGAGGCAAATAGAAGGCAATATTAAGAAGAAATTTTAGGGGCTATGGAGACAGCATAATTTTTATGCAAAAAGACTTTCATGCCTGAAACTCTCAGATCACAGGTTCAATTTCCAGCACCATCATAAGTCAGAGCTAAGCAGTGCTCTAGTCTCTCTCTCTCTCTTCCTCCCTGTATCTCATATTAAAGTAAATAAAAAAAATTAAACATTAAGAAGAAAAGGAGGGGGAGTTGGGTAGTAGCACAGTGGGTTAAGTGCAGATGGTGCAAAGCGCAAGACCAGCCCAGTTCGAGGCCCTGGCTCCCCACCTGCAGAGGAGTTGCTTCACAGGTGGCAAAGCAGGTCTGCGGGTGTCTGTCTTTCTCTCCCCCTCTGTCTTCCCCTCATTTCTCCATTTCTGTCTGTCCTAACAGCAACGACGTCAATAACAACAATAGTAACTATAACAACAATTTTTTTAAAAGGGCAACAAAAAGGAAAATAAATAAATATAAAAAAGAAATAAATATTTTTTTAAAAAAAGAAGAAGAAGAAAAGGAGGGGAGGAAGAAATTTAGGGGCTGGTCGTGGTGCACCCTGTTGAGTGCACATATTACCATGTGCAAGGGTCCCACCTGGAGGAGGAAAGCTTCTTGATACGTGAAGCAGTGCTGTGTCATTCTTTCTTTTTTATTATTTTATTTATTTATTATTGGATAATAATAAATTGAGATATACACAGAGAGAGAAAGCTAGACACCGCTTGTGAAGCATTTCCCCTGTAGATGCTGAGTAGGGGCTTGAACCCAGGTCCTTTCGCATGATAACATGTGTGTTTAACCAGGTGTACCACCTCCAGCTCCTATAGATATAGCTTTCTTTCTTCCTCTCTGTTTCTTCTTTCTTTTTTTTCCTGATATCCCTCTGTCCCTATCCAAAAAATAAATATTTTCCCTATTTTCATTTTATAAATTAATTATTTTTTTAAAAAAGGAAGGATATTTGAGGCTGGGGAAATAGCATAATAACTATGCAAGAAGTTTTCATGCCTGAGACACCATAGGTTTCAGATTCAATGCCCTGTAAGATAGAGCTGAGCAGTGCTCTGTTAAGAATGGATGGATGGCTCCCCACCTGCAGGGGAGTCGCTTCACAAGCGGTGAAGCAGGTCTGCAGGTGTCTATCTTTCTCTCCCCCCCTCTGTCTTCCTCTCCTCTCTCCATTTCTCTGTCCTAGCCAACAATAACATCATCAATAACAAGAACAGTAATAACTACAATAACAATAAAATAACAAGGGCAACAAAAGGGAATAAATAAATAATTTTTTAAGTTTGTTTCTGCTTTAAAAAAAAAGAATGGATGGATGGGGTGGGCGGGGTGGCTGCACACCCAGTTGACTGCACATGTTATAGTGCACAGGGACCCAGGTTTGAGCCCCCAGTCCCCACCTGCAGGGGGGAAAGCTTTGCAAGTGGTAAAGCAGTGCTGCAGGTGTCTCTCTGTCTCTTCCTCTCTATCACCCCCTTCCTTCTCGATTTCTGGCTATCTCTATCCAGTAAATAAAATAAAGATAATAAAAAAAAAATTTTTAATGAATGGATGGATGGATGAATGCAAAGAAATCCATATAAATAAACAGTAAAAAAAAAATCTCAAACTATCAGAAGTTACATCTGGAAGAACTAGAAAAAGAAGAACAAATGAGAGACTAGGAAAGTAACTTAACCAATAAAATCATGAGAATTTCATGCCTGAGAGTCCTAGTTCAACCCCCAATACTACATGTACCTGAGTGGTGCTCTCTGGCTTGTCTCTTTCCTCTTCACCTCCAGTGAGTTTCTCTCTCTCTCTCTCTATCTCTCTCCCCCCCTCTCTCCCCGCTAAAATAAATAAAATAGATTTTTTAAAAAGAACAAATGAACACCTAAGGACATCTAATCTTTGACAAAGGTGCCCAGACTACTAAATGGGGAAAGCAGAGTCTCTTCAACAAATGGTGTTGGAAAAAATGGGTTGAAACATGCAGAACAACAGAGGATTCAGTGGGGGTTGTATTGTTATATGGAAAACTGGGAAATGTTTTGCATGTACAAACTATTGTATTTACTGCTGAATGTAAAACATTAATTCCCCAATAAAGAAATAAAAACAAAGAAACATGCAGAAGAATGAAAATGAACCATTATATTTCACCAAATACAAAAGTAAATTCCAAGTGGATCAAGGACTTGGATGTTAGACCACAAACTATCAGATACTTACAGGAAAAGATTGGCAGAACTCTTTTCCTCATAAATTTTAAAGACATCTTCAATGAAATGAATCCAATTACAAAGAAGGCCAAGGCAAGCATAAACCTATGGGACTACATCAAATTAAAAAGCTTCTTCACAGCAAAAGAAACCACTACCCAAACCAAAAGACCTCTCACAGAATGGGAAAAGATCTTTACATGTCATACATCAGACAAAAGTTTAATAACCAAAATATATAAAGAGCTTGCCAAACTCAACAACAAGAAAACAAATAACCCCATCCAAAAATGGGGGGAGGACATGGACAGAATATTCACCACAGAAGAGATCCAAAAGAAAGAGAAACACATGAAAAAATGCTGCAAGTCTCTGATTGTCAGAGAAATGCAAATAAAGAAAACAATGAAATACCACTTCACTCCTCTGAGAATGTCATACATCAAAAAATGTAACAGCAGCAAATGCTGGAGAGGTTGTGGGGTCAAAGGAACCCTCCCACACTGCTGGTGGGAATGTAAATTGGTCCAACCTCTGTGGAGAACAGTCTGGAGAACTCTCAGAAGGCTAGAAATGCACCTACCCTATGATCCTGCAATTCCTCTTCTGGGGATATATCCTAAGGAACCCAACACACCATCCAAAAAGATCTCTGTACACATATGTTCTTGGCAGCACAATTTGTAATAGCCAAAACCTGGAAGCAACCCAGGTGTCCAACAACAGATGAGTGGCTGAGCAAGTTGTGGTATATATACACAATGGAATACTACTCAGCTACAAAGAATGGTGACTTCACCATTTTCAGTTGATCTTGGATGGACCTTTAAAAATTCATGTTAAGGGAGTCAGGCAGTAGCGCAGTGGGTTACGCACATGTGGCTCAAAGAGCAAGGACCAGAATAAGGATCCCGGTTCAAGCCCCTGGCTCCCCACCTGCAGGGGAGTCGCTCCACAGGCGGTGAAGCAGGTCTGCAGGTGTCTATCTTTCTCTCCCCCTCTCTGTCTTCCCCTCCTCTCTCCATTTCTCTCTGTCCTATCTAACAACGATGGCATCAATACAACAATAATAACTACAACAACAATAAGACAGCAAGGGCAACAAAAAGGGAAAATAAATAAATAAATTTTTTTAAAAATTCATGTTAAGTGAAATAAGTCAGAAACAGAAGGATGAATATGGGATGATCTCACTCTCTGGCAGAAGTTAAAAAACAAGATCAGAAAAGAAAACACAAGTAGAACCCCAACTGGAATTGACATATTGCACCAAAGTAAAAGACTGGGGTGTGGGGGAGAATACAGATCCAAGAAGGATGACAGAGGACCTAGTAGGGGTTGTATTGTTACATGGAAAACTGAGAAATGTTATGCATGTACAAACTATTGTATTTTTACTGTCAAATGTAAAACATTAATTCCCCCCCCAAAAAAAAAAAAACATTAATTCCCCAATACAGAATTTTTTTTTAAAAAAAAAGAACAAATGAAACTAAAATGGAATGAAGATATAAAAGATCTTAAATAAAATTATTGAATAAGAAATTTAAAAGGGTGGTTATGCAAAAAGACTTTCATTCCTGATGCTCCAAAGTCCCCCACACCACCATAAGCCAGAGCTGAGCAGTGCTCTGCTTTTTCTTTTTTCTTTATTTTTTTCTTTATGTAATATATATGTATATGATAAGGGTAAGGGTAATTTAAAAAAAGCAATGAAATCATGAATTGATTCTTTGAAAGGATAATACTTATGGGCCTTTAACCAGGATTACTAATTTAAAAAAAGAGAAAGGGTGAAGGGAAAGTCTAATGAAAAGAATCAGAAACAAAAAAGCCTTTAAGTACCTTTCTTATCTCTGTTGTGTCGAGGACACACCCACACTAAGCATTCCTTGCTGCATGAAGTTTAAATATTAGTGTAAGATTTTACAGTTCCATCCGGATCCCCTGCTTTAGCTAGCTAGTTACTAAAAGAATTCCTGTGACCTGGAAGGTGACGCAATGAATTAAGCCTTGAACTATCAAGCATGAGGTGCTAAGTTCAATCCCTAGCATGATACATGCCAGCCTAATTCTCTGGTTCCTTTTCTCATAATAAATAAATAAATAAATCTTAGAAAGAAAGAGAGAAAGAAAGAAAAAAGAAAGAGAGAGAGAAAGAGAGAAATAAAGAAAGAGAGAGAGAGAAAGAAAGAGAGAAAGAAAGGAAGGAAGAAAAGAAAAGAAAAGAAAAGAAAAGAAAAGAAAAGAAAAGAAAAGAAAAAAGAAGCATGGGGGGCATAGCCTTTTGAGATGACCACCTCCAGATTTGCAGAAGTGTCTGACCTGGACCACACCAGGCATGAAAGAAATTGCCACAGCAGAGACTGTAACCCTTCAACAATTGTGGGAGACTCTGACTGACTAGATAGACTCTCGTTACTGGCTGCCTGCCGGGAGCCAGATGCCAGACCAAAGATGACTCAACAATGATGCCAGGTAGGACTGTTTTGGATCCCTCCTTTGTCTTCAGCCAGACATGCAGGTTGTCCCAGGTCTGTCTCTATCTATCTATCTATCTATCTATCTATCTATCTATCTATCTATCTATCTATCTTTGCCTGTCTCTGTCTGTCTCTCTGTATGTGACTCTCTCCAGTGTTGGAGATTAAACGCAAGATCTCACTGTAAAGCATATCTTCTACCACTGAGTTATATCCCCAGTCTCCCCAGGCCATTTTTTTTTATTTCTTTATTTCTTTATTGGGGAATTAATGTTTTACATTCGACAATAAATACAATAGTTTGTACATGCATAACATTCCCCAGTTTTCCATATAACAATACAACCCCCACTAGGTCCTCTGTCATCCTTCTTGGACCTTATTCTCCTCTCCCACCCACCCAGCTCAGAATCTTTTACTTTGGTGCAATATGCCAATTCTAGTTCAGGTTCTACTTGTGTTTTCTTTTCTGATCTTGTTTTTCAACTTCGGCCCAGGCCATTTTTGATCAGTGTAGTACAGTTCTGCTTGCTCAGGTCAACAACAGTTCTAAATTCAAGACTTGCTAACACCATTCCAATGGGAAGGAATGGGCTAAAGCCTAGAACGAGTTCCTTGTTAATCAGAGTTCTGAGAAGTGGCCTGGACTTTGGAGTGAGGTCTTTCTCTAGGGACCTGCACAGCTCACTCATTCTTCCTTCCATGATGTATGAGGAGTTCTTCTGTTCAACCTCTCTCTGACTGTCTCCAGAACATCATAAATGTGCCTCATCACCTGCTACGCTCTCTTTCTCTTGGAGAAAAGAACAAGTAGAACCTTTCACAGAGGCACCTCCTTTTCTCCACAACGGTGCTCTGACCTCTTGTTCCTATAGCTCTCTAGAACTGCCATAGAGACAGAGGTAGAGAGGACAGCACTGACTCTGTTCTGCCAAGGGCTGGGACATTTTTATGAAAACTAGTGAGTCACTCTGCTTCACTGACTCCCTGTTATGATCCCACCCTTTCTTTCATTCTCTCCGCCCACAGCTTCCAGAACCACGCCCACCCACCCATCCGAACTCCCACTCAGTCATCAGGAATCTGGTCTGGGGTGTTGTGTCCCTGTGTTCCCAAGGTTCCCGGTATCCCAGAAACCCAGGAGACTGACGCTCAGGAATCCCAAGAAGAATGGCATCTAGAAGGTGAGGCCAATTAATAGTAGAGAAGGAACCTGGGTCAGGAGGGTGGGAATAGTTGGAGCTCCAGTCGTGAGAAAGGAATACAATAGGATGAGTGGGAAATGGAGAGAAAAAATTCTCTGCAACAATGAGAGAGGAGAAGAATGGGGGGAAGGAGCTGGGTGATCCAGGCAAGCACTGCTTTCCAGTTGACAATTTTTTTAAAAAGATTTTATTTATTTATTAATGAGAAAGATAAGAGGAGAGAGAAAGAACTAGACATCACTATGGCACATGTGCTGCTGGGGATTGAACTCAGGACTTCATGCTTGAGAGTCCAAAGTTTTATCACTGCACCACCTCCAGGACCACCCAGTTGACAATTTTTATTGTTTTCCTCCTTTGTGGAACTTTAAGGTATGAAAGTGATATTAGGCCAACTTGTGAATAAAAACGGAGAACACAGGAGACATCACCCAGGTCTCAAGACATCACCTGTGTCTAGAGACACAGGAGAACATCACCCAGGTCTCAAGAGGAGACCCAGGACTCCAATAAGGCACACATTCTTCATCTAGTTCACACAGTTTATTGAGAAATCTGTCCAGGATTTAGGGGGAGCAAAGGACCCTGCTCCAGTTTCCCCAGATGTCCTCCCTCACACAAGGAAGCACATTGAGGAAAGTAGAAGCCAGGAGGGAGACGTGGTAGAGAGATGAAGAGGTATGTTGGGAACTCACAGAGGGTGTGGTAAATTCTGTAATGGAGGCTGAAAGTGGAATCAAGAGTATGAGAGCCCAGTGATATATCCTGTTGCCTGACTAGGTGGTAAGGAAAGGCCATTGAGAAGTAGTCATTGTTTTTGGATAACAATTTGGACTGTGTCTAATTTACCAAAAGAGAAGATAACTTATCCAGACATCAGAGTTATACTGGGACAGTTGAGAGATCTCCCAGTCAAAATTTTCAATAGGTAGGAGTAGCCAACAGATTGTACTATCTCAAAGAAATGGAAGAGGAAATTTTAGGAAGGAGGTATCTGTCAGAGAAGACAATGCAGTAGAATGGGAATCTAAGCTACAGAATGGAATGTTAAGAAGGGCTGAGGGTCCACACTTTTGGAAGATGAAGGTGATAAGAAAGGAAGGAAACTGAGTTCATCCCATGCTTGGGTCCCTAGACTTCTCCCAACTGGGAGGTGGTGGTGGTGGTGGTGGTGGTGTGTGTGTGTGTATATGTCCACATAGGCATGTATATAAAAGCTGATTTATGTTCTGTCTTGTGGCTCTCCCTCGGGTAGGAAAACTTTAGGGTCAACTAGCTGGGGTCCCAGAGGGTTCACTTGAGTCAGAATGTCCCGGATGGAGCGGCAGGGCATCTTCACAGAACTGCCAGGGCCACAGGGCTTGGCACCAGCTGAGGGATCAGGCTGAGGATTACCATCAGGACCCCCACTCAAGGTTGAAGAGGAGACAGAAATGCAAGGTTGACCAGAGGAGCTGGACTTGCTGCCACAGGGTTGAAGGATGACTTTGCCACTGGACTGGGAGCTGGAGCTACCACTCAAAGAGCCAGTGCCTGGTGGGGAGCAGGGACCCTGAGAAACACTGCCACAGGGATGGTAGGAGGAACTGGAACTGCTGGAAATGCCAGAACTACTAGAAATGCTAGAACTGCTTTGGACTCCAGAAATGGAGAGGTTGCAGGGTCCCTTAGAGCCTTTGGAACCAACTCTACAGGGCCGAACACCACCAGAACCCACTGGCTGGAACACAATGACAGAGGAAGGCCCTGACTGGTAGATTCTGGAACCAGAAGAACTCTGACTGGGAATGATGGGATTGCTGGAGAAGTATTTTCCCTCAGAGATGGGGGGTCCAGCCGCAAAGGATGGGGCTCCTGGAGATCCTCTGATAGGGTTATCTTTGGTGAAGTAGCCTACAGGATAGATTTTTCCCCCACTGTAGGTCATGCCTGGGGCCAGGTAATTGTCGGGAGAGCCGCCCACCACCTCATAGCTACCATAGGTGTTGTCTACAGAGGTGATGGGGGGGCAAGGCTTGCCTGGAACGCCACCATTACTGCAGGGGCCACCTTGAACCACTCCAGGGCCACCAGAACCATGTTGCTCCACCACCACCACCACTGGCCTTTGACCTCCTGACACAGAGTGGGAGCTAGAGATGTAAGGGCCAGAGTGTGAGGCAATGGGCCCCCCACTACAGGGAGAATCAGGGACATCTGAACTGCAAGGACGTTGACTGGATACCGAGGAAGTTTGGGAAACAGAAGAGCTTCCTCCAGTCTGTGAATAGCCATCCCTGACTGGTAGAGCTGAACCTGACCCTGAATGGGAACCGCTGCTTCCAGAGAGGGAGCTGCTGCTCACTGAGTGGGAACTGGTGCTCACAGAGTGGGAACTGGTGCTCACAGAGTGGGAACTGCTGCTTCCAGAGTTGGAACTGCTGCTTCCCGAATGGGAACTGCTGCTTCCAGAGTTGCTGTTTCCAAACTGGGAGGACCCAGATGCACCTTGTTGACTAGAGCCAGATCCATAGACGTAGCTGCCCTGGGAATATCCTGTTCCTGGCTTAAATACTGAATATCCTGAAGAGCCACCCTGAATGACACTGGATCCACTGGAGCCACCACTGGAGCCACCGCTGAAGCCACCGCTGGAGCCACTGCTGGAGCCACCACTGGAACCACCACTGGAGCCACCACTGGAGCCACCACTGGAACCACCACTGGAACCACCACTGGAACCACCACTAAAACCACTAGAGTCAACACTGGAACCACTACTGGAACTGCTGTAGCCACCATGGCTACTGAAGCTATTGGAACCTCCTGTTAGACAGGGGTCATTAGGGGAGGTGATTCGAGAGGGGTCTTTACAGGGATCGGAGAAGGTCCTGATGCTCTTAGACAAAGTTCCTGTGGAGGAAAGTAATAGTTAGTAAGAGCTTGAGATATATAGCTTTCTCCAAATATACCTTTTAGACATGTTTTAGTCATCTTCCACTGCTTTCTCCCAAGAGAGGGGTCCAAGAAGGGCTTGGGTGAAACAGGGAGAAAAAACTGTTGTCTCTATGGTAAAATAAAATAGCAACAGAAGGGCAGTTTTATTTAGGAGTGGGAGGTAGGAAGAGTTTGGCTTGGATAGAAGAAACATCTACCAGAGGGAGGAAATGAGACTCCAAAGTAGGAGGCCTCAAAAAACGTTGAGAGGGAACAGAGCAGTGGCAGGAACAAACAAATCTACAAGAAAGGGCCCCAGAAAGAGAAGAAGAAAACAGGTTCTGAGAAGTAGGGGGATAAACTTGCAAGGATGAAACCCTGGTACAGCCCTGGGGCCAAATGGAAGAAGACAAAAGATGAAACAACAGAGCACTGAGAAGGGAAGGGGAAAAAATAAAAGAAAGGAAAAACAAGAGAGCTGATGACAGAGGGACTGAAGATCTGGACTCTCTCAAACTGCTTCAACTGCCTCCCTTAAAACCAGGCCTGGGTACAAGATGGACATTGTCTTCTCTGCTCAGCATTATCCATGCCAGGAAACCTGGGTGGGTGCCCAGATGTAGGGGCACTGACCATTGCTACAGAACCTGCTGAGACCAGTGAGACAGGACACCCCACCCTGAGCCTCCCCTTCTCTCATGGCCCAGCCCAGGGACATGGGGATGAAACCATCCTCCCAGCCTCATGACTATTATCAGCTTCTTTCTCTCCACCCAGCCATGGCACGTATGCCTATGTGGCTCCCTGCAACCCAGCCCCACATCTGACTTGGACTTTAACTCCTGCTCAGCTGTGCAAACACTCCTTTTCAAACCTGTACTTCTAGCCCCTATCTTGTTTTACCTCTAACCCTCCTGTGCTCTCCACATCAATACCCTAGGTACCAAGTAGCTCGGACAAAGCATTATACCTTAGTTTATACCTTCAGCCAGGCTGAATCTGTCCTGCCTTCTCATAGTATTGCTGCATGCACTGAGTGTGATCATCTATGTGCTTTAAAAAAGCAAAGCACTAGGCATCATGATTTATGGTCAGCACACGTTCCATGCACCTCCATCATTAGCCAGGTCTGCACAGGCTGTACTGTCTCCTGTCTGCTCAAAAAAGAATTTCTCTGTATAGGGGTGAAACTATACAACTAAATTTTTTTATAATGTGAACCCATGTTAAATATTAAATCAATACTTTAAAAAAGGAAGGAAGTAAAAAAAAATTCTATGTCCCCTTCCACATTAAAAGCCATCCCTTTTCTCAGTCCCCTCCACACTCAGCGGTCCCCTCTCCTCTGTTCCCCACAGGGTGCACAGCCTGCTCTCACCACCTGCTGTGGACACAGCATTATAACTATCATGTCATCAACAGCTTAGTCCAGGTTTGGACCCTGCTTTATTGCTTTTTAGTTTATGATCTTGAGTCAGATTCCTGATTCCTGATTTTTTGAGCTCAGAGTCCTAGTATGGAGAGCTGGAATGACAAATCTCTCACAAGGTTCTTCTAATGATCAAATATTCTATGGCATTTAAAGTGCTAGAATAGTGTCTGACACACAAAAGGGGCTCCATAAATGGTAGCAATTATTATTAAATTAACTATTAAATGCCCATTCTTCATCCTCCACCACTTTAATCACATTAATAATAATAGCAACAACAACCACTTTCTATAGCCCTCCAATATATATTCTTTTCTTTTTTATTATCTAACCAGAGCACTGCTCAGTTCTGCCTTATAGTGGGGGGGTTGAACCTGGGACTTCCGGAGCCTCAGGCATGAGAGCCTCTTTGCATAACCATTATGCTATCTACCCCCGGCCAGCCCTTCAATATAATTGTCACTTATATTATTTAATTTGAGACTCACTGAGAGACTTGAACTAAGTGTTGTCACTGAGCCCATTTTAAAATTTCAGAAACTGAAGTTCAGAAAGTATAAGTAACTTCCCTAAGGTGGAAAGACCATGAGGAATAAATAGCCTCTGATCCCCTGTACTTTCCCCCTTGCTGAGGCTTCTCACCACAATGGCTTCCCTCCCAGCACTGGATCCCCAGCTTCCCCAGATGTGCTTCCAGCTCCCGCTGTGCACTCCCAGGGGCCCCAGTCTCCTACCTGGCAGGAGGAGACTGATCAGCAGCAGTGTCATCATTCCTTGCCCTCCCACACACCCTGTCCTGGGTGCCTGTGAGGAACCCATCTTGCACTGTGCAGCCTCCTGACTGACAGGAGATCGTGGACACCTCGGCCTTTATGTCAGGATGGACATTCTCTGGGCAGGAGTCACGGTGGGGAGGGGAGGAGGGGAGGTGGGGCAGGTGCCTGAGGGGCGTTGGTGTGGCCATGAGGAGCTGAAGTAATCAGCTGGGGCATCTGCCTACTCAGCAGCAGAGGTGGCTATAGTGTGGGTACCCATGGCCATGGGGCCCTAACAGCTCCTACCACCTTGACTGGCCTGCCCTGGCCCTTGTTGCCTAACCTGGAACCAGGCACTCTGCCCTGACAGCCACCCACTCTGGGGTGGCCACTCTCACCCTGGGGGCCCCTCACCTAGCTCCTTACCTCTCTTGCTTTGCTGCTGCCAGCCTGTCAGACTCTCATCCTCTTTCCACCCTTGCAGACTGGGCATTTCAACTTTCCTTCTCCCTGCTGGAAACTTCATGTGCCTGCCTGAAGTCCCCAACCACAGGCTCTCTTTGGCCCTTTCCTTACAATCCCTGTCTCAGGCTCCATATAGGACACTCTCTCCTGCTGTCACTACCCAAGAACCATGCCTGCCACACACACACACACACACACACACACACACACACACACACACACACACCACATGTGCCATCAAAGAGCTAGACTTTCCCTCTCAGAAACTAGGAATTTGCATTTCAAAAGTCCCTTCAGAGTGAGTCTAGGGGTTGTATGAGGAGGTTCTAGGGGCCAGAACTTTAGTCTAGGAGAGACCCTTGTCATAGCTGGGTCTTGGTTACTCACCTGCCACTCACAGCTGGTGACCCTGTCTCCAGTTTGTGAGCAAGAGGCTAATAAGGCTAATTGGGAAGGTGGTGGCCATACAGCCCATTAGCTGGCTCCTTGGCCTGGATGAGTGAACAGGAAGCAGCCAGCTCACTAGGTCGGGTGAAGGAGGGCCTGGAAGGCAGGAAGGCAGGACTGGAGGGTCAGAGCTCTAGGATCTGCTAAAGGAGGGGGCTCCTCCTCCATCACGTTGCCTGCTCCTGTTGCACTCCTGGCCCCACCTTAGATAATTGCTCACTGGTATTGCCCAAAGTATCAGTATGCCTTGGAGGGAGGGATCAGGAGTAAGGTCAAGTTGCCCTCTCTTGCTCTCCCAGGACCACCCTAGACTTCTTCCTGCTCCCCCCCTTTTTAAAAAATTTATTTATAAAATGGAAATGTTGACCAAAACCATAGGATAAGAGGGATATAATTCCACAAAATTCCCACCACCAGAACTCTGTATCCCATCCCTTGAAAGCATTCCTATTCTTTATCCCTCTGGGAACATGGACCCAGGGTGAGATCCACATCTCCAGACTTCTCTGCTCCACACAAGACAGCTCTCTCGCTAGCCTTTGCCTTGTCTCTGCCATTCTCCCTTCTGCCCTGCCTCTAACTCTAGCCCAGTGCTGTCCACAGAACTTTCTAGACAATGAAGATATTCCTGATCTGAGTTATCCAACCCCAAAGCTGCTGTCTATATGTGATTTTGAGTGCTTGAATTGAGGCCAATGAGAAGCTGAACTTTAAATTTTACTTAATTTAAATGTAAATAGCTTTATGCACTTAATGGCTGTCATCTAGACTAGGCTTTGAATTTCTCTTCAGCACTCTAATGGGAGTGGGACTCAAGAGGGGCTATGGGAGCTATGACAAGAGGAGATGATGGGGCACCTCTGTAAAGCATTGACCAGTGTGAAGAAAAACAAACAAAAAAACATAGTTTTAGAATCAGGATAACCTGGGTTCAAGTCCCAGTTAACAGCCTGGCTCACCAAACTTTTCTGACCAATAGTTTTCTTTTCTTCCTTTCCTTTTCCTCCTTTCTTTCTTTACTTTTTTTTTTCTCCCAGAGTGCTGCCCAGCTCTGGCTTATAGAGGTGCAGGGAATTGAACCTGGGACTTGGGAGTCTCAGGCAGGAAAGTCTTTTTGTGGGAGTCAGGTGGTAGTGCAGCAGGTTAAGCGCAGGTGGCACATAGTGCAAGGACCAGCGTAAGGATCCCAGTTCAAGCCCCCGGCTCCCCACCTGCAGGGGAGTCGCTTCACAAGCAGTGAAGCAGGTCTGCAGGTGTCTATCTTTCTCTCCCGCTCTCTGTCTTCCCCTCCTCTCTCCATTCCTCTCTGTCCTACCCAACAATAACGACATCAATAACAACAACAATAATAACTGCAATAATGGCAACAGAAGGGAATAAATAAATAAATAAATAAATAAAATTTTTAAAAGAAAGTCTTTTTGCATAACCATTATGCAATCATCCCTGTCTGACCACCATTGTTCTTATTTATAAATTGGAGCTATTTAACTTCATTTATTTACTGACTTATTTTACTATAGCACTGCTTATCTCTGGTTTATGGTGATGCTGGGGTTATAATCAGGGACCTTGGAGTCTCAGGCATGAAAGTCTATTGCATAAACCACCCTGGTATCTCCCCAGTCTTCAAATAGGGGTTCTTTTGTTTTGTTTTGTTTTTTAACTATACCTACCTTCATAGGATTTTGTGGAGATTGAATAGAAAACTATCAGGAAGATTAAAGGGGTAAAAGGCATACGCTTCAGAAAAATTAAAGGTGGACTGGAGAGACAGTATAATGATTATGCAAAAATACTTCCATGCCTGAGGCACCAAAGGTTCCAGGTTCAATCCCCACCGCCATAAACCAGAGATGAGCAGTGGCCTGGTACTCTGATGAGAAAGAAAGAAAGGAAGGAAGGAAGGAAGGAAGGAAGGAAGGAAGGAAGGAAGGAAGGAAGGAAGGAAGGAGGGAAGGAGGGAGGGAGGGAGGGAGGGAGGGAGGGAAGGAAGGAAGGAAGGAAGGAAGGAAGGAAGGAAGGAAGGAAGTTGGATGGCGGAGCTAGATAGCATAATGGTGTGCAAAGAGACTCTAGTGCCTGTGGCTCCAAAGCTCCAGGTTCAGTCTTCCACACCACCTTAATCCAGAACTGATCAGTGTTCTGGTTTAAAATAATAATAATAATGACACTAAAAAGTCTTATCTCAGCAATGGAGGATTAATTACTAAAAAAAATTTTTTTAATTTATTTTGTTAAATTGTTATTTATTGGATAGAGACAGGAAGAAATCAAGAAGGAAAGAAGAGATAGAGAGGGAGAGAGAAAGACAAGACACCTGTAGCACTGATTCTCCACCTGTGACGCTTTCCTCCAGCAGGTGGGAACCAGATGCTTGAACCTGGGTCCTTGTTCATGGTAGGGTGTGTACTCTACCAGGTGCATCACAACACATCCCCCAAAATTGAAAATTTAATGACACAGGCACTCAGAAAACAGAACCCAGGTGCTGGGTTGTGATGTACCAGTAGAGAACACACACAACCATGTATGAGGATTTGGGTTCAAGGCCCTGATCCCCACCTGCCAAGGGAAAGTTTCACCAGGAGTGGTGCTGTCCTACAGGTGTCTCTCCTAGTTGCCTCTCTTCCCTCCTCCCCATCCCACCTCTTTGTGTCTCACTTCTTTTTTTTTTTTTGTTAAGATTTTATTTATTTTTGTGTAGACTTTTAAAAATACTTTATTTCTTTATTTATTTTAAAAAGGAGACATTAACAAAACCATAGGATAAGAGGGGTACAACTCCACATGATTCCCAGATCTCTGTATCTCATCCCCTCCCCTGATAACTTTCCTATTCTTTATCTCTCTGAGAATATGGACCCAGGGTCATTGTGGGGTGCAGAAGTTGGAAGGTCTGGCTTCTATAATTGCTTCCCTGCTGAACATGGGTGTTTACTGGTCAATCCATACTCCCAGCCTGCTTCTCTCTTTCCCTAGTGGGGTGGGGCTCTGGGGAACTCCAGGACACATTGGTGAGTTAGTCTGTCCAGGGAAATCTGGTCGGCATCATACTGGCATCTGGAACCTGGTGGCTGAAAAGACAATTAACATACAAAGCCAAACAAATTGTTGAACATTTATTTATTTATTTATGAGAAATATAAGAGAAGAGAGAAAAAGCCAGACATCACTCTGGTATATGTGCTGCCGGGTATTGAACTCAGGACCTCATGCTTGAGAGTCCCATGTTTTATCCACTGTGCCACCTCCCGGACCACTGTGTCTCACTTCTTACGAACAAACAAAAATGAAATGGTGGTGGGATTGTGCAGTTATGTAACCTCAGAGATAACCCTGGTGACAAAAAACCTGGTGACAGAAAACAAAACCTAAAATGTTCTGTGTCTTCCACAAGCAAATGGGACTGGCTCGCCCATAGCCCCAGGCTCTCTCTGCAGCCTCACCTAGGCAATCTCCTTTCCTGCCACTCTCACCGGGCCCCTTAGAGCAGCACACAAAAGTGCTATTTAAAAAGAAATCAATTTTATCAGTTCCTGGGCCAGGCCAGACTTACCCCTCCCTAGACTCTCGGCCTGTTGGTTTTGGTTCCAGGAGGGAGTGGCCAGGCAAAGAGGAGCAAGAAGCCTTGCAGGTGGGAAAGAAGAAAAGAATAGCAAAGCCTGTGGGGTTTTCTTTCCTAGCACAAACAGAGGTGGCCCTATTTGTCCTGTTTCTCCCTCCCGTTCTTCCCAGATGACGTCAGTCAGACACTGGCCAGGGCAGCCAGGGCTGGAGGAGGCAGTCTCTCATGGACTCAGGCCACACACTCCATCTCACACAACCCTGGGTGTGCCCACATGCTTTCATTCTTCTCTACTGTCCTCTTGTCCATGCTGCCTCTCTGCAACTCCTCCTCCATTCAAATCTGCCTGTTCCAGACATTTTTTTGAACTATGCATGATTTTACTTTCCCAGGCCACGCTTTCATTTAGAGAGACAAAGAGCGGGGGCAACACCACAACATCAGGTCTCACTCTCTTGCATAGCACCGCTCACGTGGTGCCTGGACTTGGATTTGAGAGGCATTAAAGGCTACTATGTCTGGCCCTGTGGACAGACACCTGCAGATCCTTAAACCCTTTAAAAATTCAAACAAATGTTCTCCTGTCTTAGGAAATCTTCCATTCTTTTAAAAAATATTTTTATTTATTATTGAATGCAGACAGAAGGAAATTGAGAGGGGAGAGGGAGAAAGAAGGGAGAGACACAGAGAAACACCTGCAGCACTGCTTCACCACTTGTGAAGTTTTCTCCCTGCAGGTGGAAACTAGAAGCTTGAACCTGGGACCTTGTGCACTGTAATGTGTGTGCTTAACCAGGTGTGCCACCGCCTGGCCCATATCTTCCATTTCTTTTTTTTAAATATTTATGTATGGGGTCAGGTGTTGGCTCAACATATGGCTGAGCACATATGTTACAATGCACAAGGGCCTGGGTTCAATCCCCTGATTCCCAACTGCAAGGGGAAAGCTTCACAAGTGGTGAAACAGTGCTGCACGTGTCTATCTTTCTCCTCCCTTCTCTGTCTACCCCTCCTCTCTCGATTTCTTTCTGTCCTATCCAACAACAACAGCAGTAACAACAATAACAGTCGTAACAGTAAAGGCAACAAAAAAATGGGGAAAATGGCCTCCAGGAGCAGTGGATTTGTACTGTAGGCACCGAACCCCAGCAATAACTCTGGGGGCAAAATAAAAGATTTATTTATTATTCAGAGTAAGAGAGAACCAGAGTACCACTCTGGCAGTCCAATGCCAGGAATTGAATTCAGGACCTCATGCTAGCAAGTACAGCATTTTCTCTACTGTGTCAGGTCCTAGGCTTCATGAGATGTATTTCTTTTACTATTCTATACTTTCATTACCTAAAATAAATCCTTGTTGCTTACACACACACACACACACACACACACACACACACACACCATGCAAAATTCCTGTTGTGCACTGTGTCTTTCTAGAGAGAAGATTCAAGCTATCATCAAAGTCACAAAAGTTCAGAAGCCCCAAGTGAGAGTATCAGTAATACTGTTCTCCCATTCAACCCTTTGTCTTATGTATTTTACCCACAAATCTACAGGGATGGACATTTCAGAATAGAAATGTCCATTTTAGATCAAGGACCTGAGCTTGAGAGAATAAAAAGAAAGTGGGAGGGGGGGAAGCCAGTGAAATAACTCACTTAAATTGTGCACTGTTTTGCCATGTGTACAACCCAGGATTGAGCTCAGCCCCCATCCCATCAAAGGAAACTTTGGTGCTGTGGAGAGAGAGAAGGAGAGAGAGAGAGAGAAGGAGAGAGAGAGAGAGAAAAGGAGAGAGAGAGAGGAGAGAGAGAGAAAGAGAGAGAGAGAAGGAGAGAGAGAGACAGAAGGAGAGAGAGAGAAGGAGGAGGAAGAGGAGGAGAAAAGAAACAAACATGAGAAATATCGAGGTTAGACATTGACACACCTGGTTGAGTGCATACATTACAATGCACAAGAACCTGGGTTCAAGTGCCCAGTCCCCACTTGCATGAGGATAGTTTCACAATCAGTGAAGCAGGGCTGGATGTTTCTCTCTCTCCCTCTCTCTCTCTCTCTCTCCCTCTCCCTCTCCCTCTCTCTCTCTCTTTCCCCCCTTCCTGTCTCTCTCTCTTCCCTCTCTGTCTCTATCCAATAAATAAATATAAATTTAAAATAATAGTAAAATAAAATGAGAAAATAGCTGAAAGTAGATCTCATTTTGTGACAGAGACAGGTGGAAAGAGGACACTCAGAATCACTGGGGCTCTGGGACCTTTGCCCCCTCTCTCCCTCTACTTCAGTTAAAATATTTGCCTCTCCTCTCTCCTTCTCTCTCCACCCCGTCTACCTATGTGAACTAACCCGGGAGTATCACTATTCCCTCCTTCAAAGCTAGTGCTCCTGCCAACTCACAGGAGGATCTTCCCTCTGGTTGTTTTCTGCAGTGGGGTTGGTGACCCTGACTCATCCACATTCTCCAGCTTGTCCCTCATGATCAAAAGCATGGAAGGAAACTAGGCATCTGCATGCAAAAGCCCCTACTATTCTGAACTTGGGGGAAGGGGACCTTTAGCCCAGGTGGGCCAATGTGAATGACAACCACAGTCCGTTCTTGTCTCCTTTGTTTGCCTCTTATGAATGTCTCACTCACTGCTGTGATTTCCTGTCTGTGCTCAACGACAAAGGCAGAACCCAGGTCTCTTTGACCTGTTCTCAGACTTGTAGCACATTGTCTATCCAGTCCCCGCATGGCCTCAGAGTGAGATAGGGGACCTTGGCCCTCAATTGTGGGGTTCATGGCAGTGAGTAAAATACATCTCTTTATTGAATTCCAAGCACTTGATCATGGAAGCACTTGATTTTTCTGGAATAAGAGAATGAGTAAAAGGGCCCTGGGTGGTGGCATAGCTGGTTAACTACGTACATTACAGTGTGCGAGGACCTGGGTTCAAGTAGAAGGGAAAGCTTCACAAAAGATGAAGCAGTTCTGCAGGTGTCTCTCTGTCTCCCTTTCTCTCTATCCCCCTTCCCTCTCAATTTCTCTCTACCCTATTAAATAAATAAAGTTAAAAAAAAGTGTAAGTGAAGATTTAAGAAATAGTTCACTTGGATAATATACTGGTTTGCAATATGTTCAGTCCAGGTTTAAGCCCAGCCTCCACCACGTTGAATAAAGCTTTGATGCTATAGTCTCTTTCCCTAGCTCTCTCTCTCTCTCTCTCAGAACTTGAAATATATATATATATATAATTAAGGTGAGGAGAACTTGAATCATACATATATATAAAATTAAGGTGAAGAGCTGGTCAGTGGTGCTCCTAGTTAAACGCATATAGTATGAAGGACCCACACAAGGATGGGGGCTCAAGCCCCTACTCCCCACCTACAGGGGGAAAGCTTCATGAGCAGCAAAGCAGGTTTGCAGTTGTCTATCTTTCTCTCTCCCTCTGTCTCCCCCACCCTCTTGATTTCTCTCAGTGCTAGCCAATAAAAAAAAAAAAAAGGAAAGAATGACTGCCAGGAGCAGTGGATTCTGTAATTCCTGCACTGAACCCCAGTGATAACCCTGGAGGCAAAAAAAAAAAATTAATTAAAAAAAATTTTAAGGTGACGTACGAGGAGGTGGCATAGTGAGTAAGATGCTAAACTTGGAAGCACGTGGTCCTAAATTTCATCCCAGGAATTCCATGTGTAAGAGTGATACTCTGTCTTCTTCCTCTCTTTTGTTAGCAAATAAATAAAATAAGAAAAAAGAAAGAGAGAAAGAAAAAAAGGAAGAAGAAAGAAAGGGAGGGAGGGAGGAAGGGAGAGAGAAGTATGAATGAATCAACAAGTATGCCCAGGCCACTCTTATTCTTTCTTCTTCACTCCGGATGCATCTCCTCACCTTCTGGTTACCATGGTCTCCCCTCCCAACCTCATCACCCTACAATAGCTGTTCAGTGAAGTATGAAGACCAAGGTCTAGCCCCCAGGATCACTCAGTCTTGTGGGGTGGAGGGACAGCAAGTACATAAACTTGGCTGTGACACAGAGGCACTCACTGAGCCTTCTTGTATCTGTCCCGCCCTCATTCCTCCACAGTGACTGTCTCCCCAGTTCCTCTCTTCACTGGATTATCTCTTTTCTCTGAGGATGAAATGCACTTCTGTTAACAAATAGCAGTGCTCACGTGGCTGTGATGAGGAAACTCTGGGATTTCCCCGTGGAGCATGGCACTCGTCAGATGCTGGGTGTGGGTAGGACAGTGCTATTTGGTTTAAAAATCCCCTGGGTGACTCGTGTAGGGAATCCCACCTTAGCATAGCATTTAATTTTTTTAAATTTTATTAGTGATTCAATAGTGATCCACAATATTGTGGGATAAGAGGGGTACAATTCCCACCACCAGAGTTCTGTATCCCATCCCCTCTATTTGGCAAATTCCCTGTTCTTTACCTCTCTGGGAGTATGGACCAAAGATCTTTATGTGGTGCAGAAGGTGGAGCATAGCATTTTTTAAAAACTATTTAATTGGTGGTTATTGGTTTATAGTATGGTTGTTGACGTGTGGCTATAATTTCTCATCTTCCATGATAGGTGCCTGTAAAATACTCTCACCCTCAGCTTAAGTCCTTTTTCATCAGCATGTACCAAAACTCTAAAGGCCCCACTCTTCACCCGAGCTGAGAACCAGTGCTCTGGGGAGCAGTTTACACACATCAAAACAGAATTCATGGGAGTTGGGTGGTAGCGCAGTGGGTTAAGCGCAGGTGGTGCAAAGCTCAAGTACCGGCGTAAGGACCCCGGTTCAAGCCCTTGGCTCCCCTCCTGCAGGGGAGTCGCTTCACAGGTGGTGAAGCAGGTCTGCAGGTGTCTAGCTTTCTCTCCCCCTCTCTGTCTTCCCCTCCTCTCTCCATTTCTCTCTGTCCTATCCAACAACAACAACAACAATAATAACTACAACAATAAAACAATAAGAGTAACAAAAGGGAATAAATAAATATTTTCAAAAAAAAATAGAATTCACTTTCTCAAAGTCGATCCAGTGGTGTGTTCTGTACTGCTTCCACCTGCCTCTTCCTGCATTGCACTCTTCTAGGACTGACCTTCAGGAACATGACCTGGTCAGCCTCCACTTAGCTCCCCCATGCCTGGCCTCACCCCTGCTCAGCCCGGCTGGTACGCTTCAAGGGACCTAGGGCCCAGCAGCTGGGACATGAGAGTGAAGATGGAGTCAGAGCCAGGGGCATCCTGATACAGTGACTACTAAAGAGAAAGCATTTGGCAGATGAGGGATCTTCCTACTAGACTATCTGCCCCGACATCCTTACACACACACACACACACACACACACACACACACACACACACACTCCACGAGCAGCAGTGGATCAGCTAAGTGACAGTCATGCTGCCCAGGCCCAAGACCTCATCACTGTGTTTCAATCACATCTACTCAGGTTACCACCCTCCCATATTGTGAGGAGGTGAGCACAGAGGCTGTGATTATCTTTCAGAATAACAATAATATTTTCCTGTTCTTTGTAGAGTGGGTGCTAAGGAAACCATGCTCACTGTCTGCTCATATCCTCGACTATTAAACAGTCATTCTTTCCAATGTGATTATTAGTGCTTTTTATTGTTACCAGTCACCCAGAATTTGAGACTAGGTTCCCATCCTGATGGGAGTTTCAGAAAACAGCTTGGAGAGGGTGTAAAGGAGGCCCTGTGGAGTCTGAAAACACCTTTGCTTTAGGAAGAGGATGGAGCACAAGGAGAGACTTCCAGTCAGACATGGCCCTCAGCTTCTGGAGACAGATGAGTGTGGATGGTCTTCTCTCCTCCAGGCCCGAGTCCGTTAGTGTGAGAACTCCTCCTGACAGGAAGTGTCTCCTATCCCCCATGTGGGGTCTGACAATTCACCAGCACACAGAGCTCAGCAATAAACACAGAACCCCTTTAATTTTTTCAAAGATTTATTTAACCTATTACATAAGAGAGAGTTTCACATGAGACAGACAGAGAGAGAAAGTGATAGCACTGTTCCAATACATGGGGTAGCAGGGATCATGCTAGGACTCAGACATGCTAGCCTGATGCAGTTGAGCTATTTCCCCAGGCTAAACACACAATCCTATTGAAGAGTCTGGCATTGGGGCCCATCTTCGTTATCCTGGAGCTGAGAACCAGAACCAGAGAGTAACACACTGATCCTGATAAATGTAGCAGTCAGCTTAACAAGCATCCACACATAGGTGTGGGAGGGGTTAATCTTCCTTCTCTAAAAGACCTTGAGAAACAGTCTTTCCTCTGAAGCTGCAGGCGCCAGACCTGGGATCTAAAATGATGCCTTCTAAGCGCACGTAGCACAAAGCACAAGGACCGGTGTAAGGATCCGGGTTCGAGCCCCCAGCTCCCCACCTGTAGGGGAGTCACTTCACAGGCAGTGAAGCAGGTCTGCAGGTGTCTATCTTTCTCTCTCCCTCTCTGTCTTCCCCTCCTCTACATTTCTCTCTGTCCTATCCAACAACAACGACATCAATAACAACAATAATAACTACAACAACCATGAAAAACAAGGGCAACAAAAGAGAAAATAAATAAATAAATACAAATAAATAAATAAATGTTTCAAACTTAAAAAAAATAAAAATAAAATAAAATGACCATGGTGCTGTCTTCTAGTCCTTGAATAAAACTGGCATATTCCCAAGTTTTAACTGCTTATTTCATTCAGTGCTTGTCACCTACCATTGCCTCAGAGGCTCTCTCTGACTTATCTGTTTAAAATCACATCCCCCCCACCTCCAAAAATATTTTCATTAGATATGATCTATTGCAGCAGACCCAAGGACTCTAAAGGAGGAATATGAGAAGGGGATGGAAAGGGAGAGGTAGGGACTAGTGTCCTATGGTGGAGGAAGAGAACAAGTTGGTGGAGGGTGTGGTACGTTGACATCCGTCATGGAGAGTTGTGAAACTGTACACCTGTCACAACAACAGTCTCATAAATTAAAATTCCCCCAATAAAGTGATCTGTAAAAGTATTAAAAACTGGACAAATAAAATCGCATGTTCAGAGTCAGGAGGCAGCTCATCTAGTCATGCATGAAGATCACATAGTAACAACAAAAAGAGGAAGCTTCACAAGTGGTGGATCTGTCCTGTGGTGTCTCTCCTTCTACATCTATCCCTCCCTTTACATTTCTCAACCTCTTTGTGGGGATAGGAGGGGGCTGCTGGAAATGGTAGAATTGCATAGCTGCAAAGCCCTACTAGCAGCAGAATAAAATAAAATTGTGTCGCTGGTATCACAGCAGTAGTACCAGTCTCTCATGCCTGAGGTCCCAGAAGTACCACATTCAATCCCCAGCACCATATTCACAAACTAGTCTCCCTGCCTCTCTCTTTCTCTCTCTCTCTCTTTCTCCCTCTCCCTCTTTTTCTTGAATAAATGGAATAAAATTGACTCTCCACATACACACAAACTGACACTGCTTCCTTCTTCTGTCTTACTTTCCTTCCTAGCACTTACCACAACATGGAATCCTATTATATATATTTTGACTGCATCTGTTTATTTTCTGGATCATGAGAGAAACTCAATAAGCAATGAGAAAAATGAAGAATGAATGTGCGGACCACTTGGCCAAGCATATGTAGATGAATTTTCCAGAGGGTCCTGGAGCCTACCTCCCCTCTTCTCTGTGTCTTGGGTCACCTTTGAGATGAAGAGGGTACCAGTGCAGCCTGGTGCAGCCCAGAGCCTAGGGAGTGTTGATGTTGGAGGCTTGCCTAAGAGCCAGGGCTCTGGAAGGAAATACATTAAGGGGGGCGGGGGGGGGGGGGGGGGGGCGGGGGTTGTATCTAGGTCTCCCTCTGGTGGAGAAGACTGGAACAGCTTCATATAAGAAAATTGATACGTCCTTGCCTCCTACCCCAGGGTGTGGCACTCTCTAATTTAACCTTATTACACTTTTTTTTAATGGTATAACTTTTTTGTTTTTTTCTTTAATATTTATTTATTTATTCCCTTTTGTTGCCCTTGTTTTATTTTTGTAGTTATTACTGTTAATGATGTCGTCGTCGTTGGATAGGACAGAGAGAAATGGAGAGAGGAGGGGAAGACAGAGAGGGGGAGAGAAAGAGACACCTGCAGACCTGCTTCACCGCTTGTGAAGCGACTCCCCTGCAGGTGGGAAGCCGAGGGCTCGAACTGGGATCCTTATGTCAGTCCTTGCACCAGGTGCGCTTAACCCACTGCGCTACCGCCCGACTCCCACCTTATTACATTTTATTGCCATGATTTACTTATTTATTTCCTACCTACACACCGAGCTCCTGGAGGGCAGTGAAGACTGAAACTACTTCCTGGGATTTCACTATCACTTGGTACCCCACGTAGTAGATGTTCAGTAAGTAATAACTGTATGGGCAAATGAATAAACAAATGGATGATTTGGAATGTGTACAGATCTTTCTTATCCAAAGACAGTTTGCTTGCCCAAAGGCTGAGGGTCTGTTCCAATGCATCCTCAAAAGAGTTCTTCTCTAATTAGATTATATACTATCATATGCTAGTTCTGTGTTCGTTCTGTCATTGGCCAAGTATTTATTGACTACCTGCCATCTCCCAGGTGCAGAGCCATTGTTCTCCAGATTGGTGCTTCTATACTATTATTTAATTCTACGACTCTATGTTGCCATAAAATGCAGCTGTGTTCCGTCTGCAGTCACTCCTAGATGACGTCACTCACTCAAGGCAGACGGGAAGAATCAGCACTGTCTAATCTGAATGGATAAGTCGGCACAATGTGTCCCCTGCACTATTATTCCATACCAACCAATCCCACTCAGTCTCTTCCCCAGATAACATGGTGTATCTGAGAGCCAATACCTATTGCCTATTAATAGGTATTAAAATTTCCTATTACCTCATACCACCCCCTTCATTTTTCTGCTCACACACTTTACTTTGTTTTGTTTTTGTTTCTTTAGATAGTAAGAGCAAGACAGAGAGGGAGGGCACACAGCACTGACTTTCTTCAATGAACTAAGGGCTAGGCTTGAACCTGAGCTGCAAAACAGAACCTGTCCTGTCAAACTGTGAAGAAGTGGTTTAGAACCAGGGAGCACTTGTGGTATGGCTCAAGCAAATAAGTTACCTCTCTCAGTAATAACTTCTTCATGTGTAAATGGGACTGATAAAGTGTTTGTTGAGCACCATCTAGAATAAGTGTCAGAAGAGAAATAAGGTGAGGGGCCAAGTGTTGACACACCTGGTTCAGTGTACACATTATCATGCACAAGGACCCAGGTTCAAACCCCAGGTCCTCACCTGCAGGGAGGTAAGTTTCACATGTGGTAAGGCAGGGCTGCAGATATTTCTTTCTCCTTCTTTATCTCCCACCCCCACCCCTCAATTTCTGTCTGCCCTATCAAATAAAACAAAGAAAAGGAGATGGTGCATTGCACCAAAGTAAAAGACTGAGGTGGGTGGGGAGGGGGAGAGTACAGGTCCAAAAAGGATGATAGAGGACCTAGTGGGGGTTATAGTATTATTTTTATTATTGTTATTATCTTTATTTATTGGATAGAGACAACCAGAAATATAGAAAAGGAAGGGGGTAACAGAGAGGAAGAGAAAGATAGACAACTGCAACAACACTGTTTCACAACTTGTGAAGGTTTCCCCCTGCAGGTGGGGACCAGGGGTTCAAACTCAGGTACTTGAGCATTGTGACATGTGTGCTCAACCAGGTGAGCCACCGAACGGCCCCTGGGGGTTGTATTGTTCTGTGGAAAACTGAGAAATGTTATGCATGTACAAACTATTGTATTTACTGTCAAATGTAAAACATTAATCCCCCAATAAAGAAAAAAAAAGGAGAGAGGAGAGGGGGAGAGAGAGAGAGAGATGGAGAGAGAGAAATAAGGCTTAGAGCCAGGGAGATAGCTCAGCCTGTTAAAGCACCAACTTGCATAACTGACGCCCCAGAGGCCACAAATTCAACCCCATCCATCTTATGCCTAGCTGAGCAGTGCTCTGTCTCTTCCTCCTCTTTCTCAAACAAAATAAGTAAATAAAACTTAAAAAGAAAGAGGAGGAGGATGGAAAGCAATAAGGATTTAAAGATACACAAATAGAGGGCCAAGCATGTGACTTGCACTCATGAGGCCCTGGGTTTCATCCCTGTCACTTAGTCTCCTTTCTCTCTCTCTCTCTCTTTCTCTCTCTCTCTCTTCCTCCAAATGGCTTATGGTGGTGTGGGGGATTGAACCTGAGACTTCGGAGCCTCAGGCATGAGAGTCTCTTTGCATAATCATTATGCTATCTAGCCCCACCCCTTTCTCTCTCAAAATAAATAAATAAATAGTAAATTTACCAAAAAAAAGTTGGAGGGAGTCGGGTGGTAGCTCAGCAAGTTAAGCGCACGTGACACAAAGCACAAGGACCAGCCTAAGGATTCCAGTTCAAGCCATTGGCTCCCCACCTGCAGGGGAGTCACTTCACAGGCGGTGAAGCAGGTCTGCAGGTGTCTATCTTTCTCTCCCCCTCTCTGTCTTGCCCTCCTCTCTCCATTTCTCTCTGTCCTATCCAACTACAATGACATCAATAACAACAATAATAACTACAACAATAAAACAAGGGCAACAAAAGTGAAAATAAATAAATATTTTTTTTAAAGTTGGAGGGAAAAATAGAATAATGGTTATAGAGGTTGGGTGGTAGCACAGCAGGTTAAAGGCACATGGCACTAAACTCAAGGAACGAGTAAGGATCCCAATTCGAGCCCCCAGCTCTCCACCTGCAGGAGGGTCACTTCACAGGTTGTGAAGCAAGTCTGCAGGTGTCTATCTTTCCTCCTCTCTGTCCTCCCCTCCTCTCTCGATTTCTCTCTGTCCTATCCAACAATGACAGCAATAACAATAACTGTTGTGCGCGGGCCACAGAGAAGAGAGAGAGGAGGGGTCCAGAGCGAAGAGGAAACACAAATCTTTATTTGCGCTGGCACCTCAGAGTTGGGTGCTAGAGAAGCAGGTTGGGCCACGTGGAGGTAGCGAAAATGGCCGCCTCACGCAGTAACCTTTCCTGCTTCTGAACACCGGAGTGAAGCGCTGGCAAGAGAGTGAGGTGCTGAAAACAAAGGGTTTTTATAGGAGTAACTTTCACGAGAATGGGAAGGGGGAGGAGCAACCATAGCCCTCCAGGATAGGATGATAACTCTCATGAGAATGGGAGGGGGGAGGAGTAACCAGAGCACTCCAAATAACGCGGGGATATAGACAATGTCCTGAGGGCATAACATGGCAGAACACGCACTCCCAGAATGTCCCAACTCTCACGGGAACTAGTAGCCTGAGGGGAAAACATGGCAGATGTGAATGCATCTGCACAATTTCCCAGCAAACAGCAATAATAATAATAACAATGATAAACAACAAGGGCAACAAAAGGAAAAAACCTCCAGGAGCAGTATAGGCACTGAGTCCCTGCAATAACCCTGGAGGCAAAATAATAATAATAATAATAATGGTTATGCAAAAAGATTTTAATGCCTGAAGCTTCAAAGACCCTGGTTCAATACTCTGCACTATCATAAGCCCTAGCTGAGTAGTGCCCTGATTAAAATAATACTGATAAAAGTATGGCTGTGAAAAATGGTTGGATGACAAGATTCTACTCAGTACTTAAATTCTGTAGTTCTAAATTATAGTGCCCACTGTCAGGAAAAAGATAAGGGGCCATACCTGCCCTCAAAAACCTTGTACTTACAAGTAGAGAAAAACAAAGGCATCTACAGACTATCATAGTAATCAAATGAGCATGATGAAGACCTTTGCCTGGATCACATCAGAGACTTAGTTGCTTTGCCTCACTTTCTCCATTAAGATTTTTTTTTTTCCCAGGGGGCTGGGTGGTGGTACATCTGGTTGCTGTGTGCAAGGACCCAGGGTCAAGCCCCCCCCACACCCCTGTCCCCACCTGCAGGGGAGAAGCTTCTCTAGCAGTGAGCAGAGTTGCAGGTCTCCCCCACCCATGTTCCCCTCCCTCTCAATTTCTCTCTGTTTCTATCCAATAAATAAAGCATTAAAATTTTTTTAAAAAATTCTCAATGATACTAAGGACAACTACTAAATGGTTTGCATGTGGAACAAATTATACTGAAGAAAAAGAAAAGGTAGCCAAACTGTCTCTGGGACTTTGTGAGAACTATATTGGGGGGTGGGGAGAGGTGTTTGAGAGGGAGCACCAGGCACAAGAACTTTGGTGGAGCATACGCTGACCTTAGTGTGTTCAATTATAGTCCTGTAGTCCTATGATTTTGCAAAATTCTGTTAAGTCAGCCATAAAAAGTAACGAAGGGGAGTTGGCGGTAGCGCAGCAGGTTAAGTGCACGTGGTTCAAAGCTCAAAGACCGGAGGAAGTATCCTGGTTCAAGCCCCCAGCTCCCCACCTGCAGGGGAGTCGCTTCACAGGTGGTGAAGCAGGTCTGCAGGTGTCTATCTTTCTCTCCCCCTCTGTCTTCCCCTCCTCTCTCCATTTCTCTGTCCTATCCAACAACAATGACATCAGTAACAACAACAATAATAACTACAACAATAAAAAACAATAAGGGCAACAAAAGGGAATAAATAAATAAAATTTTTAATTGTTTTTAAGTAGGGGAAAATTTCATTTCTGTCTTTCCCTTTCCAACAAATATTTCACTGGCTTGTAGTTGTTGAGAATCAATCTGAGGAGGACAGACTTCCATTTTCCTTTCATCCCATTCTCCCTCCCACAATACACTCAACAATGTGAGTTTCTTTCCACTGCTGGGCACAGTTCTGTCAGAAAAGAAAGACTTTCAGAAAAAAAAAAAAAAAAAAAAAAAAGACTATCATATATCAGCACTAAATCTTTCCCTAACTACTGCCATCACCCACCCAGTTTACTAGTCTACAGAATTTCCTTCTTCCCCAGGTTATAAACCCCTCAATGTAACCACTTCTATCTACTCTCTGTTGCCTACACTTATTATGCATTAATGAATTTAGCCACTCATAAAGCAGGTATGTGGTGTTTGATTTTATTTGCCAACTTGATTGGCTAAGGGATGTCCACATAGCCGGGAAAAAGCAGTGTTCCTGAGTATGTCTGAGAGGGACTTTTTTTTCTTTTATTATTATTATTATTATTTATTATACTTCATTTATTGGATAGACAGCCAGATACTGAGAGGGTAGAGGGAGAAAGGGAGCCAGATGGTGGCGCAGGGGAAAAGTTTGATGAGTGGTGAAGCAGGTGTCTCTCTATCTCTCTCCCTCTCTCTCTATCTTCCCCTCCCCTCTCAATTTCTGGCTGTCTCTATTCAATAAATAAAGATAATAATATATATATATATATATATATTTAAAAGAGAGAGACCTGCAGCACTGCTTTACCACTCGAAAAGCTCTCCAACTGCAGGTGGGGACCAAGGGCTCAAACCCAGGTCCTAGTGCAATGTAACATGTGTGCTTAATCAAGTCCACTACCACCACCATCGCCATCACCATCCCTCTTGAGAGGGAGTTTCTAAAAGAAGTTAACATTTGAGTTGGTCAGCTGAGTAAAGAAAATCTCCTGGGGGGGGGGGGGTTGGTAGATAGCATAATGGTTATGCAAAGAGACTCTCATGCCTGAGGCTCGCTCCAAAATTCCAGGTTCAATCCCCTGCACCACCCAAGCCAGAGTTTAGCAGTGCTCTGGTAACAAATAAATAAATAAATAGTCTATACTGAGGATGAGCAGTGACACACCTGCTTAATCATACACTCTACCATGCACAAACACCCAGGTTTAAGCCCTGGTCCCCACCACTGGGGGAGTGTTGGGGCGGAGCTTTAGAGTGGTGAAACACTGATGGAAGTGTCTCTTTTTTTAAATTTTTTTAATTATTATCTTTATTTATATATTGGATAGAGACAGCCAGAAATTGAGAGGAAAGGGGGTGATAGGGAGAGACACAGAGAGACATCTGCAAACCTGCTTCACTGCCTGCAAAGCTTTCCCCCTGCAGTGGGGACTGGGGGCTCCAACCAGAGTCCTTGTGCACTGTAACATGTGCGCTCAACCAGGTGCGCCACCACCCGGCCCCAATCTCTTAAGAAAAGGAAAGAAAGGGAGTTGGGTGGTAGCGCAGCGGGTTAAGCGCAGGTGGCACAAAGCACAAGGACCGTCATAAGGATCCCTGGCTTCTCACCTACAGGGGAGTCGCTTCACAAGTGGTGAAGGAGGTCTGCAGGTATCTTTCTCTCCCCCTCTCTGTCTTCCCTTCCTCTCTCGATTTCTCTCTGTCCTATCCAACAACGACAACAACAATAAAAATTTTAAAAATAGGGCAACAAAAGGAAATATTAAAAAAAAAAAAAAAAAAAAAGGAAAGAAGGGGGTCGGTCAATCAGCACAGCGGGTTAAGTGCACATGGCGCAAAGCACAAAGACCGGCTTAAGGATCCCGGTTCCAGCCCCCCGGCTCCCAACTGCAGGGGCGTTGCTTCACAGGCCATGAAACAGTCTGCAGGTGTCTGTCTTTCTCTCCCCTCTGTCTTCCCCTCCTCTCTCCATTTCTCTCTGTCTCTGTGTTGTTGACATCATCAACAACAACAACAATAAAACAACAAGGGCAACAAAATAAAAAATAAATTTAAAAAATTTAAAAAAGAAAAAAGGAAGAGGTGGGAAGGGAAGGGAATGGGGTGGGGTGGGGTGGGGTGGGAAGGGAGAAGGGAAGGGAAGGAAGGGAAGGGAAGGGAAGGGAGGGAAGGGAAGGGAAGGGAAGGAAGGGAAGGGACGGAAGGGAATGGGGTGGGAAGGAGGGAAGGGAAGGAAGGAAAGGAAAGGAAAGGAAGGGAAGGAAGGGAAGGGAAGGAAGGGAAGGGAAGGGAAGGGAAGGAAGGAAGGGAAGGGAAGGGAAGGGAAGGGAAGGAGAATGGGGGTGGGAAGGGAAGGGAATGGGTGGGAAGGGAAGGGAATGGGGTGGGAAGGGAAGGGAAGGGAAGGGAAGGGAAGGGAAGGGAAGGGAAGGAAGGGAAGGGAAGGGAGTGGGAAGGGGAGGGGAGGGGAGGGAAGGGAAGGGAAGGAAGGAAGGGAAGGGAAGTGGGAAGGGAGGAGGGGAGGGAAGGGAAGGGAAGGGAAGGGAATGGGGTGGGAAGGGAAGGGAAGGGAAGGGAAGGGAGTGGGAAGGGGAGGAGAGGGGAGGGGAGGGAAGGGAAGGGAAGGGAATGGGGGAGGGAAGGAAGGGAAGGGAGTGGGAAGGGGAGGGGAGGGAAGGGAAGGGAAGGGAGTGGGAAGGGGAGGGGAGGGAAGGGAAGGGAAGGGAAGGGAAGGGAAGGGAAGGGAAGGGAAGGGAAGGGAATGGGGTGGGAAGGGAAGGGAAGGGAAGGGAGTGGGAAGGGGAGGGGAGGGAAGGGAAGGGAAGGGAAGGGAGTGGGAAGGGGAGGGGAGGGGAGGGGAGTGGAGGGGAGGGGAGGGAAGATCTCCCTTAAGGCTGTGGGTGGGTCTCCTTCAGTATGATGAAGGTTGAATACAATAACAACAAAGTGGAGGCAGGATGTTTGCTCTCTCAACTGAAAACCTAGCTTCTGTCTTGGACATTGGTGCTTTTTCAGGTTCATAGGCATTTAGGCCCCTTCTGGGATTTACACTATCAATCTCCTGATTCTGGGATCTTCAAATGTCATTAACTCACTCCAATAGCTTCCCTGGTTCTGTAGTTTACAGATGACAGGTGATGGGAGTCCTCCATGATCAGTTCCTGCAATAAATCTCCGTTTCTTTATATTATTGGTACTGTTTCCCTAGAGAAACCTGACTGGTACAGTGTATTAAGTTTCTATGAAGGCCCAGACACAGCATTATATAGATAGAGATGGAACCATGAGTGGTTAAAATCAGAGACTTTGCCATTGAACAGGCTGGAGCACAAACCTCAGTTTTATCATTTCCCCTGTGATTCTGTATGAGTTACTGTACCTCTCCACCCTCCACAGCTCTCTTCCAAGAAATGGTGATAAAAATAGAATTATTATGCAAATTAAACTAGAGCTTAATCTCTAGGGTCACAGTTCCTAAACAGCACAGGCTTAAATGGAAACTGCAAAACAAGAGTGGCTTTGACTCAACAAGAGACTTCTTTAAAGAAAAAAAGAAAAAGTGGTTATGCAAAAACCCTCATGCCTGAGGCTCCAAGATTACAAATTCAATCCCTGTTGGTACTATAAACCAGAGTTTAGCCGTGCTCTCATGCCTCTCTCTCTCACTAAAACATAAGTTAAAATTAAAAAGCTATTATTAAATAAATAAAAAATAAGATGCCATGCTCTTAAAAAAAGAAAGAGAAGGGAAGAAGAGAAAAGAAAAGAAAAAAGAAAGAAAAGAAGTGGGCCTGGCCCTGGCACACTCCTTTAAGCACACATATCACCATGTGCATGGATCTGGGTTCAAGCTCCCACTCCCCACTTACAGGGAAGATACTTCACAAGTAGTGAAGCAGGTCTGCAGGTGTCTATATTTATTTTTTAAATTTTTTATTAATAAAAAGGAAACACTGACTAAACCATAGGATAAGAGGAGTAAAGCTTCACACAATTCCCACCACCAGAACTCTGTATCCCATCCCCTCCCCTGATAGCTTTCCTATTCTTTATCCCTCTGGGAGTATGGACCCAAGGTCATTGTGGGATGCAGAAGGTTGAAGGTCTGGCTTCTGTAATTGTTTCCCCACTGAACATGGGCGTTGACAGGTGGATCCATACTCCCAGCCTGTCTCTCTCTTTCCCTAGTGGGGAAGGGCTCTGGGGAAGCAGAGCTCCAGGACACATTGGTGGGATTGTCTGTCCAGGGAAGTCTGGTCGGCATCATGCTGGCATCTGGAACCTGGTGGCTGAAAAGAAAGTTAACATACAAAGCCAAACAAATTGTTGACCAATCATGGACCTAAGGGCTGGAATAGTGCAGGTGAAGAGTTGGGAGTCCTCCATTTTGTAGACAGCTAGTAGGCATATTTTAGTTAAATTCCAAAGGGTCTGTGGCTATGCTAGGCTTTTTTTTTTTTGGCCCCTGAGCCTGAAATCTGATATGCCAGTGGGTCAAAGTTACTGTCTGGGAGATGATGTTATAGCTGGGAAAAGGACCAGAAAGCTGGATCAGGAAAGAGAATAGTTCCCTGGTATGGGAAAGGGTTACAAATGTTGTTGACTGTAAACCCCATCGATTTGATGTGATCTGGGGTCCATAATTAGCTTAGGAGCCTGTATGACCTCTGCATCCCTGTAGATCTGAGCTCACATTCTGTGGTCATAAGCAGGAACATTCCAAGCTGCCCCAATGTGGACCCATCTTCCTCAGGTGTAGTAGTATAGAGTATGTTGTCCATCCTCCCTGTGGAGGATGGAACATTCTCTACCATTGATGATCCAATTTGAGGGGTATGGGGGCCCTCAAAGGGGTCTATTTTGTTGTTCCTGATAGAAATGACCAGTAACAATGAAGAGAGGGATATATTCGAGGTCTAGGCCCATCAAGTTTGTTTGGTAATCTCAGGACTCCCCGATTAGGGCCCCAGCTGATAGAATGGCCTGATAGTGACTAAAGAGTCATCATTAAAGTATGCCAGTCTCTTGCCCTTATTCAGCTTTTGCAGTCCTTGCTTTATAAGGTTATCTTTGGAGTGAGTGAGAGAACTTTAATAGGAAGTAGGTGAGGAGGGTATCTAAGTCTAAGTAGATACTATTTCATTATGAACTTGATATTGACTCACTCACTACAGACTATTGTGTATTTTTGCTTTCAGGTATATATTTTGCCCTAGTTTATGGATATATGTGAACATATGCTCTTACAGGACCTGGTCTATATCTAGGTTTTGGGACTTTGTTAGGAAGTGAACCTCCTGGAATGGAATTAGAGAATAACATGAAAGGAAAGGTCTCACCCTAGACATGAGGGTGCAGGGTTGGCATTCCATGCCTGACGTCTCTGGACACAGTCTGAAGTGAAGCATGCTGAGATGGTACTCGTTGCATTGATTAGGTTGGGATTTGCAGATGCAAAATCATTTGGTATGACTTGAGAGAAGCATGCAGGAAAGTGAGCACCACCCCAGAGGTTCCAGGATTGGGGGAAATATAGGCTCTATAGAGGAAGTGGGAGGTTCCTGCTGTCTTAAGGTTTAAGAAGACAATAGATAGTTATTGCTATAATCGCATTGTTTGGCAATTGGGCTAACTTTGAAAAATTCCTTTGTTAGGATTTGCTGTATCATACACACCATCACCATATTTTATGTCCTTTGACATTATTTGTATATAGCTATGCCACCCGTTGCTTCTGTTTTCCCTGGACTAAGCTTTTAAGAGAGTCAACATATCAAAGACTCAGCCTATGTATAAAAAAGACTCAGTCTGTGCTTTAAAAAGTTTGAGACATTCAATCAGTTTTCCCCCTCTCATATTACTTAAATAGTGATTTATGTGACTACAAATTAATAGGAGTGTACATAAACACCATTCCCACTACCAAAAGACTGTGTCCCATCTCACCCCTTCTCCCTTCCCCCCTCCCCACCTCATGAAGCTGAACATCCATCCTCACCCTCAACTTCATCCCAGGGTTTTTACTCTGGTGCCCTACTATAGGTGTCTATATTTCTCTCTCCTGCTCTAGCTCCCCCTCCCCCTCTTAATTTCTCTCTGTCCTGTCAAATAAAAATAAAGTAGAAAGCAAAAAAAAAAGTAAACTCAAAAAGAAAAGAAAGTATATGATGACAGCATTTTATATACATTAACACCCTTTTAGTAAGTGAGCAGTGATTCCTTTAACCAATCAATGTATGTACCTTGGTTTCTTTCCCATTCTGCTTTCCCAGTGAAGTTTGCTGACCTCAAACAAAAAGCATCAGTTATGTCACCAGTGAAATAGTTTTACTGGGAAACAGCCATGAAGCAGTTTAGAAACGGCATCTGTAGCCACCACCTCTCATATATAGCCTTTGAGTACAGAGCTCTGGGTAAAGATGCCTTCTTCCTCCTGCTGGGCTGGGAAGCAAAATCACTTGCAGTCAGAGATGTAGGTAGGGTGTGGTGAGTTCTACCTTTGGCTGACTGTTCATGCTGGGTGCTCGTTTATAATTTCTCAAACTCACTTAAATAGGATCTTTATTCTCACCATCTTTATCCTAATGAAATAATTTTCTTTCCTTTTTTTTAATTGATAATATTTGTGGAAAGCTTTTTATTTTTTTAAACTTTTTTATTAGGTTTATTTATTGGATAGAGACAGCCAGAAATCGAGAGAGAGAGGGGATAATAGAGAGGGAGAAAGACAGAGAGACACCTGCAGCACAACTTAACCACTTACAAAGCTTTTCCCCTGTAGGTGGGGACTCGGGGCTCGAACCGGGGTCTTTGCACATTGTAACATGTGTGCACAACTAGGTGCACCACCACCTGGCCCCAGAAAGCTTTTTATTTGATATCTGTTATGAAAACACACACATATATTGTGGGACAGTGGATAAAGCAATGTTATTCTCAACCATGATGTCCTGAGTTTGATCCCGGGCAGCACATGTATCAGAGTGATGTCTGGTTCTTTCTCTCCTCATCTCTCATGAGTAAATAAATAAATTCTTAAAAAATAAAACAAAACAAAAGGCATGCATATAAATAGAAATTTATCTCTTGTGGCCATAAAGCTTTAAGCATTAAAAATGTCTATTCTACATTGGACTTAATAAACAAAATTATTACAAGACACAATAAACTGAAACTATAAATATCCATGACATTTAAACAGAAAACTCATTGAAATAGGCAACCCTGGGCAAAGGAATTCTCCTGCACTGCTGGAAGAAATGTAAATTGGCCCATCCCTTGTAGACAGCAGTCTCTTGAACTCTCAGAAGGCTAGAAGTGGACCTACCATATGACTCTGCAATTCCTCTCCTGGGGATATATCCTAAGGAACCAAATACAATCCAAAAAAGATATGTATACTTACATCCATAGCAGCACAATTTGTAATAGCCAAAACCTGGAAGCAACCCAGGTGTTCAACAACAGATAAGTGACTGAGAAATTTTTGGTATGTATACACAATGAAATACTACTCAGCATGGTTCAGAAGGTAATGTAGTGGATAAAGCACTGACCAGACTCTCAAATATGAGGTCCTGAGTTCAATTCCTGGCAGTACATGTGCTAGGGTGGTGTCTGGTTCTTTCTCTTTCCTCATATCTTTCCCAATAATAAATAAATAAATAAATAAATAAATAAAATATTAAAAAGAAAAGGAAGAAAGAAGGGAAAACATACTACTCAGATATTAAAAATGATAAATTCACCTTCTTCACCTCATCTTGGATAGAGCTTGAAGGAATCATGCAAAAATGAAATAAGCCAGAAAGAGAAGGATGAATATGGGATGATCTCATTTATAGAAGTTGAAAAATAAGAACAGAAGGGAAAACACAGAGAATTTGGAAAGGCTTTGGTATATTGCACCAAAATAAAGGACTCTGGGGGGGGGGGGGGCCTCTCAGGTCCTGGTGCACAAAGGTGAAGAACATAGGCGAGGGGTTAGAGTGTTTTGTAGAAAACTGAGAAATTTTACACATGTACCAACAATTGTATTTACTGTTTACTGCAAACCATTAATCCCCCCTATAAAATAAAAAGGAGGGGCAGGCAGTAGCACACCAGATTAAGCATCCATAGTGTGAAGTGGAAGAATCCCTGGTTTGAGTCCCTGGTTCCCCACCAGGAGGGGCGTAGCTTTGCAAGCAGTGAAGCAGGTCTGCAGGTGTCTTTTTCTTCCCTTTTTTGTCTGCCCCTCCTCTCTCAATTTCTCTCTGTCCTATCAAGCAACAACAGCAACACAACAATAACAACAGGAGAAATGGCCTCCAGGAGCAGTGGATTCATAGTGCAGGCACCAAGCCCCAGCAATAATCCTGGAGGCAAAAAAGAAAGGAAGGAAGGAAGGAAGGAAGGAAGGAAGGAAGGAAGGAAGGAAGGAAGGAAGGAGAAAGAAAGGGAGAAAGAAAGAAAGAAAGAAAGAAAGAAAGAAAGAAAGAAAGAAAGAAAGAAAGAAAGAAGGAAAAAAGGAAGGGGGAGTCGGGTGGTAGCACAGCAGGTTAAGCACAGGTGGCGCAAAGCACAAGGACCAGCGTAATGATCCTGGTTCAAGCCCCCAGCTCCCCACCTGCAAGGGAGTGATTCACAAGCAGTGAAGCAAGTCTGCAGGTGTCTGTCTTTCTCTCCCCCTCTCTTCCCTTCCTCTCTCCTTCTCTCTGTCCTATCCAACAACAATGACATCAATAATAACTACAACAATAAAACAAGGGCAACAAAGGGGAATAAATAAATAAATAAATAAATATTTTATTTTAAAAAAGAAAGAAAAAAGGAAGGAAGGAAGGAAAGAAAGAAAAAGAAAAAGAAAAGGAAAATTCATTCTTTCAGTGAGATGTGAAAAGACTTCTTCCTGTTTCGCATTGGTGTTATTTTGTAAAGTCCAAGAAAAGCACCAGGGTCAGATGAGAGCGGGTGAGAGAGCTTTGCCTTTCTCTGTGTAGTAGAGTGATTTTCTAATGAAGCAGGTAGAAAAGGAAAGCGATATCTTCAGGCAAATTCATTTTAGCTTTTTATTTTTTGCCTCCAGGGTTATCGATGGGGCTCAGTGCCTGCACCTGGAGGCCATTCTCCCCATTTTTGTTGCCCTTGTTGTTGCCCTTGTTGTTGTTGGGTAGCCAGGGGCACGAACCAGGATCCTTATGCCAGTCCTTGCACTTTGTGCCATGTGCGCTACTACTGGCCCTGGGAAGATTCATTTTAGAAAGGGGCACATATACTTCTGGAAATTAAGCCCCTTGCAAGGGGAGGCAGCACAATGACTATGCATGCTTTAGGCCTCAAAGTCCCAGGTTCAATCCCACACACCACTATAAACCAGAGCTGGGCAGTGTTCTGGTAAAAACAAATAGGATAGGACAGGATAGGACAGGACAGGACAGGACAGGACAGGGTAAGGTAGGGTAGGAATAGAATAGAATAGAATAGAATAGAATAGAATAGAATAGAATAGAATAGAATAGAATAGAATAGAATAGAATAGAATAGAATAGAATTAGATAATGAAGTTGAAGGGTTGTCATTCCACACGTGAAGTCTCTGGACACAGTCTGAAGTGAAGCATGTTGAGGTGGCAATCGTTGTGTTGGTTAGGTTGTGATCATCAGATGCAATATTATTTGATATGGATTGGGAGATGCATACGGGAAAGTGGGCCGGCCCTATCCTAAGGTTCCAGGACTGGGGGAAGTAGAGGCTCTATAGTGGAGATGTGAGGTTTCTACTGTCTTAGGGTTCAAAAAGACAATCGATAGTTAATGTTATCATCACATTATTTGGTAATTGGGTTAACTTTGAAAAGTCCTTTTGTTAGGGTTTGCTGTACAGTACCCAGTATCTTGTATATAGCTGTGCTATTGATTGCTTCTGATCTACTTGGTCTAGGCTTTTGAGAGAGGCTGCATATCAATTACACAGCCTATATATTGAGAAGATTCAGTTTGTGTTTTGAAAAACTTTGAGACATACAATTAATTTTCCCCCTCTCGTATTAATTAACTAGTGATTTATATGATTACATTTTACTAGGAGTGTACATAAACACCATTCCCACCACCAAAAGACTGTGACCCATCCCTCCCACCCACTCCCACCCCCCACTGGCCCAGGAAGCTGCATGTCTACCCTTCACCTCAGGGTTATTACTTTGGTGCCCTACTTACAATTTGGTCAGGTCCTGCTTTTAGTTTCCCTTTCAGATCTTCTTACTCAACTTCTGTTGATGAGTGGGATCATCCCATACTCATCTTTATCTTTCTGACTTAGCTCACTTAACATAATTCCTTCTAGCTCTGTCCAAGATGTCTTCCCCTCCTGTCTCCATTTCTCTCTGTCCTATCCAACAACAACAACAGCTATGACAGCAATAACAACTACAACAAGCAAAACAACAAGGGCAACAAAATGGGAAAAATAGCCTCCTGGAGCAGTGGATTCGTAGTGCAGGCACAGAGCCTCAGCAATAACCCTGGAGGCAAAATAAATAAATAAATAAATAAATAAATAAATAAGTAAATATCAGCCAGGGTTATGCAAACAGACACTCATGCCTAAGGCTCTGAAGTCCCAGGTTTAATCCCCTGCACCACCACAAGCTGAGCAGTGCTCTTGTTAAAAAAGAAAGAAAGAAAGAAAGAAAGAAAGAAAGAAAGAAAGAAAGGGAAAGATAGATAGAAGTCTTTAAAAAGACAGTCACTGGGAATGTTTTCATATTTAACCTGAGATTTTCAAATGGCAAACTACTACATAGACTCAACTTGGCATTAGAGTCTCAAACATGAAGTCCCTGAGTTCAATCCCAGCATGACATGTGCCAGGATGATGCTCTGCCCATCCCCAACGCCCCTGAATAATCTAAAAATCACACACACTCCAGAAAAGACCTAGAATTGCCAAAACAATCTTGAGAAGAAAGAACAGAAATGGAGGCATCACACTCCCAGATCTCAAACTGTATTATAGGGCCATTGTCATTAAAACTGCTTGGTACTGGAACATGAATAGACATACTGACCAGTGGAATAGAATTGAGAGCCCAGAAGTGAGCCCCCACACCTATGGACATCTAATCTTTGACAAAGGTACCCAGACTATTAAATGGGGAAAGCAGAGTCTCTTCAGCAAATGGTGTTGGAAACAATGGGATGAAACATGCAGAAGAATGAAACTAAACCACCATATTTCACCAAACAAAAGTAAATTCCAGGGAGTCGGGTGGTAGCAGAGTGGGTTCAGTGCATGTGGTGCCAAGTGCAAGGACCAGAGTAAGGATCCTGGTTCAAGCCCTCAGCCCCCCACCTGCAGGGGAGTCACTTCACAGGTGGTTTAATATACGTAAATCAATCAATGTGATCCACCACATCAACAAAAGCAAGACCAAAAACCACATGGTCATATCAATAGATGCAGAGAAAGCCTTTGACAAAATACAACATCCCTTTATGATCAAAACACTGCAAAAAATGGGAATAGATGGAAAATTCCTGAAGATAGTGGAGTCTATATATAGCAAACCTACAGCCAACATCATACTCAATGGTGAAAAACTGGAAGCATTTCCCCTATGATCAGGTACTAGACAGGGCTGCCCACTATCACCATTACTATTCAACATAGTGTTGGAAGTTCTTGACATAGCAATCAGGCAGGAGCAAGGAATTAAAGGGATACAGATTGGAAGAGAAGAAGTCAAACTCTCCTTATTTGCAGATGACATGATAGTATACACAGAAAAACCTAAGGAATCCAGCAAGAAGCTTTTGGAAATCATCAGGCAATACAGTAAGGTGTCAGGCTATAAAATTAACATTCAAAAGTCAGTAGCATTCCTCTATGCAAACACTAAGTTAGAAGAAATTGAAATCCAGAAATCAACTCCCTTTACTATAGCAACAAAAACAATAAAATATCTAGGAGTAAATCCAACCAAGGAAGTGAAAGACTTGTATACTGAAAATTATGAGTCACTACTCAAAGAAATTGAAAAAGACACAAAGAAGTGGAAAGATATTCCATGTTCATGGGTTGGAAGAATTCACATCATCAAAATGAATATATTACCCAGAGCCATCTACAAATTTAATGCTATCCCCATCAAGATCCCAAGCACATTTTTTAGGAGAATAGAAAAAATGCTACAAATGTTTATCTGGAACCAGAAAAGGCCTAGAATTGCCAAAACAATCTTGAGAAAAAAGAACAGAACCGGAGGCATCACACTCCCAGATCTCAAACTATATTATAGGGCCGCTATCATCAAAACTGCTTGGTACTGGAACATGAATAGACACACTGACCAGTGGAATAGAATTGAGATCCCAGATGTGAGCCCCCACACCTATGGACATCTAATCTTTGACAAAGAGGCCCAGACTATTAAATGGGGAAAGCAGAGTCTCTTCAACAAATGGTGTTGGAAACAATGGGTTGAAACATGCAGAAGAATGAAACTGAATCACTGTATTTCACCAAATACAAAAGTAAATTCCAAGTGGATCAAGGACATGGATGTTAGACCACAAACTATCAAATGCTTAGAGGAAAATATTGGCATAACTCTTTTCCGCATAAATTTTAAAGACATCTTCAATGAAACAAATCCAATTACAAAGAAGACTAAGGCAAGTATAAACCTATGGGACTACATCAAATTAAAAAGCTTCTTCACAGCAAAAGAAACCACTACCCAAACCAAGAGACCCCTCACAGAATGGGAGAAGATCTTTACATGCCATACATCAGATAAGAGTTTAATAACCAACATATATAAAGAGCTTGCCAGACTCAACAACAAGAAAACAAATAACCCCATCCAAAAATGGGGGGAGGACTTGGACAGAATATTCACCACAGAAGAGATCCAAAAGGCCGAGAAACACATGAAAAAATGCTCCAAGTCTTTGATTGTCAGAGAAATGCAAATAAAGACAACAATGAGATATCACTTCACTCCTGTGAGAATGTCATACATCAGAAAAGGTAACAGCAGCAAATGCTGGAAGAGGGTGTGGGGTCAAAGGAACCCTCCTGCACTGCCAGTGGGAATGCAAATTGGTCCAACCTCTGTGGAGAACAGTCTGGAGAACTCTCAGAAGGCTAGAAATGGACCTACCCTATGACCCTGCAATTCCTCTCCTGGGGATATATCCTAAGGAACCCAACACATCCATCCAAAAAGATCTGTGTACACATATGTTCTTGGCAGCACAATTTGTAATAGCCAAAACCTGGAAACAACCCAGGTGTCCAACAACAGATGAGTGGCTGAGCAAGTTGTGGTCTATATACACAATGGAATACTACTCAGCTGTAAAAAATGGTGACTTCACCATTTTCAGCCGATCTTGGATGGACCTTGAAAAAATCATGTTGAGTGGAATAAGTCAGAAACAGAAGGATGAATATGGGATGATCTCACTCTCAGGCAGAAGTTGAAAAACAAAATCAGAAAAGAAAACACAAGTAGAACCTGAAATGGAATTGGCATATTGCACTAAAGTAAAAGACTCTGGGGTGGGTGGGTTGGTAGAATACAGGTCCATGAAGGATGATAAATGACATAGTGGGGGTTGTATTGTTAAATGGGAAACTGAGGAATGTTATGCATGTACAAACTATTGTATTTACTGTTGAATGTAAAACATTACCCAATAAAGAAATAAATTAAAAAAAAAAGACTTTGGGAAAAAAAAAAAAAAAGAAAGAAATTGATAAACAAGATTAGATGAGAAAACACAAGTAGAACCTGAACTGGAGTTGGTGTATTGCACCAAAGTATGACTCTGGGGTGGGTGGGTGGGGAGAATACAGGTCCAAAAAGGATTCAGAGGACCTAGTGGGGGTTGTATTGTTATATGGGAAACTGGGGAATGTTATGCATGTACAAACTATTGTACTTACTGTTGAATGTAGAACTTTTTTTTTTTAAAAGGAACTGATTTCTGGATTTCAATTTCTTCTAACTTAGTGTTTGCATAGAGGAATGCCTCTGACTTTTGAATGTTAATTTTTTTAAATTTTTTATTAAGAAAGGATTAATGAACAAAAACATAAGGTAGGAGAGGTACAACTCCACACAATTCCCACCAACCAATCCCCATAACCCACCCCCTCCCATGATAGCTTTCCCATTCTCTAGCCCTCTGGGAGCATGGACCCAGGGTCGTTGAGGGTTGCAGAAGGTAGAAGGTCTGGCTTCTGTAATTGCTTCCCAGCTGAACATGGGCGTTGACTGGTCGGTCCATACTCCCAGTCTGCCTCTCTCTTTCCCTAGTAGGGTGTGCCTCTGGGGAAGCTGAGCTCCAGGACACATTGGTGGGGTCTTCAATCCAGGGAAGCCTGGCCAGCATCCTGGTGGCATCTGGAACCCGAGTAATGAAGCTGAAGGGTTGTCATTCCACGTGTGAAGTCTCTGGATACAGTCTGAGGTGAAGCATGTTGAGATGGCAATCGTTGCTTTGGTTAGGTTGTGATCGGCGGATGCAATATTATTTGGTTTGGATTGGGAGATGCATACGGGAAAGTGGGCCCTATCCAAGGGTTCCAGGACTGGGGGAAGTAGGGGCTCTATAGTGGAGATGTGAGGTTCCTGCTGTAATTTGATCAGGTCCTGCTTTTAGTTTCCCTTTCAGATCTTCTTAGCTTCTGTTGATGAGTGGGATCATCCCATACTCATCTTTATCTTTCTGACTTAGTTCACTTAACATAATTCCTTCTAGCTCTGGAATGTAAAACATTAATTCCCCAATAATAAAAAAAATAATAGGAAATCTTTCAAGGGAGGGGATGGGATAAGGAGTTCTGGTGGTGGGAATGGTGTGGAATTGTATCCCTCTTATCTATGTATGTCAATATTTCCATTTTATAAATAAAGGGGAATAAAAGAAAAAAAAGAAGAGAGAAAAACAAGACTCTGGGGTTGAAGGTGGGGGAGTACAGGTCCAAGAAGGATGACAGAGGACCTAGTGGGGGTTGTATTGTTATGTGGAAAACTGGGAAACGTTATGCATGTACAAGCTATTGTAATCACTGTCAAATGTAAAACATTAATCCCCCAATAAAGGGGAAAAGAAGAAGAAGGAGGAGGAGGAGGAGGAGGAGGAGAAAAAGAAGAAGTAGAAGTAGAAGAAAAGAACTCTAAAGAACACTAAAAAATAAAATAAAATAAAACAAAATAAAACACAAAGCGAACACTCAACTTGGTTTCTTTCTCCAAACAAAGGTCCCAGAATGGGGGAAAATGTGAGCCTGAATGTTCCTGTAACATTGATATATTTCCAACTATCCTCCTTCTAAGTTCCATGTCTTTATCCACATGGTTAAAACTGGAATTCAGCAGCCTGAAGAGGTTAACTCAGTGAATAGAGCACAGACTTGTATGCATAAGGTCCTGGGTTGAATCCCCAGCACTTCATGTACTGGAGCGGTATGCTGATCTTGTTAGAATTGTGTTCCAGGAAGTCGGCCAGTAGCACTGTGGGTTAAGCGCACGTGGTACAAAGCACAAGGACCAGAGTAAGGATCCGGGTTCAAGCCCCTGGCTTCCCACCTGCAGGGGAGTCGCTTCACAGGCGATGAAGCAGGTCTGCAGGTGTCTGTCTTTCTCTCCTCCTCTCTGTCTTCCCCTCCTCTCTCCATTTCTCTCTGTCCTATCCAACAACAATGACATCAATAACAACAACAATAAAACAACAATGACAACAAAAGGGAATAAGTAATTTTTTTTAAAAAAAGAATAGTGCTCTGATCTCTCATTAATATAGAAATAATAATAAATGATAAATTTTAAAAAGAAAGGAAAAGAAGACAGCAACTCAAACTACTTTCAGATCTCCATGCTTTATCCACTGCACCACCTCACAGGCCACCTTTCTTTCTTTTTTTTTTTTATTTAAGAAAGGATTAATTAACAAAACCATAGGGTAGGAGGGGTACAACTCCACACAATTAACAGGCCACCTTTCAAATCTCTGTGGATAGAAGAGGACATCTAAGGAGCCAGTGATGGTGCACCTGGTTAAGCGCACACATCACAACGCACAAGGGGACCCAGGTTCAAGCCCCTGGTTCCCACCTGCAGGGGGATAGCTTCACAAGTGGTAAAGCAGGGCTGCAGGTGTCTGTCCCTCTCCCTTTCTATCTCCCTCTCCCCTCTCATTGCCTCTCTGTCTCTATCCAATAATAAATTGAAAACAAAAGAAGAGAACATATGAATACTCATGACTTAACTATTGGCAAAGAAGCAACATAGATTCAAAATTAAGAGCACATGGGCCCGGGTGGTGGCACACCTAGTTGAGTGCACATGTGTCAATGCGCAAGGACCCAGATTCAAGCCCCAAGCCCCCACCTGCAGGGGGAAAGCTTTCCAAGTGGTGATGCAGTGTTGCAGGTGTATCTCTGTCTCTCTCCCATCTCTACCACTCTCTTCCTTCTCAATTTCTGGCTTTCTCTATCCAATAAATAAATAAATTAAAAAAAAACAAACACAAAACTGGGAGTTGGGCTATAGCGCTGCGGGTTAAGCACAGGTGGCGCAAAGCACAAAGACCGGCGTAAGGATCACAGTTCGAGCCCCCAGCTCTCCACCTGAAGGGGGGGGGGTCACTTCACAAGTGGTGAAGCAGGTCTTCAGGTGTCTTTCTCTCCCCGGCTCTGTCTTCCCCTCTCCATTTCTCTCTGTCCTATCCAACAATGACGACAACAACAACAACAACAATAATAACTACAACAATAAAATAAGGGCAATAAAATATAATAAATAAGTAAATATTTTTAAAAACACAAAACTAAGAACACATGATGTTTATTTTGTTTTCATTCATGGAAGCACATCTTCCTGATAGCTTCCGGTCACAGACCACCAGGTGGCAGCAGAGAACTCAGTGGTGCTAGCTCCACCCCAAGAAAGAGAAGATGGAAGGGAAGAGGACTGGCGAGGTAGGGGTGTTTAGCTCTAAGAGAAAAAGGAGGGGGAAATGCGAGGGGTAAATAGGGTCTTAAGAGGAGACAGAAAACAGAGCGATTTCTTTAGGGTTCATAATAAGAGTAATGAGGAAGAGGATTAAGGATTTAGGTCAAATTGGAGAGAATTTGAGAGGAACAGAGGGTACAGATGGGCTCAGGTGCTCGCAGCCTGGACAAGAGAAGGCCTCTGCAGCATCCTGTTATCTGTACTCTTCCCGGGGTGGGTCGAGGTCTGGCTCCTCCTGGGATCCATGGTCCACCTCAGGGGCAGGGGGCCAGGGGTTTTCTGGTGGTTGAGGTCCTGCTGGCCAGGGATCATCAGGTCTGGGAGGCTGAGGAGGAGTGGTTGTTGGGGGCTTAGGAGGCCAGTCTCCAGAATTAGGCAGGTCTCTCCAGGGACGATTGGGGCCTGGAGGTGGAGGGTCCTCAAAGAGAGGTGGCGCCCCTGGCCAAGGGTCACCAGGGATAGGGGGGCCCTGAGGTAGTGTTGGGGGGCCCTCCTCCTCTCCAGCTTCTGTGGGTGGGAGAGAAGGGTGGTCTCCGCTGCCTGAGATGCCTGTAGAGGAGGAAGGGGAAAGGTAATAAATAAGGGAAACGAAGTCCAAGTTTTGCCCTACTCCACCTCCCAGTTACAAAGCCAGATGTGTGCGTTGGGGGACAATCTCTTTGGGATGGATCACAGCCTGACCTGGTCCCACAAGACATGTCAAAAGCAAATCTAAGGCGAGGAATATAGCTCACTTAGATTGTGAGAATGTACACAGCTCAGCTTCCAGCCATGCTCCTCCCCACCCCATAAGGAAACTTAGTGCTATGGTTCTTTCACTTTTTCTTTGCCTGTCTCTAGAAAAAAAAGAAGTCTACACATTGAACTATCTCTAGTGACCTGGGAGGTGAAGTGGTGTACAGTTGATAAAGTGTTGAATCCACTGGTATGAGGTCCCAAGTTCGATCCCTGACATAACATATACATGAGTGATGCTCTGGTTATCTCTCTCTTATGTTAATAACAAATATTTTTAAAAGGATCTCAAAATAAAGTAATCTCAAAGTGACATGAAAACCCTGCCTTGAGTAGTTATCTGAACTGTGGTCTGGAAGATGGTGCAGCAGATAAAGCACTGGACTCTCAAGCATAACATCCCAAGTTCAATCCCTGGCAGCACATGTACCAGAGTGGTAACTGGTTCTTTCTCTCTCTCCTCATTTCTCATTAATAAATAAAATACTTTTAAAAAGGGGGAGTCAGGAGGTAGCATAGTGGGTTAAGCGCATGTGGTGTGAAGCACAAGGACGGGCATAAGGATCCCGGTTCGAGCCCCCAGCTCCCCACCTGCAGGGGAGTCGCTTCACAGGTGGTGAAACAGGTCTACAGGCATCTACCTGTCTTCCACTCCTCTCTCCATTTCTCTCTGTCCTATCCAACAACGACTACATCAATAACAACAATAATAACTACAACAATAAAATAACAAGGGCAACAAAAGGGAAAATAAATTTTTTAATATTTAAAAATTTTAAAAAGGGCAGATGGTAGATAGCATAATGGTTATGCGAAGAGACTATCTTGTGCCTGAGGCTCCAAAGTCCCAGGTTCAATTTCCCGCACCACCATAAGCCAGAGCTGAGCAGTGCTCCATAGAGAATGGGAAAGCTACCATGGGAGGGGGTGGGTTATGGGGATTGGGTGGTGGGAATTGTGTGGAGTTGTACCCCTCCTACCTTATGCTTTTGTTCACTAATCCTTTCTTAAATAAAAAATTTAAAGAAAAAAAGGAAAAGAAATAATTATCTAAACTTAACCAACTTTAAACTGATAGGATCCCCCCCCCAAATAAGCTCTACCCAAACCTGGCTGGGACTCCCCACTATCATGACCCCTATAGTGGTGTGCAGTCTCACAGCAGTGTACCTGAGCCCCGTGATGCCCAGACCCCATCTCGACAGTGAATTCCATCCTCCTCAGCACAGACCGCAGAGCCAGTAAATACTTGCCCACACACCATCTCAACTCTGATCAAAAGCCTGCATGGAGTTAACACCCAAACCAGCAAAACATTGATTCTGAGCTGAAATGCACTTTCCTGCATCATACTCCTGTGAATTCCCAGAATCTCTTATGTGCATACAGTTTACCCTCCCCTCATCTTGCCCCTTCTCCATAACCTCCTGGTCACAGCTCACCTCCAGCACACAGGCAAAGGATCAAGATCCCCAGCAGTTTCCAGTTGAGCATCATGACTGTCTCCTGGCCCCCAGTGTCGGGGGTGGGCTAAGTCTGGGTGCCTAGGAACCCCAAGGGGTTTTATAAGGAAGGAGGTCAGTCTCTGGGGAGGGGCCAAACCAGCGACACAAGGAATCCCAACAGAACTTAACCGGTCAAACCCGTTTGGAAGGCCAAAGCTGATGTGTAACCTCTGACGGTGGCGTCCCTCATTTTAGTGATCGATTCGGGACCCAGGCACCCTGCTTCTGAGTGACTTAGTCCTTGATCACCCACATTTGTTTTCCCTTCCCCTTCACACACATCCTTCAGTAATCAGGACTCGTCTGTCATTTCCATAATCACAGGGATTTCCACCCTTCATCCCTCAGAGCCTGTGGAAGCCAAGGGAGCAAACCCCGCGTGGGGAAGCAGTGTAATTACAGGGCTAGAAGACGCTGTGCGGAGGGGGGTGTTGGTGCCTTCGAAGAACACCTGGGATGCAAATAGCACCCAGAACCCCACCACTCTCAACTCTGCCCCCGAGGCTCAGTTCTTCCCCTGGAACTTGCACTCCCCTCAGGACCCAGGCATGCCGCTGGCCTGCAGGAGATTTCTTGTCACACAGGGGCCTCACAGCAATGACCTCTGACCAGTTTCACCCTGGAGCCACACAGCATGACTTCTGGTAAGGAACTATGTGTACATCCTGATTCTTTCTACCCACCCCATCTGGCTCCATCAGTCATGGCCCAGAGGCTCAGAAAGAACCTGTCATCTTAGCCTCTTCCTCCTTCCTCAGGACTCTACCTCATGCCCCTGGTCATCAACTCTGCGCATACCTTTGCCCTCCCCTCATCTTTAGATCTCAGTCTATCTTGTCTAAGTTTCTCAGAGATCCCTTTAGTACTTAGTCCTCAGGGACACTCTGCTCAAGTCTCAGGAATAGTGTGCCCCAAACAGAACTCACGCCCGCCACACCCGATTATTCCTTTCCTGGTGTTCCCTACAGTCAGCAGCCTGGTATCCCTGGGGTGCTCACAGAAACCAAGCCCAGAATACCCCACCCTGGAACACTGTTTCTCAGCTTCCATAATACTTTCCTAATAGGTCTTCCTATTCCTACTCCTCCTCTTTCCCTTATACCCAGCCAAAACCTTTTCTGCACAGCCCTTCAACAAACAAAATCTGTAACTATTGAATAAATCCAAACTCTGTAAGGCCATGTCTCTCTTCAGCCTCTCTACTTTTCTCCTTTGCTGTGAGGATTCTGTACCACAGGACACTTCTTGCAGGACCCCCATGCAATCTAGGAAAGGGGGTCAGAAAAGATCATCTAGAGAAAGATCTCTGTGTGGGGCCACTTATGAGATTTCCAGAACAAGACGGTTGTGGGGAGAATTCCCTTGTATTCCCAGAAATAACATGTCCGAACAGTAGCTCCAGTATAATCATCTTTATTGAGTCACAGAATTCACAGGCAACTTGGCGGCTGGTGCCCCCCAATAGGGAAGCAAGGATGCTAACCCACACACAGCCTTCTCAACCCACTTCTCCAAGATCCTCTTGTGCCCCCATGGAGTGCTGTCTGCTCAGCGGTAGATGGGAGCAGAATTCTGGTTGTCTCCTTGAGAAATAGCTTCCTCTTTGGAAATGGCTTCACTCAGGCCCTGCAGGTCATCAAGCAGGACTGACAGGGATCCTGGGAAAGAAGACTCCAAAGTATAAGAGCCAGACAAGAGAAAGCTGTCAGAGTCGGCCTGCAGAGGAACAGGGCTCCCAGAGGATATGAGGGTTATGTGGGAGAGAAATCCTTTAGTCCAAGGCCGGCGTGGGTAAAAGGAGCTGTAAGCCTACCACATCACAGAGGACAACACATTTTCAGAGTCTGGAGCAGAGGCTCCCTTCCTCTGTAAACCATTATTTTTTTTTCTAAGTATATTTGTGTGTGTGTGTGTGTGTGTGTGTGTGTGTGTTTAATAGTGATTTACAAGATTATAAAATTATAGTGTACAGTTCCACGTCAAACCCACTACCAAAGTTCTGTGCCTCCACCCACCCAATGGTAGCCACCACAGTTCGCACACAAAGTCTTAGTGACAGTTTTGTCTACTTCTGAAGTGTGTGTGTGTTTTTGCAAGAGCATATATTTCAATTCTCTAGATGAGTAAAACCATCTGGTAGTTGCTCAGACTGTTACCTTTAATGGACTCCCTGGTGGAGAGAACTGCTTCTGGGCGTACAGGTACTGGTGATCCTGGGGGCTCAAGGCTCGACTCCACAGGCGTTTCCTTATCCAGCAGGGAAGGCAGTACTGTCAACAGTCGCTGCTGCTTGTAACGGGAGAGGAGACCCTCCTGCTGCAAGGTGGCCTGGGAAGGAGAGGGTTAAAGGCCACCTAGCCTGGGGCAGAGCCTCCCTTCCCCTTTCCACACCTCTATCCTAAGCAGGTCTAAGAAGGGCCCTGGTCTCTGTGCTCCCCTACCAGCATGATGTTCTTGTCCTTCTCAAGCTCCCGTACACGCTGGGTTAGCCGCAGTCCCTCCTCCTTCCAAGCCTCATCTTGTAGGCGCCTGAGCTCCTGGTTCCGTTCCTTTTCACGGACCGCTTTGCGCTGCATTTGACGCAGGGAGACCACTATGGGGGAACCAGAGCACAGAAGGGGCATGTGTAGGCAGCTGAGAGATAGCAAAACATCATGAATACCAAACTAGAATGAGGCAGGAATGCTGTGTCCCCAGTTCTGACACCAACCATGCTCTGTGAGGGGTTGGCTGATGCTCTAGGATCCTGAAAATCTGTGAACCCAAAATTCTATCCCAGCCCCAGTGTCCCGTAAGAGAGAACTGAATAGAGGCCGGGTGGTGGTGCACCTTGTTGAGCGCATGTATTACAATGCAAAAGGACCCAAGTTCGAGGCCCTGGTCCCCACCTGCAGGGGGAAAGCTTTGTGAGTGGTGAAGCAATGCTGCAGGTGTCTCTCTGTCTCTCTCCCTCTCTATCACCCCCTTCCCTCTTGATTTATGGCTGTCTCTATCCAATCAATAAAAGATTTAAAAAATTAAAAAAAAAGAGAGAGAACTGAATAAAGACTGGATACTGGACTCTGTACATTAATGCTCATTTTCTTAAAGTGTCAACAAGTGGCTTGAATGGCAGAGCATGGACTAACATGCCTGAGTTTCCTGAGTTGATTCTCAGTACTGCTACATGTATCAGAATGATGCTCTGTTCGCCCCCCACCCCATGTGAAACTCACATGCAAAGCTTTCCCCCTGCAGGTGGGGACTGAGGGCTCGAACCTGGGCCCTTACACATTGTAACATGTGCGTTCAACTAAGTGCACCACCACCTGGCCCCATGAAACTCTTATCTCTATCTCTCTCTCAGGTGTAATTAATAAAATCTGGGGGAAAAAAAAGCTTCAAAAAGTGTGAGAATAGGGAGTCGGGTGGTAGGGTGGTAGTGCATCAGGTTAAGCATAGGTGGTGCAAAGCGCAAGGACCAGCGTAAGGATCCCAGTTTGAGCCTCCGGCTCCCCACCTGCAAGGGAGGGAACTTCACAAGCGGTGAAGCAGGTCTGTAGGTGTCTTTCTCTCCCCCCTTCTGTCTTCCCCTCTCCTCTCCATTTCTCTCTATCTCATCTAACAATGACGACATCAATAACAACTACAATAACAATAGAAAACAAGGGCAACGAAAGGGAAAATAAATAAATATTTTAAAAGTATGAGAATAGTATTGGGACTACATCAGATTATTTCCAGGTTGGACAGCAAGTTCACTAGGTAGGTCACCTGCCTTGCCAAGTGCATGGCTCAGGTTTGAAACTCAGCATCACATGGCAGGTGCTATAATACCCCAAAGGAGCTCTGGTGCTGTGCTATCTCTCTCCCTCTCCAAATGAAAAAGTGACTGGAAGCAGTGAAATCACATATGTATGAGGCCCTGGCTCTGCTGAAAAAAGAAAAAAGAAAACCTCCCAAGACAAAATAGTCTCATTTAAAAAAAAAAAAAAAAAAGGAAGAGGGCAGGAATAAATAGCATAATGGTTATGCAAAGAGACTCTCATGCTTGAGGCTCCAAAGTCCCAGGTTCAATCCCCACACCACCATAAACCAGAGCTTCTTAACTAGTACTCTGGTTAAAAAAAATTAATTAAGGGAGTTGGGCGATGGCACAGCAGTTTAAGTGCATGTGATGCAAAGCACAAGGACTAGCATAAGGATCCTGGTTCGAGCCCCCGGCTCCCCACCTGCAGGGGAGTCGCTTCACAGGCGGTGAAGCAGGTCTGCAGGTGTCTATCTTTCCCTCCCCCTCTCTGTCTTCCCCTCCTCTCTCCATTTCTCTCTGCCTATCTAACAATGACGACATCAATAACAACAATAATAACAACAATAAAAAAAGACAACAAGAGCAACAAAAAGGAAAATAAATTAATTTAAAAATACAATAGTAAAATTAAATTAAAATAAACAATAAAAGGAATAAATCAAAACATCACTTTGTGGGAGTTACAGTTAAATAGCTATGATATTTGCAACTTACTTTAAATTATTCCAAAAACCATACTCTTAACAATGGTGGCGCAGCAGTAACACATAGGACTTAAATGTATAAGGTCCCAAGTTCAGTCCCCTATAACACATGCCAGATTGGTGCTTTGATTCTCATGAATATGTAAATAAATCATAAAAATACATACCTATAAGAGTATGTATATAGAGAGCTAGTGTCACAAAGGTTAATAAATGGTACACCTAGATAAAACATAACTCCTCTAAGTTTTTGAACATTTCCCTAAGACAGGAGGGATAGCATAATAATTAGGCAAAGAGACTTTAGTATCTAAGGCCCCAAGATCCCAGGTTCAATCCCCCACATCACATAAACCAGAGCCGAGCAGTGCTCTGGAAGAAAAAAGAGAGAGAAAAAGAAAGAAAGAAAGAAAGAAAGAAAGAAAGAAAGAAAGAAAGAAAGAAAGAAAGAAAGAAAGAAAGAGAGAGAGAGAGAGAAAGATAGAAGGGAAGGGAAGGGAAGGGAAGGGAAGGGAAGGGAAGGGAAGGGAAGGGAAGGGAAGGGAAGGGAAGGGAAGGGAAGGGAAGGGAAGGGAAGGGAAGGGAAGGAAAAGAGAAAAAAAGCCCGTAAGAATCAAAGATAATGGGGAGTCGGGCTGTAGCGCAGCGGGTTAAGAGCAGGTGGCGCAAAGCACAAGGACCGGCATAAGGATCCCGGTTTGAACCCCGGCTCCCCACCTGCAGGGGAGTCGCTTCACAGGCGGTGAAGCAGGTCTGCAGGTGTCTGTCTTTCTCTCCTCCTCTCTGTCTTCCCCTCCTCTCTCCATTTCTCTCTGTCCTATCCAACAACGACAACAACAATAATAACTACAACAATAAAACAACAAGGGCAACAACAAGGAATAAATAAATAAATAAAATATTTTAAAAAAAATAAAATTAAATTAAAAAAAAAGAATCAAAGATAATGGCTGGTGTGTGAGCCTGGGTGGTGGTGACTGGCTTGTGGCTCAGGCAGGAAGCATGCGGTTGCTTGCCCTGGTGCTGGCTATATGGGTGGTTCACCACCTGAGAAGTCATCTGTGCCATTCCTGGATAACTTCATTACTTGCATACTTCCAAAAACACTTCAAAAACGTTTTCAATTCTTCCCGGAAGCCTATGTCAAATCTCACCGGCTTTGGCATGCTCTCTCCGAGCCTCATTCAGTCTCCTTTCTGATTCTGAGAGCTGTTCCCGAAGCCGAGTTTCCACTTCTGCCACCTTCTCTTGCAGAGCTGGGGTGAAGGTGCAAGAGGGATGTGTCAAGGAAGCCTTGGTTGGCTGTTCCCACCCCACCCTCCATAGTACACTCACTTCCTGCACACCTTGCCCGTAGATCTCCTGTTGTTGGGTCAACTCCTGCCGGAGACTGGCAGCCTCCTCTGTGCTCTCCTGCTGGCCCTGGCGAGCTGCTTCCAGCTGCAGCCCCACACTGGCCAATGACTCCTGGGTCCGCTGGAGCTCCTGCTCCAGCTGCTGGGCCACCTCACTCAGCTGCAGCCGCTCTGCCTCTCCTAGAAGAGGTGGATCTCTAGTCTCTCCTCTCTTCAGACCCCAGCTCTTCCCTCCTCCTTTCCATTCCCCCCCCCCCCCATGCTCTCTTGGTCCCTGATCCCGTTCTCAGGCTCCAGCTCAGCTCTATAACTCCAGGGCCAGACACACCTTGCTCCCGGGCCCGGCCCACCTCCTGCTGGATGAGGTGGGCACTCAGCTGCAGCTCTGCATCCAGGCGATTCCGCTCTTCCCGTAGCTGCTCCAACTCAAGGCTCATATCCGTGTCTGGTGGGGGTGGAGGGCAGCTGAGACAGGGAAGAGAAAGAGTTGGGGAATCACCCAGCTGCCATAGTCACCAAGTCCCATCTTTCCTGGGTCTTCATGGTTTGTGGTTCCTGCACCCAACACCTTAAAGCCCTACTCTCCTCCCCCAATCCACTCCAGGGGTCCCCAAACTTCACCTCTGCTGCTCCCTTTCCTGGCGCAGCTGAACAAGGGCCATTTTTCGAGCCATTAGACCTAGGGATAAAAAAGCAGACAGCAACAGAAAAGTTACTGAAGAAGGGAGACAGAGAAAGTTAACCAGATGGCCAAACTAGTGAGAAGGCAGAACGACAGAGGGTGGATGACAGCTGGTGGGACAGGGCATATATGGCAGTCACCCAACGCACCCTGAATGGTGTGCACCTTTCGGACGGCATAGCTGACTCGGTTGCTGAGGCCAGGCAGCCGGGCTACCGCCAGCTCCACCTCTGTCATTGTACCCAGGAGCCAGGTCTGAAAGCTAGAGAAGGCACAAACGTCAGCAACTCTTCAACCCCACCTCTTTCCCAAAAGCATTTGGCTCCGAGGGGGAGGGTGGACACTCGGCTTGCTGGGGACAGCGGGGGATGGGACACGGTCTTTTTGGTGGTGGGAATGGTGTTTATGTACACGCCTATTAAATTGTATGTTTATGTACACTCCTATTAAATTGAAAAACTGATTGTATGTCTCGAACTTTTTAAAACACAGACTGAGTCTTTTTAATACATAGGCTGAGTCTTTGATATGTTGACTCCCTCAAAAGCCTAGACCAGGTAGTAGAACAGAAGCAACAGGTGGCACAGCTATATACAAGATGTTGGGTATTATACAGCAAACCCTAACAAAGGGACCTTTCAAAGTTAACCCAATTACCAAATAATGTAATGATAACAATAACTATCCACTGTCTTCTTGAACCCTAAGACAGCAGGAACCTCACATTTCCACTATAGAACCTATATTTCCCCCAGTCCTGGAACCTTAGGTGGGGCACACTTTCCTGCATGCTTCTCTCAATTCATATCAAATAATACTGCATCTGCCAATCACAACCTAATCAACGCAACGAGTGCCACCCCAGAGACTGTGTCCAGAGACTCCAGGTGTGGAATGACAACCCTTCAGCTTCATCACTCGAGTAAGACCTTTCCTTTCATAGTATTCTCTAATTCCATTCCAGGTGGTTCACTTTCTAACAAAGTCCCAAAACCTAGATATAGACCAGGTTCTGTGAGAGAGAGAGCATATGTTCACACGTATCCATAAACTAGTGCAAAATATATACCTGAAAGCAGAAGTACACAATAGTCTGCAGTGAGTACTCTCCAACACTTCATCTGCACTATTCCAACCTTCAGGTCCATAGTGGTTCAACAATTTGTTTGGCTTTGTATATTATTAACTTTCTTTTCAGCCACCAGGTTCTAGATGCCAGCATGATGCCGACCAGACTTCCCTGGACAGACGACCCCACCAATATGTCCTGGAGCTCCGCTTCCCCAAAGTCCCACCCTACTAGGGAAAGAGAGAGGCAGACTGGGATTACGGATCGACCAGTCAACACCCATGTTCAGCGGGGAAGCAATTACAGAAGCCAGACCTTCCACCTTCTGTAACCCACAATGACCTTGGGTCCATACTCCCAGAGGAATAGAGAATGGGAAAGCTATCAGGGGAGGGGATGGGATATAGAGATCTGGTGGTGGGAATTGTGTGGAGTATCCCTCCTATCCTATGGTTTTGTTAATGTCTCCTTTTTTAAATAAATAAATAAATAAAATAAAATATTTTTTTTAATTTAAAGACTGAAAATTCAAGCTCACTGTTGTCAGAAAAGCACAATCCAGTTAACTCATTAAGAAAAAAAAAAAAAAAAGCATAAGCATGCAGCCTGAGAGGTGGCACAGTGGCCAGATTGTCAGATTCCTAAGCATGAGGTCCCAGGTTTGTTTCCTACCACACATGCCATTATGACGCTTTGGTTCTCCATTTAAAAAAAAAGAAAAAAAAAGGATAGGAGACCCAGGAGGTATAGTGATTGAAGGCCCAGATTTGCAAGCATGAAGTTCCCAGTTCACCCCTGGCAACCCAGGTGGTACTTATTCCAGTTCCACGGTACCTCCGACATGCTGCCAGAACTTGAACCTAAGAAGTATGTCAAAACCTACCCAGTGAGCTATCTCCCTGCTCCTTCAGTTGCTGTTGATTATAGTTACAGAGCTCTAAATTACCATCTCTCACAATTCTGACACCAGTGAAGGCCTGCTCTTGTGTTATATCAGCTGACTGTGCCAAAGCAGAACCAGCATGGATCACAAAAGTTGAGAAACTCAAACATGCCTCCTGGAAGGAGGGTCAGGCAGCACCAGGGGCAGGGCTGGAACTTCCCAGGAGAGTCCACATCTGCACCAAGCAAGTGGATGGCAAAGGCTAGAGGGTGTAGCTCCCAAGGCACGGCAGAGGTCATGGGAGGTAGTGTGGTGGATAGAGCACTGGACTTTCAAGCATGAGGTCCTGAGTTCAATCCCCAGCCGCACAAGTACCAGAGTGATGTCTGGTTTTTTCTCTCCTTCCTATTTTTCTCATGAATAAATACATTTTTAAAAAAGAGCGAGAGAGAGAGAGAGAGAGAGAGAGAGAGAGAGAGGGTGAAATCGAGGCACCTGCAGCACAACTTTACTGCTTGTGAAGCTTCATACTTGTGGGTGGGGAGAGAGTAGAGCTTGAGACTGTAGCATGTTTGTCCTATCAGGTGTGCCACCTCCTGACCCCGAAATCTAAGCCATATCTAACAAATCTGGCAATTATCCAAACTTAGATTGTTTTAAGCCTAGTAAACATATTAACAAGAATCATTTAGTGCTGTCTTGGTAAAGTAAACCCCCATCACAGCGTATCTTTCTGTTCTCCTAAAAAAGGAGGCACATACAATGGGTTGATTTGGGTGATACTTCATTCTAACTACTCCCATGCACATCTGATTTATTATTATTATTATCATTATTATTATTATTATTATTTTGCCACTAGGGTTATTGTTGGGGCTTGGTGCCATCTGACTCTACAGGTCCCAATCCCTTCCCCCCAGCACACTTTTTTTTCCTTTTGGTAGAGAGTGAGAGACAGAGAAGGAAGGGAGGGTTACTACCAGCACAAACAAGTCTGTGCTTCTCAAGAGTTCTTTCTAAAGGTTACGTAACAACAGTTGGGAAGAAAACACTTGGAAGGTTGGTATGAGAGGTTTGCAGCTGCTCAAGAAGGAAACTGGCACATGTTTTAGAAGGCTCATCTAGTAAGACAGTAGAGAACAGATTTAAATGAATAGATTAAATCTGTTTTCTTTTTTTTTTTCCCCACTCCCCGCGGCCGCCCCCCAAAATCTGTTTTCAATGGAACACAATATGTCTGTAAAATTTTAGAGAGAAATAGAGACCTAAGTATCCATACTCCCCATTCCAGAACAACTCTGAAGGTGAAGTTCCTCCTTGATGCTCTCCTTTGCTCAGGCTGGGACTAGACTGAACTGCAGAAGAGTTGCTCACCTCCAGCCAAACGCACAAGGACCATGGTGTGAGTGTGGAGGGGTTGCCAGAAAACAAAACAAAACAAACAAACAAACAAAAAACACTGGGACTTTTACAGGGCTAAACATCCCAGGCCCTGCATCCTCCACCGGTCAATTTTCCAGCATCTCTCCCTGAGGCTTTTTAACTCCAAAGCATCAGCAAAGCTGGAAAGCAAACATTACTACTCCACCCAACCTCCAACTCAGATACCTGTTAACAGCACTGACTACAAGCTTCAGCTGCTCCTCAGTCTCAGCTGTCTGCTGCTTGCGCCGACGCTTGGCCTCCTGTGCACGGTTCAGCTCCATTTGCAGGGCCTGGGAAAGATACAGTGAAGATAAGTTGTTCTCTCTCCTTGGGTTTCCCAGGCCTCCCCAGGCTCTGCCTGTTTCCGGCACTGACCTTGGCGCCCAGCCGCTCCACCTCCACCTCCGCAGTTCTGTCCTGCAAAGAGCGCTGCAGGATGGTCTGCTCCTGGCTCTGGGCTGTAGCTTTTTCCTGAAGTTCTGCCACCTGGAGAGAAAAGAAGAGGAGGTTGGGCAAGGAATGTCTAGAACTGTGGGGACACTGGAATGAAGGGACAGGCATACAGTCTCTGAAAGAAGACCATGTAGGGAGGTGGTAGCAACGGTATGGAATTATACCCCTATTGACGTGTAATTTTGTAAATCAATAGTAAATCACTAATAAACAAACAAAAAATAGGAAAAAATAGAGACAAAAAAGTACATGGAAACCAAGTATTGATAGATATTTACTACTTGGTTTATACTTTTTTTTTATTATTATTACTATCTTTATTTATTAGATAGAGACAGCCAGTAATCAAGAGGGAAGGGGGTGATAGAGAGGAAGAGAGACAGAGAGACACCTGCAGTCCTACTGCATCGCTTGTGAAACTTTCCCCCTGCAGGTGAAGACCGGGGGTTTGAACCTGGGTCCTTGTGCACTGTAACATGTGCGCTCAACCGGGTGCACCACCACCGGCCCCTTGGTTTATACTTTCTTTCTTTCTTTCTTTCTTTTTAATATTTATTGATTCCCTTTTGTTGCCCTTGTTTTATTGTTGTAGTTATGATTGTCGTCGTCGTTGGGTAGGATAGAGAGAAATAGAGAGAGGAGGGGAAGACAGAGAGGGAGAGAGAAAGATAGACACCTGTAGACTTGCTTCACCACTTGTGAAGCGACTTCCCTGCAGGTGGGGAGTCAAGGGCTTGAACTGGGATCCTTATGCTGGCCGGTCCTTATGCACATCTGCAGGTGTCTATCTTTCTCTCCTCCTCTCTGTCTTCCCCTCCTCTCTCCATTTCTCTCTGTCCTATCCAACAACGACAACAACAACAATAACTACAACAATAAAACAACAAGGGCAACAAAAGGGAATAAATAAAATAAATATTTTTTTAAAAAAAGAAAGAAAACAACAAGAGCAACAAAAAGGAATAAATAAATATTTTTTTAAAAATAGTATTCTGTAGACTTACCCAATCCAAATTTATCTAAATAAATGACACTAATTCCAAAGTAATACTAAGTCAGCACTGCATGGTTACTATATAGTTATATAAACTTATCAGTACCTAACTATATTGATTTTGTGTATTAGAAAAAAATGTCGTGGTCCAGGAGATGGCGCAGTGGATAAAGCATTGGACTCTCAAGTATGAGGTCCTGAGTTCAATCCCTGGCAGCACATGTACCAGAGTGATAACTAGTTCTTTCTCTTCTCCTATCTTTCTCATTAATAAATAAAATATTTAGAGGAAAAAAAAAAAAAGGAAAAGAGGGGCCAGGCAGTGGTGCACTTGGTTAAGTGCATACATTACAGTGCACAAGGATCCAGGCTCAAGCCCCTGGTCCCCACCTGCAGGGGGAAAGCGTCACGTAGTGAAGCAGGGCTTCAGGTGTCTCTCTGTCTCTCTCCCTCTCTACCTTCTCCTCTCAATTTACTCTGTCTCTATACAATAATAAATAAATTAATTAAAACATTTTTTAAAAAAGGAAAAAATGTTTAAGGAGGACCTAGAAGGGGTTGAATTGTTATGTGGAAAACTGAGAAATGTTACACATGTACAAACTACTATATTTTACTATTGACTATAAACCATTAATCCCCCCAGTAGAGGAAAAAAAGACCATGCAAGGAGATAAGCTGGGGTTCCAGGTTCAACCCCCAGCACCACCGTAAGTCAGAGCTGAGCAGTGCTCTCTCCCCACCCCACCCTCACCCCATCTTTCTCTCTGTATCTTTCACTAAAAATAAATAATACTTTGAAAAATATTTATGATTTAGAGAGTGACACTAGAACACTGCTCAGCTCTGAAAAGAAGTCTTTTTTATAGCCATTATGCTGTCTCCTCGGCCCAAAAAAAATAAATATTCAAAAAAGAGAAGGGAAAAGCAGCAGCAGCAGCAGCAGCCACTGGAGTTCCCGACACTGGAATCTGAATCTAGTTTTCCTTCTAAAAGCATGTTCCATGTGTCCACACCTTGTTGACCAACACATAAGGACCCGCCTCCTTTGCCTATGTCACCCACCCTAAAACACTGTCACCTACTTACTTATAAGTCATTTCTAGGGAGTTGGGTGGTGGCGCAGTGGGTTAAGCGCACGTGGCGCAAAGTGCAAGGACCAGCGTAAGGATCCCAGTTTGAGCCCCCGGCTCCCCACCTGCAGGGGGGTCGCTTCACAGGCGATGAAGCAGGTCTGCAGGTGTCTATCTTTCTCTCCCCCCTGTCTCCCCACCTCTCTCGATTTCTCTCTGTCCTAACAATGACAACATCAGCAACAACAACAATGAAAAACAAGGGCAACAAAAGCGAAAATAAATATAAAAAATTAAAATTAAAATAAAAAAGTCATTTCTAACCATGTTATCTCATGTTGGTCTACTTCCAGTCTCTCTGTTGCATTATCTTTTCTATTTTCTTTTAAAAGCTTATTGTTACTTGACTCTAGTTATTTGTTTGCCTGCTGTGTATGTCTGCTCTACAGCACAAGCTCCATGAGAACAGATACTTGTCTGTTTTAGCTCAGTGTTGTGTTCCTAGTACACAATAACTACTCAAGAAATATCCAATATTAAATCACTAATAATTTTTTTTTTTTGCCTCCAAGGTTATTGCCGGGACTTGGTGCCTGCACCACGAATCCACTGCTCCTGGAGGCCTTTTTTTTTTCCTTCCCCTTTTTGTTACCCTGGTTGTTTTACCATTGTTGTGGTTACTATTATTGTTGTTATTGATATCATTGTTGTTGGACAGGACAGAGAGAAATGGAGAGAGGAGGGGAAGACAGAGGGGGGAGAGAAAGCAGACCTGCTTCACCGCCAGTGAAGCGACTCCCCATGCAGGTGGGGAGCTGGGGGCTCGAACCGGGATCCTTACGCCCGTCCTTGCGCTTTGTGCCACGTGCACTTAACCCACTGCGCTACCACCCCAACCCCCTAATAAAATTTTTTAAAAGAAAAAGAAATATCAATGGGCCAGGTGGTGGCACACCTGGCTGAGCATACCTATTACAAAGCACAAGGACCCTGGTTCAAGTCCCCAGCCCCCACCTGCAAGGGGAAAGCTTTGTGAGTGTTGTAGCAGTGTTGCAGGTGTCTCTTGTCTCTCTCCCTCTCTATCATCCCCTTCTCTCTTGACTTCTGGCTGTCTATCCAATAAGTAAAGAAATAAAATTTAAAGAAAAAGAAATATCAGGCTGGGGGTATAGCATAATGGTTATGCAAAGAGACTCTCATGCCTGAGGCTCTAAAGTCCCAGGTTCAATTCCCCACACTGCCATAAACCAGAGCTAAGCAGTGCTCTGGTCAAAAAGAAAAAGAAATACCTGTTGGTGCAGTTCAGGCGATAGTGCAATGAATAGTGTTGGACTTTCAAGTATTAGGTCCTAAGTCTGATCCCTAGCATTGCATGTGCCAGAGTGATGCTATAGTCCTCTCTATCCCTCTTTCTCACTAATAAATGAATAAATAAAATATTTCTTAATACAAGCAATATTTGTTGGATGAGTAACATCCCTATGTAAGGAGCGAGGAGTTGAAGAGAGAATATGGAGAAAGAGGGCCAAGTGACCTGTCCCTTCAGCTGTTCCACGAGTGCTCTGTGCTCCAGGTCCTGGGCCTTCAGCTGCACCATGAGGGCAAATACTTTATCCCGCCAACCTTGCAGCAGGGACTGGCACTTCCTGGTGAAGTCGGGCTCCAGGCCATCAGAAGACTGAACCTGTGGGTGGAAGAAGGGAGCAGTGTGTGCATTCCTGGGGGAGCAGATGAAGAGGATGGCATCTTGGTTTTCCCTCTGATCTGCCCAAATAACAGGAGCTACAGCGAGAGGAGAGGAAAGGGGACTGGGCAGTGGAACACCCAGTTGAGCACACACATTCAAGCCTCATGTGCCCATCTACAGGAGGGAAACTTCCCGAGTGATGAAGAAGTGCTGCAGGTGCTCTCTCTCTCCCTACCTTCCTTCCCCTTCCCTCTCAATGTCTCTCCCTAGCCAATAAATATTAAATAAAACTTAATAATAACCCTAAGAAGGCTCCCCTGGCAAGCTCTAGCAGCATGCTATCCTTTCCCATCCTCAGGAAGGCACCCAGGAGGTGTGGGTGGGGTGGTTGAGGGACAGGGGTCTGGAGCAGCACCTACCTTCCTAGCCAGCTCTTCCTCCTGTATGGAGAGGATGTGTATAAGGCTGTCCACACGCACCTGCAGCAGTTCTGTTGTTGTGTGCAGACCATCCCGCTCCTCCTTCAAGTGCTGCGGGTAGATGGGAAAGGAAAGAGCTGCCGCCTCAGTAGCACCTCCATGTTGGCCCTCAGGGCACAGGCTATCCATGCCCCTGACAGCACCACCTTCTCTCCTGGGGGCTGTCGACCTGAGCCTTCAGTTCACACTCCCTACACCTGAAATGCACCCTGCACTCTTCTCACCTGCACGGTTTCTAGAAGCTCCTGTCGCTCAGGTTCCCACCTTTGACCGCGGACCTCAGGAGGAACTTGATCCCCCACGTATCTCCTTAGATTTTCAACCAAGGTCACCTGAGCCTCCAAGTCTTCTTGGGTCTTGCTAGGGTGGAAGTAAGAATAGGGTAGCCGGGAGTCAGGCTATAGCACAGCGGGCTAAGCGCAGGTGGCGCAAAGCACAAGGACCAGCATAAGGATCCCAGTTCAAACCCCGGCTCCCCACCTGCAGGGGAGTCGCTTCACAGGCGGTGAAGCAGGTCTGCAGGTGTCTATCTTTCTCTCCCCCTCTCTGTCTTCCCCTCCTCTCTCCATTTCTCTCTGTCCTATCCAACAACGACAACAACAATAATAACTACAACAATAAAAGAACAAGGGCAACAAAAGGGAATAAATAAATAAAATAAAATATTAAAAAAAAAAAAAAAAAAAAAAAGAATAGGGTAGCCAGCAGTGGGGTACTCTAGACACCTGCTACTGGGACCTACTCTGGCAAACCCACAATGTGCACCTTGCTTACCTCAGCTGCTTCTGTAGCAGCTGGGCCTCCTTCTGGGCCACTGTCAGCTCCTTGGTTTCTCCTGCCCTCCTGGTTTCCAGACTATTCAGAGACTTCTCCAACTCTGTAGCTTTGTTAGTCAAACTGGAAAGAGCCTGCTGGTGAGCCTGTGTCAGGGAGGAGAGCTTCGGAGAAGAGAGATTTCAGCCGGGCTAAGCTCATGCCACAGCTGGGCTTTCCAAATCCCCCTGCTCTGTCTTTGCCCCTTCCCTCCCAGTTTGTGATCTCTGACAACAGCCCAACATAGCACATTGTGCCCCACTCTCCAGTCCATCAGCAGTTCCGGTCAGGACTCCCACCAATACACATCTTCACTTCTCTAGGCCTCCACTGCCACCGTCATTTCTGGCCCAGACAACTGCAAAAATCTCCTGACTGGCTTTTTAAAACCTCCAGACCATGAAGATAGCATAGTAGTTATAAAAAAGGACCTCCATGTCTGATGTTCTAAGGTCCCAGGTTCAGTCCCCAGCACCACCATAAGCCAGAGCTGAGCAGTGCTCTGGGAAGTCACTCATGAGGCCTGTGCTCCCAATCCTGCTCTTTGCTCACTGTGAAGCTGAACATCTCCCACCCAAATTCACCTGCTCTTTTTTTAGTTGACTAATCAAAAAAAGTTTATGGGGGCCAGGTGGTGATGCACCTGGTTGAATGCACATATTACAATGCTCAAGGACATGGGTTCAAGCCCCCGGGTCCCCACCTGCAGAAGGAAAGCTTGGCAAGTGGTGAAGCAGGGCTGCAGCTGTCTCTCTCCCTATTTCCCCTTCCCTCTTACTTGCTGACTGTCTCTATTCAATAAATACAGATAAAAAATGTTTAAAATATTGTATTTCCTAATGAAAGAAAGATACACAAAAGGAAACTGAGACACAAGAGCACTGCTCAGCTCTGGCTTATGGTGGTGCTTGGGATTGAACCTGGGACCTCAAGAGTCTCAAGCATGAAAGTCTTTTGTAAAGCCATTATGCTTATCTTCCCAGTCCTAACTGATTGATTCAAGAGAAAGGAGAGGAGAGAACCAGAGCATTACCTTTGCACTTGTGATGTCTAGGATAGAACTTGGGCCCTCAGGGAGCTGGGCTGTAGCGCAACGGGTTAAGCGCACGTGCCGCAAAGCGCAAGGACCAGCCTAAGGATCCCAGTTTGAGCCCCGGCTCCCCACCTGCAGGGGAGTCACTTCACTGGCAGTGAAGCAGGTCTGCAGGTGTCTATCTTTCTCTCCTCCTCTCTGTCCTCCCCTCCTCTCGATTTCTCTCTGTCCTATCCAACAACAATGACAGCAACAACAATAATAATAACGACAATAACAATAAAAAACAACAAGGGCAACAAAAGGAAAAATAAATTTAAAAAACTTAAAAAAAAAAAAAAAAACTTGGGCCCTCATGCTAGAAAGTCTGATGTTTTATCCACTACACCACCCCTGGGAACAACATTCACCTGCTCTTGGTGCAGCCTCTGAACCTCTTCTAGCTCTCGCTGACTCCCCTCCTCCAGGTTCTTCCGGATAACCTCGGCCCCAGCCAAGGCAGCACGCAGGCCCTCAGCCTCAGCCCGACCAGCTTTTTCTGCTCGTGCCAGAGCCTCCAGCTCCATGGCCTGTGACTCCAGCCTCATCTTCTGCTGCAGTGAGGTCTCCCGGAGGACTCGGACCTCCTCCTCAAGGCGCCGCAGCTCTCCCAGTTGACGAGAAATCAACTCAGCCTGCTGGCTCAGAGCCTGTGACCCTGCTATCTCCACAGACCTTCAAAGACAGGTTAACACAGGTGAGTCTTGTCTCTGGTACTAGAAGGGCGGCCAAAATCCTAACTAGAACTAGGAGAAGACCCCTCCCTTTATGTCCACGGAGGGGAAATGGGAGATGAGCAAAGCTCACAGGACCTATAGACTAGCTGAGATCATGGAATATGATGTCAAGATAGTGAGTTATCTATATACAGGAGATGTACCCCCATCATTAAGTCACACGTGAAAGGTGAAAGAAAGAAGGAAAGAAAGAAAAAAAGGGGAGTCAGGCGGTAACACAGCGGGTTAAGCGCAGGTGGCGCAAAGCACAAGGACCAGCATAAGGATCCCGGTTCGAGCCCCCAGCTCCCCACCTGCAGGGGAGTCGCTTCACAGGCGGTGAAGCAGGTCTGCAGGTGTCTATCTTTCTCTCCTCCTCTCTGTCTTCCCCTTCTCTCTCCATTTCTCTCTGTCCTATCCAACAACGACAACAAAAACAATAATAACTACAACAATAAAAAACAACAAGGACAACAAAAGGGAATAAATAAAATAAATATTAAAAAAAAGAAAGAAAGAAAGAAAGGAGCATGTGCAAAGCATGGAAATAGCAAAAAGAAAGACTTTCATTCCTGAGTCTCCAAAGATCCAGTTTTCATCCTGGTACAACCATAAACCAGAGTTGAGCAGTAATCTGAAGAAAATATATATATTTCCTTATAATATATATATATTAATAATTATTAATAATATATATATTACATACACATGTAGAGATTTCTGAATTCTGATTTAATATATATTACATAATACTACATAGTAATATATATATTACATAATAATACATAATTAATAATAATATATATTACATAATACTACATAGTAATATATATATTACATACACATGTAGAGATTTCTGAATTCTGATTTAAGGGCAAGGAAAAGTGGAAGGGACAGAAGAAAGAGGTCACAGCAATTTGGGAAACGGTTCTACTGATAGAGCATTGGGCTTGCACGCTTGAGGCTCCTGGTTCAATCCCCAACACCACATGTATTGGAAAAGGGCTCTATCCAATAAATTTTTTTTAATATTTATTTTATTTATTTATTCCCTTTTGTTGCCCTTGTTTTATTGTTGTAGTTATTATTATTGTTGTTGTCGTTGTTGGATAGGACAGAGAGAAATGGAGAGAGGAGGGGAAGACAGAGAGGAGGAGAGAAAGATAGACACCTGCAGACCTGCTTCACCGCCTGTGAAGCGACTCCCCTGCAGGTGGGGAGCCGGGGTTCGAACCGGGATCCTTACGCCGGTCCTTGTGCTTTGCGCCACCTGTGCTTAACCCGCTGTGCTACAGCCCGACTCCCTATCCAATAAATTAAAAAAAAAAAAGTAGTGGCTTCCAGTATCAACAAACAAGGTCAAGTAAAGGCATTTATTGAGTATTAGGTATTCTGTGTGAGGAGTCTAAAACAGTAACAATAATCTACACAACTTCAACCTTGGGAAAATTCAGTCTCTATGTCACATCACATAAAGTTTAAACCAGTTTAAAGGCTGGTGAGGTAGGTCACCTCACCTTATGATGCACACAGCCTAGGTTTTAGTGCTCAGCAATGCCAAAAATTAAATAAAGTTTAAATCAGCTATAACATAGCTCTTTGAAGACACAACTGAATTTTTAAAGTTTGGTTTCTTCTTCTTTTGGATATAGACAGAGAAACTGAGAGGGGAAGAAGAGATAGAGAGGGAAAGAAACAGAGACACCTGCAGCTCTGCACCACCACTTGTGAAGCTTTCCTCCCCAGGTGGGGACCAGGGGCTTGAATCCAGGTCCTTAAGCACTGTAACGTGTGCACTTAACCAGGTGTACCACTCCATGGCCCCTAATTTCTTTCTTTCTTTTTTTTTTTTTTTTTTAAGATTTATTCAGGCTAAAGGAGTCCTAGCTGGCAGCCAAACTAAAAGAGTTGCCATGTCCTGAAAGGTAGGTATCCTTTCTTTGATAGAATCCAAGGTAGATCCATCCAAATTCCCACTCTAGAGCAAAACGACATTCTATTCATTCATTTATTTAGTCAGGGTAAGACCAGTCTCACAAAGCATTGCAATCAATAAATTGTTTCTGAGCTCTCTACCTCACACTTACTTATCCCTTAGAAAGGGATAAGTAAAAAAACATAAATTAGACCTCTAGAGATTAGGACATGTGGGCCAGACAGTGGTGCACCTGGTTAAGCACAAACATTACAATGTGCAAGGACCTAGGTTCAAGTCCCTGGTCCCCACCTTCACTAGTGGTGAAGCAGTGCTGCAGATGTCGCTTTCTCTGTGTTTCTATCCAACAATAAATAAATAAAAGTAAAAATATAATAATAAAATAGATTAGGATATGTTGAGAAGTCAAACAGGTTTAGACTCCTTGATGATATAATATATGGTAGCTCAGCCTTTGAAATTTTAAGTGCTAAGATTAAATCCCCGGTTTTATCAGGGCCAATCATATAAGTCTAGGCAATCTGCTAGTTCTAAACTTGAGATCATATGAGCTGAGCAAAATGGCATTCTAGTACATTTGTGAGAAGCAACACATGAAACATCAGTAGGAATCTTTATAGACAAGACAAACTGTCAGTTCCAACGGTGTATACTCCATCACAATGAATCCACAATAGCACAATATAAGTGTATAGTCCTAGTGTATACTTCTTCATAAATACATTTTTAAAAATTTTTAAATTTATTTATTCATGAGAGAGATAGGAGGAGAGAAAGAACCAGACATCATTCTGGTACATGTGCTGCCGGGGATCAAACTCGGGACCTCATGCTTGAGAATCCAGTGTTTTATCCACTGCGCCATCTCCCGGGCCACAACTTCTTCATATATCTTATACTATGTTGATTATGAATAGCTTTTGGTCAATCTGACTCTTGGACTTTAAATTCCTTGGTGTCAGGACCTCTCATTTTGTTACCCCATCCATCCCTAGTGTCTAGCACACTGCCTTATCGTTTATGCACTGTATGCATCAATAACTGCCAATGTAAAAAGAAACAAGGCAGTGGCATACCTTGCCATGTACAAGAACCTACATTCAAGTCCCCAGTCCCCACCTGCAGTGGGGAAGCTTTAAGTGGTGAAGCCATGTTGCAGGTGTCTCTCTTTCTAACTCACCCTGCCCTCTCTCTATTTTTTTTTTAGTCCAGAACACTGCTCAGTTCTGGCTTATGGTGGGGTTGGGGATTGAACCTGGGACCTCCGAGCCTTAGGTTTAAAAGGCTTTTGCATAACCATTATGCTGTCTCCCCAGCCCTCGCTCCCTCGCTCCCTGCCCTATCAATTTCTCTCTGTCCTATCAAGTAAAAGGAAGAAAGGAAGGAAGATAGGAAGTTATGGAATGAAGAGCTAAAATAGGGTAAGGAATTTAATTCAGTGAAGGGTCACTGGCAAGGAAGCCCAAGAAAAGGCAATAATGGATCCCTACCTGCCTCTCCACCCTGGTTTCTGTCCAGTGCCAGAAACATCTTGTTCCCACACCACCACTGGAGGTCTCTGGTTGTCTGGCAATCTTTTTGAGACATCTTCATGGTCTGGGGCTGGGAAAATGTCTGAGGCCCAGGTGGGAGCCATTCTTGGCACAGTTGAAAGGGGTCGAGCTTGGAAATGGGATGGGGGGATCAACCCAGTGGAACCTGAGGAATCACAAAGAGAAAGAAGGTCAATTTACCAGGAAGAGACAATCAGCAAGCCCTTTGCCAGGTGCCACTGACCTGAAGGTCGAAACATCTCTGCATTACTTGAGGTCTCTAGATTCTGTGTCCAGTCATCTATGTTCCCCTGGACAATAGGAGAAACAAGGACACTCCAATTCAATTTTTCAAGCCACCTTCCAAAGAGAAAGTCCCTACAATAACAAATCCATCATCCTTAAGTTTAACAGGCAGGTTTTGCCAATTCTTAGCTCTTTTTCTACTTCCCCAAAGAAGTAGCAAATACTCAAGATCACTTGAATGACCCATTCCGGTTCCTAGTAACTACGGTTTAACAGCCATGAGATAGATGGTGAGAATTTACTGAGAGAGGGTGAGGGGGCCCTTAGGTTTTTACTCATACTTTCAGGATTCTGGACTGTGCCTTTACCCTCCTCCTCCTCCAGTGTCTACTGTCTCTGGTGTTCCTGGTCGGAGGTGAGAAGGAAGAGATGCAGTGCAGGGGCTGGGAGCCCAGTCTCCAGAGCTCTCTCCATGGCTCGGCAAGGCCTTGGGAAAGGCCGTCTAGACACCACCAAGCCATGACTCCCGGGTCGGTCGTGCGGGCCCAGGATGAATGTGGCCACATGTAGGGCGGGGCGCCACCCCCAAAAGCCCCGGGAATCCAAACAGCCTAGACCCCCTTGGCAAAAAAAAAAAAAAAAAAGTCAGCTCCCTGACATCTCACTCAAACCCTCCCAGCAGCGGTCCTTTCAGTTTCTCTCCGCTGGCTCTTCACTGGCCATTCCCCTCGCCCACACGTCTCCCTTCAGGGGCCAGAGCGCAGGGACGGGCTCAATAGTCCCCACCCTCCCACCTGAATTCATCCAGCCCCCTACTCCGTTTCTCTGTTTCCAGAATTATCCTGGTCCCTCTCGATCGCCCTCATGGCTCACTCGGCTCTCACCCGCCGCACCTGCTCGGGCGTCTGCAGCCCCACTCGCCTCCCCCAAACACCCCTGAATGTTCCCTGCGCTGGACCCTCAGATCTAAGGCTGTTCTGATCACCCCTCCCGTTCCTTGACCCGGCCCCTGAGCCCCTCTTCCCCTATGGACCCCAGAACCCACCCCCACATCCCCCTCGGCCCCTTCCCGCCCCCAACCGACTCTTCCCGAAAGCCCCTTACCCCCGCGCGAGAGCCCCCCGCCCCTTGGCCACACCCCCTACACGGAAGTCCTGGCCTAGCCGCTATTCCTGACCGCGCCTGCGCAAAGCGGGCAGGTTGGCGCGCCATTGTAAAGCCGTTTCACCCGAAAGGGGGGAGCGGGAGTGGGGAGGAAGAGGTGCACGCAGGCGCAGTAATGCTTAACGTCGGTCCAATTAAGGCCTTGTGGCTTCTCCGCGCCTTGGCGGCTCCGCCCAACTCCGGGAACCGGGAAAACTTGTGAACTAATCAGAAAAAGCAGAAGGCGGGAGATCGGGTCCACGCCCCACCGCGTCGACCAATGGAGCGGAGGCTTCCTAGGAGTCGACCAATCAGAAACGCCCTGGGGGGCGGACTCGTACGGCTCAAAGTCCCGCCCGGGTATTTCAAAGGCGGGGTCATCGCTGCCCGCGCTCGGAGGCCTTGCCCCTGCTGGCGGGGCTTCTTTGAATACCTCGCTGTCAAACAGCCTCGGGAGCTGCCCAAGACTGAGGGGTCCCAGGATCGCCTGTATCTGGAGAGGACACCAATCCAGCACACCACTGCCTGATAGATCCGGAACTGGGCAGGGACGGGGAGGAAAAGTCTGGGTTCGTCTCTCATCATCTTGGGGGGAGGGGGCTCTTTCCTGTTTCATTCCATATAGTGAAGCTGGGAAGTAGGGGGTTTGTAGCTGCTCTGTTAGAGAACATAGTTAACTACCTTTGCACTGCCTTTTCCTCGGGGGTGGGAGTGGAGGCTGTCAAGCTAACTAGTTAGGAGTGAGGTTAGCCAACAGAGTAAGACATAGGCGAACAGCAAATATTACTCTATTTGGATAAGCAGAATTGACAAAGTTTTTCTTCAAATTGTACTGAAGTGACAAGTTAGTATTAACACAGAAGTCGAACCACACACGCATACACCCAGCATTTTGCATTTACTCAGAAGCTGCCTAACCTATTGTTCCTTTGCACAGATTGAAAGCTCCCGGAATATTTTGCGGCTAGAGGGTCCGACTCATTTAAGGGCACCATAGTACAAGTTCGTTTTTGCACTGCACTGGGACCTTCCCCAGGGTTTTGATTTGCCAACCTTTCCGATAATCACTACTTTTGCATCGTTTGTTTAGGCTCCATGGACTCTGAATTTGCATTCACGGGGTATGTTCAAAGTTAAAATTGTCCAAAGCACAGCTCAAGTTTGTATCGGATGGGAACTGAGACCACCGTGCATGGCTTAGGAGAGGGAAAGGTGATGGACAAGTAAAGTGGAAGTAGTGTGGAGGGGGCACCGCCCATGCTGCCCTGCTTCCAGCTGTTGCGTATAGGGGGCGGTAAGGGCGGAGATCTCTACACTTTCCATGCCCCAAACGGAGCCGGCTGCACCTACCGCTTGGGCTGCAGGGTTGACCTGTGTGATGTGGCCCTGCTGCCCCAACGGGAGCCTGGTGCCATCTCAGGAATCCACGCAGAGCTACACGCCGAGCGCAGGGGTGATGACTGGAAGGTCAGCCTGGAGGATCTTAGCAGCCAAGGTGAGCAGAATAACCTTGTGTTTGGGCAGTTGCAGTTCTGGGACTGGAAAAAGGTATTTTTCACAGGTCCTCTGTCTGCCTATTGGAAGATTATAGTCCAGACCTTTGCCTTCCCATGAAAAGTGTGCAATGTCAGAAGTCCTCCTACAGGGCTGTCACTTGATAGTTTGTTTAGCATCATCAGGGAAGCATGTGCATCATCCCCATTTGATAGGCAACAAAAATGAGGCACAAAGAATTTATCCAAGGTCCAAACCTGGCGGGGCTAGGATTTGAATTCAAACATCAGCTATGCTAATAGCTATTCTTTTGAGGTATAACTACGTGAGAGTGGGCATATCCCTGACAACTGAGACTCAGTAACTTAAAGTTCTGTGTCAAAAGTGTCAAAAGAAAAGCATGTTCCCAGCTAACAAGGAGCTCAATATCTGGCATTACCTCCTGAGGGACTCTGAATATGAAAAATACCTTAACAGGCATCATGTTGTGTTCCATAGATAATCAGATTTCCCCCATCCCTTTCTCTTTTTACTTTATTTATCATTGAATAGACAGAGAAATTGAGAGGGGAAGAGAGACAGAGAGACACCTACAGCTCTACTTCACCACTCGTGAAGCTTTCCCCCTGCAGGTGGGGGCCAGGGGTTGCACCTGGGTCCTTGAGCACTGTAATGTGCGCGCTTAACCAGGTGCGCCACCACCGGGCCCCATGACTCTCATCATTTTTTTCTCTTTATCAGGAACTTTAGTCAATAATGTCCGACTCCCAAGGGGTCACAAACTGGAGCTGAGTGATGGTGACCTTCTAACCTTTGGCCCTGAAGTCCCCCCAGGAAGCAGTCCCTCTGAGTTCTACTTCATGTTTCAGCAAGTCAAGCCTCAAGATTTTGCTGCCATCACCATCCCTCGGTCTAGGGGAGAAGAGGGAATCAAGGCTGGTTTCCAGCCCATGTTGCCCCCCCAGGGGGCTCCACAACGCCCCCTTAGCACCCTATCCCCTGCTCCAAAAGCCACACTTATCCTCAACTCCATTGGCAGCCTCAGTAAGCTGCAGCCTCAGCCCCTCACCTTCTCTCGAGGTGGGAGTGGATCACAGAGACAGCCTGTCCCCACTCCCCCTGGGGATGTGGAGAGCACCCCTTCTGCCCCGCCCCCAAGGAGTCGGAGGAAATCAGTTCACCGAGTGTTGCCAGAACTAGATGATGAGAAAGAGGTTTCAGAAAACCCCTTCCTTGTCCTTGCAGAACCCAGAAAGAGACCCCGTGTAGAGAAAGCCCCACTAACACCCAGTGGGTAAGTGAAAAGAACTTTGTATTAAGTTTACTACCAAAAAAAAAAAAAAAAAATTCAGTGCCTTTTCCTCTTCAGACTGGGAGGTAGCCCTCTACTTGCAGGGTGGGGAGGGAGGCAGACAGATGCTGGAATGGCAAATTCTGGGCTAGTGGGTCTGTCTAGGCTGATTATCCAGGGGGCAAATTCTAAGTTCCTATAGGTTTTCAACAACCCTGGTTTTGTTGCTCTTCAGAAACTGACGTGGCAGTCCTTGGAAGCACCCAGTGAGCACCCCCAATGGCTCTCCCTGAAGTTGGAGTTGGGGAGCCCTGTACAGCCCCTTGTTGCTACCTACCAAGAGGAGACAGTGGCCTGGGTTCAGTGTGATGGTTGTGATGTCTGGTTCCACGTACCCTGTGTTGGTTGCAGTGTGCAAGCTGTCAGGGAAGCCAACTTCCAGTGCCCAGGGTGTCATGTTGACATTCACACCTAAAGCTCTAGTGCCAAGGCACTAGAAGACAAAGCTAGAACCGCCAGACCCTGAAGTGCCAGTGGGTCTTGATACCCCCCTTCTTCCTTTGACACCATCAGGAGGGAATGACTGCAGGCAAAGGTCTTGCTATGGAGATGACCAGGGTGATGGAAGAGATAATTTCCCGCCAAAGATAATGTTGCTGCCAAGAAGTTGCCAGTGAACTGGAAATTACCAGTTACCAAGTTATTTTGGACACTGTAATCTGTGAGCAGAGCACCCATCAGTGTAGACTATGCTTGACAAAAGATTTTAAGTCCCAGCAACCCAGGAGGTAGTACAATGAATAGAGAGCACTTGTAAACTTGAGGCCTCCAGTATTACATGTGCCAGTTAATGCTCTAGCTTTCATTAATAAATCCTTTTGAAAAAATGTTAAGACCAGGATAAAACAAGCCCTCAATGTTGAAATTGTCACGTATGGCTTTTTTTTTTTTTTTTTTTTTTTTTTTTTTTTTTTTAAGATTTAGGTCACAGAACTTCCTTACTTGGTGGGTAGTCCTGTTGACAATAACTGTAACCTGGTTTCTCAGAGCTTTGCTTACTTATATCCAAATAAATGAGATTTTATTTACCCTAAGTATTTACTACCTTTGTGGACCTGATATTCCTTGCTTTCCAGTTCTTGAAGGGAACAGACTTGGTAAGATCTGTAAAACGATCCTTAGGAAATGAGTAGAGTGCAAAGAGTGTTGGGGGTGACTCATTTAGTAGAGCCATTGGAACCCCACCATAGAGTAATGCTGTTGCCTCTTCTATCTAGTCTCTCACCCTCTATCAAGAAGACAAAAAATAGCTACTTAGAATGGCACTGAACCCCAGCAATAGCCCTAATGGGAAAATAGCAAAGCAAACTCAAAAAAATGTATACACAGGGTGAAATGCAAGATGAAGAAAAAAAATTCAATATTGTTTAAGGTTTCTAATATGAAGGAAATCAGACCCATCATCAGGTTCATGAGGATGGTAGAAATTTAACCTGCAATGACAGAAAACCTGATGAGGCAGCTAGAGCTCATGCAAGCTTCATCCAATGGGTATCAACCTAGCCTCAGTACTTAACTGATTTTCTTCTGACACCAGCTAAAGCTTCCCATCATTAAACTTTATCACGACATTTTTTCCCCTTGGAACCTTGCATAAGCATAGCTATAACTCTATAATCAGAGCACACGGGGGGTTGATGACTCACTCACAGGGAAAGCAAAAATCTAAGTGGAAACTAAATGATTCCTGTTGTCAGGAAAGCACACATGGAGTTTCTGGCTAAGGCAATAAAGACTTGAGTTCCTATGATCCTGTAGAGGCCCAAGTATGAGAATCCCCAACTCAATCCCTGGCATCACATATGTTAAGAGTGGTGCTCTTTGGGGAGTCGGGTGGTGGCACAGCAGGTTAAGCGCAGGTGACGCAAAGCAAGAACCAGCATAAGGATCCTGGTTTGAACCCCTGGCTCCCCACCTGCAGGGGGAGTCGCTTCACAGGCGGTGAAGCAGGTCTACACGTGTCTGTCTTTCTCTCTCCCCTCTGTCTTCCCCTCCTCTCTCCATTTCTCTCTGTCCTATCCAGCAACATCAATAACCACAACAATGTTAAACAACAGGGCAACAAAAAAGAGGAATATTAAAAAAAAAAAAAGTGGTGCTCTGGTTCTCTTTCCTCTATCATTAATAAATATTAAAAAAAAAAAAGAAGAAGATGGGGGCCAGGAGGCAGTGCACCTAGTAGAGTGCATGTTATAGTACACCAGGACCTTGACTCAAGCCTCCGGCCCCCACCTGCAAGAAGAAAGCTTCATGAGCTGTAAAGCAGTATGTGTCTCTCTCCAAAGTAAATATGTATTTTTTTTAAAGTTCTTAGCATAAAGTTATTGAGGACTTCTAGTATTTATAAAAGGAAAACACTCAACTCAAATTTTACCCAGGACCTCCTAGTCACTAGGACAGACTTCTAAGTAGGTCAGGGCCGGGTGGTGGCACACCTGGTTGAAGGCACATGTTAAAATGCACAAGTCCCCAGCCCCCACCTGCAGAAGGAAAGCTTCATAAGTGGTGAAGCAGAGCTGCAGGTGTCTCTGTCTCTCTATCCCACCCTTCCCTCTAGATTTCTGGCTGTCTCTATCCAATGAATAAATGTAATTAAAAAAAAAAAAAAGGTCATACACAAAATTGGGTTCCATTCCTAGAGTTGTGACTTTGTACAATTTAAACAGAACCTTAGTTTCAAGGTCATTCGGTATCTTCACAAGAGATAACCAAAGACAAGTCTTCAGAAACCAAAGGAATATAAATAACGTCAAGTGTCCACACAGGTATCCTCTCAGGCTTCTTTATTTAAGAACAAAGAGATTAAGTGAATTGGGAATTAAAATCCAGAGTATTCTTGAACACCACCTTCCCTCCAGCCAGTTCCTCCCAACAGATTTCCCCTACTCTTTAAGTTCCCAATTCCTTTCTTGGTAAATTTAGAACTAAAATCCCCAAAGCCTTAGTATTAACCCCAGAGCTCTCATTCCCTCGCTCTCCCCTTCTCTATGTTTCATTTCTAGGAAGTACAAGCATCTTACTTAGTTTGAATGCATGGGAGAGCCCAGAGAGGTGACAGGAACAGAAGGAAAGGCTTCACCTTCAGTGAGAGGGACTGAGGAGTAGAGTGTGGTGAAGTGAGGGCCTCCATAGCCAGGGGTACCAAAATGGGGCCCTGGTGCTAGAGGAAATGATATTGGTCCCCCCGAGAAAGGAGGTCCAGCAGCCTCAAATTCTTCTCTTTGCGAATAGTCATTGTTTGATCGCTTGCCCTTCTGGCGACGGTTGCAGAACCACACTCGGACCACCTGGATTATAAGACACAAGGGAGAGTGTTGTTGGCAGGGGCCGGGGTGGTGGTGCACCTGGTTGAGTGCACACATTACAATGTGCAAGGACCCAGGTTCAAGTCCCCGATCCCCACCTACAGGGGAAAGCTTTACAAGTGATAAAGCAGCGCAGCAGATGTCTCTGTCCCTATTCCCTCTAGATTTGTCTCTATCCAATAAAGATAATAAAAATAAATTGAAAATACTCAAAAAGAGAGAGAGAGAGAGAGACATTGGCTCAAACTTCGCATGTCTGCCTTTGCTTGGCCATTTCATCTGGAGCTAAGGGAAATGAAGCTGGTGACTAGGGATGTGGGACACATGGGATGGCACTCACGTCCTTCTCAAGCCCAAGCTGCTGGGCAATGTGGCTGATCTGCTGCAGCGTGGGTTTCGGGCACTGCAGGTACATGCTCTCCAGGTTGCCTCTCACTCGGTTCTCGATACTAGTTCTCTTTCTCTTTCGAGCCTGCAGGAGCGTCTCGGCTTTACAGATCTGAACAGGGAGGGAGGAGGAGACAAGGGAAATCATTTTTATTTTCTTTTTATTTTTTTAATATTTATTTATCAATAAGAGGGATAGGAAGAGAGAGAGAGAGAAAGAACCAGACGTCACTCTGGTACAGGTGCTGTCGGGGCTTGAACTCAGGACCTCCAGCTTGAGAGTCCAATGCTTTATCCACTGCACCACCTCCCAGACCACTGAAGAGCATTTTTAAAAACAAACTGCCAATGGGGCCTTGATGACAAGTGAGATAGGCCCCATCCCACTGCCAGCAAAAGGGAGAGCACTATAAGCCAGGGGCGGAAGCAAGGGACCCCGGGGCAAAGATTTAGCAGGTCTGTGTATCCCTACTCCCTCACCTCCTGCAGATTTTCATTGTTATCAGCTTCCTCCACCCACTTCTGCAGGAGGGGTCGCAGCTTACACATGTTCTTGAAACTGAGCTGCAGAGCCTCAAAGCGGCAGATGGTTGTTTGACTAAAAACTTTGCCTAAGGAAATAAAGAAGCAAGGTGAATCAACAGGCAAGCCCTTCATGTTTCCCCAGCCCTTATAAGATCCCACACCATAGTACCAACTCTTCCCAGAGGCAACAGGCCCAAGTATCTTCTCCTCCCACCCCCTTCAGGGTAAAGGTGGAACACAGCCCCTCCTTCCCTTAGTGGAGAAGAAATGCCCCAAAGTCAGGAACGTTTCATCCAGGGGGAGACTCACCAAAGAGAACACCTAGGGTGAGCCCCACGTCAGCCTGCGTGTATCCCAGGGTGATCCTCTTCTGCTTCAGTAACTTAGCAAACTGCTCAAGTTCTTTTTGTAGCTCTTTGATATCCTGGGACTGCATTTAAAGAGGTAGCGAACATGGAAGAACATTATCATACCAGTTACCCCCCCCCTTCCCCAGAACTTCTGATCTGTGAGAATAGCTTTACCCACCTAACATCAAGAAACAATCCATCTACAAATATTTACCCAGCAAATCAAATTGGGTAGCTAGCAATAAAACAATTACTGGGTTATGAAAGGAGCTCTAACATCTACAAAACATTATTCAACTCATCAAGAAACAAAACTGTACTTGGCAACAAATGCTGTTTGACTTAAGTATTACTTGGAGTGAATAATCCAGACTAGAGAAAACAAGGGCACCAGGTCTCTCTGAATTCATAATTAAGTATAATCTCCCTAAGGGCCAGGTGGTGGCACACCAGGTTGAGTGTACACGTTATAATGTGCAAAGACCCAGGTTCAAGCACCCAGCCCCTACCTGCAAGGGCATGGGAGCTTTATGAGCAGTGAAGCAGGGCTGTAAGTCTCTGTCCCTCTCTACCTCCCACTTCCTTCAATTTTTCTCCTATCCATCAAATAAATAAGTAAATAAATAATAAAATTAATATCTCTTTAGATTGAGAGTCCCACAGTGATAACAACAAATTTCTTTCTCTCACATAAAAACTCATTACAAAAATAGGTCTCAATGGGTAGGGCAGTAGCTTATTGGTAGAGTATAGGACTAGCATGTATGGGGCCCAAGGTTAAATCGTGGGCACTCATAAACGAGCAGTGATCTGGCCTTTCTTTCAAATCCCAGGACCAGGGAGATAGCAAAGCTTGAGTACTTGCATGTAAGAATTCCCAAATCTGTGGTCCAGGAGATGGTACAGTCATTAAGACATTGAACCCACAAGCATGAGGTCCTGAGTTCAATCCCTGGCAGCACATGCACCAGGGTGATGTCTGATCCCTTCTCTCTCCCCACCTATCTTTCTCATTAATAAATAAAATCCTAAAAAAAAATAAAAGTCTCAAATTCAAACCCCAACACACTAGATGCCACAATTAACAAGTGTTCTGTTTTCTCTCAAAAGTAAATGAGTCTTTAAAAACAAGTGTTGGGCTAACAAAATAGCTCACTTGTAAAGTGTGCGGGGTTTGAACCCAGCCCAGGGGGAAGTTTCAGTACTATGTTGCCTTTCCCTCTGTCTATCTGAAAAAAGTCAGTCAGTCAGTCAGTCAGGAGGCATGAAACCCTGGTGGGAAGAGAACAGCAATAACTTTTTATTGTTGCCTGGATGGCACGGCACTAGAAAGAAGCAGAAAAGTGAGACATCACAAAATGAAAGCTTCTTCCATTGTCATGAAGGTCAGGCTTAAACTTTGTTGGACACATGACAAAGCAGCGCAAGATCAATTTTTTCTTTCTTTCTTTCTTTTTTCACCAGAACTGTTCAACTCTAGCTTGTAACATGGCAGGAATGGAACCTGGGCCCCTCAGAGCTTTAGGGATGTCTTTTTGCATAACCTTATGCTATCACCCCTCCCCTAGTTAAGTCTTTATGTTAAAACAAAAACAAACAAACAAAAAACAGGGGGGGGGATCAGGTGGCAACGTGTTAAGCACACAGGGTGTGAAGCTCAAGGATCCTGGTTCCAATCCCAGGCTCCCTACCTGCAGAGGTCACTTCATCAACAGTGAGGCAGGTCTGCAGGTCTATCTTTCTCTCCCCTTCTCTGTCTTCCCCTCCTCTCTAGATTTCTCTGTCCTATCCAACAACATCAATAATAGCAATAGTAATAACCACAACAACAATAAAACAATAAGGGTAACAAAAGGGAAAAAATTAGCCTTCAGGAACAGTGGATTCCACAGCAATAATCTTGGAGGCAAAAAAAAAAAAACATAAGGAGTATTTGGTGGTCTGGGAGATGGTATGATGGGATAAAGCATTGGACTCAAGTATGAAGTCCTTAGTTTGATCACCAGCAGCACATGTCTGGTTCTTTCTCTACCTTACTCATTAATAAACAAAATCTAATAAAAAAAAAAGTATGCAGAAGTTTGTGGGTAAAATGTTACCACCCTATTCTTTTTAAGGTATCCTTTTGCAGTACAGAAAGCATCTTCGGGAGTTGGGCAGTAGCGCAGCGGGTTAAGCGCAGGTGGTGCAAAGCACAAGGACCAGCGTAAGGATTCAGGTTTGAGCCCCTGGCTCCCTACTTGCATGGGAGTCGCTTGTGAAGCAGGTCTGCAGGTGTCTCTCCCCATCCGTTTTCCCCTCCTCTTTCCATTTCTCTCTATCTTAGCCAACAAAGACAACATCAATAACAACAATAATAACTACAACAATAAAACAAGGGCAATGAAAGGGAATAAATATTTTTAAAAAGAAAGCATCTTCATTGATTAATTCAATAGACATACTGTATACTTTTTTTTTTTTTACTGTATACTTTCTATAAGCCAGTGGTTACAGTTACATACAATAGACAGTAAGTCTGGACCTCTTGGAGTTTCCATCTAACATAGAGATAAAGTAATTACTACCCAAAAATGTTAGAAGAGCTATAGGAAAAGAATAGGAGTGGAAGGAATCATAGGGAAAGGAGCAGAAGATGGTGTTTTTTTTTCCTTAAATGTTTATTTATTTATTTATTTATTTATTTACCAGAGCACTGCTCAGCTTATGGTGGTACAGGGGACTGAACCTGGGACTTTGGAGCCTCAGGCGTAAGAGTCTCTTTGCATAACCATTATGCTATTTACCCCTGCCCCTATTTATTTCCTTTTGTTGCCCTTGTTGTTTTATTGTTGTAGTTGTTATTGTTGTCATTTTTATTGTAGTTATTATTGTTGGCTAGGAGAGAAATGGAGAGGAGAAGACAGAGAGGGAGAAAGACACCCAGCGGAAGTAACCTCCCCTGCAAGTGGGGAGACTGGGGCTCGAACCGGGATCCTTGCGTCAGTCCTTACGATTAGTGCCACCTGCACTTAACCCACTGTGCTACCCAGAAGATGGTGTTTGAACAAAGGGAAAGGGTAAAACAGAAAGGCCCTGTGCTGTCTCTGGTTACATCAAGGCCTGAGTGGCTGAGGAAGACAGTAGCAGCTAAGTTAGGTGAACAGGGGTCATGGAGAGCCTGCAGATGCTGCAGTGCTTTTTGGTTTAACCAGCTGAATGGCCAAAAGTTAAATGACTGCTCAAATTTTTAAATACTCATGTCAGCTGATGTGTTAACCTTCAGGAGGCAAGCATATATTAGGAAGGCAATACAAAAACTCTAATGTAGTTGATAGTGACTGGGACCAGAGATAGCAGTTAAATTGAAGATATTAAGTGGTCCAAGTTGTAAGCATAGAGTGTAAGATTTGAAAGGGATAAAAAAATAATTGATGGCCATGGTGGAGTCATGAGAGAAACTAATGGGAGTCAGGCGGCAGCACAGCAGGTTAAACACAAGTGGAGCAAAGTGCAAGGACTGGCCTAAGGATCCCAGTCCAAGCCCCTGACTCCCACCTGCAGGGGAGTCACTTCACACGCAGTGAAGCAGGTCTCAGGTATCTTTCTCTCCCTCTCCTTTCTCCATTTCTCTGTCCTACCCAACAACAATGACATCAATAACAATAACTACAGTAAAAGAAGGGCAACAAAAGGGAATAAATAAATATTTTTAAAAGAAACTAACCTAGGCATGCCTATTTGAGATTCAAGTAGATGAAGAAAATACAAGAGCTAATAGGTGGTGTCACCTGGCACTACAATGGCCAAAGGACAGGAGACAAAAAAAAAAAAAAAAAGGGTGGAGGGAGGAGGGCAGACCTTGGTGCAGTTTTGGCAGCTCTAAGTATTTCCCAAGGTCTTATATGCCTGAGCAATACTGGCTGGCTTCAGTTTCTCATGAAATAAATATATGTCCTCTTGTTGCCTTGCTCCAGGCTGACTTTGTTTCAAAGATGAAACCATAGCTCCTTCTGTGCAGTGGGGACCAGGTTTGAAGTTGGGTCATGCACATGATGAAGTGTGCACTATCCAATTAAGCTGTCAGACCTAAAATTTTAAAACTCTTTTAAAGATTTTATTTATCTACTTATGAGAGAAGACAGTCAGAATATCACTGTGGCATGTGGTGCCAGGGACTGAATGCTTTGCAAGTCCAGTGCACTTCAGCTGTTAACATCTCCAAAGCTACATGAATTCATCTTTTTTTAAAAAAAAAAAAAACCACCTCAAGCCTCTACTTGACCTCAACTGTCCCTTTCTCAGCTTTACCAAATCCTATTTTGGAGCTGAAATAAGGTAAACCCCAGTTCAAATCCTAGCTTCATCATTTAACAGTTAAGACCTGTGAAATAGGCTAATAATACCTCCCAAGGAGATTTTGTATTAGCTAATGAGATAATGATGTAGAAACCAAGTACATAGCCAGACACTTAGGAAGTGGCGCACAATTGGCAGCCATTATTATTCAAGGCCCAGCAGTCACCACCTACAAGCAAAGAGCTCCAGGCTCCCCTACAGCCACTCACACCTCCTTCTGTGAGGTCCAAAGGCTTAGTACTTGATCTCTAATTGCTTACACTTGTCTCTAGGGAGGGCTGCAAGCTACATGCAGCAGGGCTGGATGTAGAAGCTTTCTAACCCTCACCTAACACTACATTTGGGGAATTGTCTGGAGATAGTTACTACCCATTTCCTTTATTCACAACTTAAAGACCAAGAATTAATGAAATTGGCATGGCCCATTTTCAGCGTGCCAGAATGGAACATTTTGTTAAAAGGTAACTCACTAGCTCTAAGGCAAAGATAAGCCCTAACTAGTAGGGTGGTAAACTCTACACATTCACACACAGCCCAAACAAGGCCCACAAAACCAGCCACGCCCTACACTTTTAGGAACAATAAAGTTTTCGCCTTCAGGCCATACTTCTCCCTAAGGTCAAGATGATGGGTCTGATAAGGATCAAGTTTTCAAGGATTCAGAGAGGGGCGGGAGTTTCAATTCCCTCAGCAAAGTCTGCAACGATGCAAGAGCGGATAGGAACTAACTACACAATGGCCAAAGATGCAGTTCTGGCAGCCCTGGATGGTGGAGGTGGAGGTTGGGGTGGGGGTGACTGAGTATTGGCGCACTTGGTTAAACTGCGCAAGGATCCGGGTCACGCCCCACCTACTGCGGGGAACCTTCACGAGTGGTCAAGGTTATCTTAGATACCACCCTCTTCTATCTCCGCCTTCCCTCTAAATTTTTCTTAATCCAAAATACATTTTTAAAAAATGGATAGGGGGAGTCCGGCGGTAGAGCAGCGGATTAAACGTCGGTGGTGCAAAGCTCATGGACCGGCATAAGGATCCCGGTTCGAGCCCCCGGCTCCCCACCTGCAAGGAAGTCGCTTCACAGGCGGTGAAGCAGGTCTGCGGGTGTCTTTCTCTCCCCTTCTCTGTCTTCCCCTCTTCATTTCTCTCTGTCCTATCTAACAACAACGATCAATAACTACAACAATAAAACAAGGGTACCAAAAAATGAAATAAATAAGTATTTTTACAAAATGGATGGGACCTCCTTAACGATGCCCAGCCCCCAACTTCCCATTCTGATTCCCCGCAGACCTCCAGAGTCCTCACCTGTGGCTTTCCCAGAATTCTGGCTCCTAGCTCCCACCTACTGCAGCCCCTAGAATTGTCTTCAAGTCTCCTACCCGGGAAGCCGGGGCCACCCCCGCCAGCCTAGCTTCTCCCCTCCACAGCCCTTGAAACTCACTTACCTCCTCGGGGTTTTGCTCCATTCTCTCCTTCTCTAGCTTCACAGCAATTCGAGGACCAACCGCGCAGGGCTCAGGGGAGGCCCCATCGGAGCTGTTCTCACCCCCAGCACCCACGTCGCCCTCTGGCTGAGGGATCTCCAGGCCACTTTGGGGCACCAGCCCCACTCCACCCTGCGGCCCACAGCACGCCATCCCTCCACACATGTCGTAAGACCCGGGACACGGGGGAATCGCCCACACCTCAGAGCCTGGACCAACCCCCGGCCCGATCCCTGACCCACCCGGAGAGCCTTGGAAACTCAGCCAGGTTCTAGGGTCAATCCAGCCCTGCTCCGGCCCTCCTGGGCCTTCACCTCCACCACCCGGCGGGGGTGAGAAAGGAAAGTCCGAAGCCAGGTGTCCCGCCATGGGGGAAAAAGGCGCCCCACGCTGGGGGGGCTACTAAGAGAAGAGCTCTCCAAGCAACTCCTTGACGCCTCTCTCTTCCTCTCCAATCCCACTCGTTAGCCTTGACCTCTCAAGCCCCGCCCCTTAAATGGGTGGAGAAGAGGGAGGTGGGGGTAGGGGTGGGGGAAACTGAGGCGGGGAAGGTACTTGTTAGGTGGTGAGATGTTGTCTGTAACGAGGGAACTCCCAACTAGTCACCACTCCTGGTCCCAGTCCTCTAGGTTTAGTTGCCGGCCGCCTTTGCTCTTGTCATCCAGTCCTCCCTTTGGGCCCTGCACACCTCAGAGCTGCTATCAGGGACCCCCAGGACAACTCCTCTAATTCCGCAGGAGCCCAAGTGCTTTTGCCTTCTCCAAAGACCCTGGTTCACTCACAGTTCCTCAAGCATGTGTTGTGTCATAGGCCAAACAGTACTGGGGCTACTCCTTCATAGTCACCTAATGCTGCCCTTCTCCAGTCCCCAACCAGGGAACCTAGGCTTCCCATAGAGATTGCTGCCTAGACTTGGTAACCCCAGTGCCTCAGAGGCCTAATACCCTTTTGCCCAGTCTGCTAAATTCTATCCTATCTCCAGAGAAGACTACCAGACAGAACCTCTTTGCCAGATCTCCAACCGTTCTGCCTGCTCACCTATCAGACTCCCCTACTGACCCTACTCATTACCTAGGAGTCAGGCTTTGGACTGACTCAGCCTCAGCACCCCAGCTTTTGCCCAGAGGGATCAAACATCCCTCTTGGGAAGCTCCTCAGTGAGACCCTCACACCAGACCCCTCCCCCACTTCAAGGATTGGAATACCGACTACCTAGCAGCCTTTATTTCCCTCTCCCACCTCCCCAGCCCTGGCCTCCAGCTCTAGGCCCTGGGTGGGGAAAAGTCTAGATGGGCGGAGGAGAGAAAAAAAATATCTGAATGTAGGTTCAAAGAAGCTGACCAGGTACTGGGGGAAGAGGCAGGACAATGGCTTTGGCTGGGCATTCTGAGTCTCCAGAGAAAGCAACGCTAACCCAAAACAAATGCTCAGCCCTTGAATAGGACTAGATGGCTCCCCTGGGGGCAGCTTCCTGGCCCCCAACCCTCAGCTCCAATCCCCTCACACAGAACCCCCCTCAGAGTAACTAAAGAGCTCCAGTAACACCCCCTCACTTACTCCCTCAAGACTGGGCCTTAGACAAGGTCCCCCACTGAGAACCAGGTACCTCACTACCCCTTCCTCTGGAGGCTGGGGAGCCAGCCATGTCACTCACCCATCCCCCAACATCCCAGGCCAAGGGATACCCTTTGTTTAGGGGGAGGGGGGCTGTCACAAAGAAGTCAAAGTGGTGTAGAGGGGGTGCTTGAAGCTTGTCCTGAGCTCTCCCACAGGGTGTATTTTCCTGGGCCAGTCCTGTGTGTCCTCAGGGTTCAAGCTGCGGGCCGGTCCTTAATTTTGTTTGCAAGAGAATAGTCTGAGTGCCTGTCTTGAAGGGATGGTATTTGCTTGTCTGCTCCCAAAGTTTGCCTATAATGCGGGCCCCAGGGGTGAACTGGGGACTTCAGAAAGGGTCTAGACCTGAGCTCCCTACAGCTGTAGGCCTTATTTGGGGTTTAGTGAGGTCAGCAGCTCTTTGCTGCCTTATGAAAGTGTCTAGACCACTTGACTTTCAATTGGCTTCCCCCTGGTAGGACCTATGAGTCCTGAGCCCACCTCCCAGTCCCCTAAATCTGTATCACATACTCCTGTTCTTGTGTCCATTTCTGTGTGCTTAAAAAAAAAAAAATTAAGTTGGGGGGGAGATAGCATAATGGTTATGCAAAGAAACTCATGCCTAAGGCTCCAAAATCACGGGTTCAATTCCCCACAGCACCAAAAGCCAGAGATGAGCAGTGCTCTGGTGAAGAAATAAACATGTTTAAAAAAAATTTTTTTTTGAGAAAGAGAGAGCGAAAGACACAGAGAAACACCAGAGCACTGCTCAGCTCTGGTTTCTGGCAGTGTGGGTGATTGAACCTAGGACTTTGGAGCCTCAAGCATGAGAAGCTCTTTACATAACCATTATGCTACCCCTCAATTATGCTGCTGTGATTTCTTTCTCTAACACCACACACACATGTTAACATTTTTAAGGGAAGAGAATCAGCATACCTCTAGCACATGTGACACTAGGGATCAAAATGTGGACCTCATACTTACAAGTATAATGTTTTATTGTGCCAACTCCAAGGCTTTTTTTTTTTTTTAAGATTTATACATCTAGGGCCAGTTGTGATACTTGTGTTCGATACAGGGTAGAGCAGAACCCCCAACTCATTAAAGGAGAATTTGGTGCTGTGATTTCTCTCTCTGCTTCTGTCTAAAAAATATTTTTTTTGCAGCATGCATCCCAACATTTGACTGCTCTGTTTAAATCTACAGAGAACTGGAGCTGAAGCAGTATTCACCTCTCTGCCATAGATGAAGGGATCAGGTGAGGGTGAAGAGAGGTGTTTGGGGCAGGAAGGGCCCCTTCCCCAGCCATCTCCCCAAGCCCCTGAAGGACAGAGTCACCAGGGTACTTTTGTCATGCATCTCTCTACTGTCTGCCAAGAAGACCGCCCACCCATAGAGGGAGGGGCAGGTCAGAAATCCCCACCATGATCCAGATCCCGATCCCAGCAGGCTGCCTCTGTATCCCCAATAGGTCCTGGATCCAATAGGTCCTGTTTTTGTTTTGTTTAAGATTTCTTTTTTCCTCCAGGTTAGCGCTGAGGCTCAGTGCCTGAACTATGAATCCACTGCTCCTGGAGGCTACTTTTCCCCTTTTTGTTGCTATTGTTGTTATTGCTGTCCTTGTTGGCTAGAACAGAGAAAAGTCGAGAGGAGGGGAAGACAGAGCGGGGGAGAGAAAGATAGACACCTGCAGGACTGTTTCACCACCTGTGAAGGGACTCCCCCCTCCCCCGCAGGTGGGGAGCCAGCCGGGGGCTTGAACCAAGATCCTTGCTCTTCACGCCATGTATGCTTAACGCACTACACTACCACCTGGCACCCTAGTTTTTTTGTTTTTAAGATTACAATTTGTAAAAATAATAATAAGATTACAATTTGTGGTCCGGGAGGTGGCGAAGTGGATAAAGCATTGGATTCTCAACCATGAGGTCCAAGTTCAACCCCCGGCAGCACATGTACCAAAGTGATGTCTGGTTCTTTCTCTCCTATCTTTCTCACGAATAAATAAATAAATAATTAAAAATATATATTACAGTTTATCATTGCTTAGTATACTTCTGGCAATAGGCACCTGGCCCACTGCAGAGAGAGCAAGCAAGGGGAAGGCTAGGGGTCTGGGGGCCCATCCTGCCTTGGAGCTGGATTCCTGATCCAGGTCAGTACAGCAATTGCCTGAAGGCTGACCTAGAACTTTAATGGCCAACTTAGTTTATCTGGAATCCTAATATGGATGTGAGGGTGATCTGGCTGTGACAGCATGGAGATCACCAGGGTTGATCAGGCTGATCTGGTATCCCCTTCCTCCCTCACAGCTCCATGTGCATCCCTCCCAAAACTGCCAGCTGGCTGAAGACAACCTTCCTTGAATAGAGAAGACAGGTCTTCAGTTGAGGGTATACAAGTAGTGCGCTCCCCTGCTAGAACCTCCAAACGAACTCTCAAGGTCCTAATATGGCCCTCCTGAAGTGTCCTGAGCTGGCTGAGGTGGAGATGCTCTCCTCCCCTCCCCCATCCTCATAGTTTGGCCTGAAGAGAAGGCAGCATCATTTCTGTTAGAGCAGCTTTCCACTGGACCAGCCCAAAACTGCTGGGGGGGGGAGGCGGTCGGTGATTGCACATATCATCATGCCCTAAGGACCCACGTTAGCGCTCCCCCTCCCCACCTGCAAGGAGTCCACAGGTCTGCCCCCTGTATCTCTTTCTCTCCCCCACTTTCTCCCTTCCTCACTCAATGTATCTCTGTCCTGCCAAACAAAATTGAAGAAAAAAGAAAGTAGGGTCAAGCACTCAGACCCACCCCCTCACCACTCTGAGTCTCAGAGTAGCCAAAGACCTCAACAAGTCCCCAAAAGCAATTTAGCACTGGGTTCACAAACTCACTGCATATATCTTTATTATTGTACAATGTCAACATCTTTCACAGAAACAAATATATGTCATGTCCAAGACCCAGTGAACATAGGTAAGGTCTACCAGTAGGCAGCAAAGAAAGGTAATGGCAACCATGCTGGTGTCAGCCAAGCTCTCCTCTCACGAAGGCCCAGGGGTGAAGTATTCAGAGAGTAAACTGCAAGACTTGTTCTGGGCAGGGGAAGATAGCATAATGGTTATGCAAAGAGACTCTCATGCCTGAGGCTCCAGTCTCAGGTTAAATCCCCTGCACCACCATAAACCAGAACTGAACAGTGCTCTGGTAAAAAAAAAAAAAAAAAAAAAAACCTGGTCACATGAGCCAATGGAGGCTTGGGTCACATGGTAGTAGAATACCTTTTTTTTCAATTTTTTTATTTATTTGCTTATTCCTTTTTGTTGCCCTTTTTGTTTTATTGTTCTAGTTATTATTATTGCTGCTGATGTTGTCATTGTTAGATAGGACAGAGAGAAATGGAGAGAGTAGGGGAAGACAGAGAGGAGAAGAGAAAGACAGACACCTGCAGACCTGCTTCACCGCCTGTGAAGGGACTCCCCTGCAGGTGGGGAGCCGGGGAATCAAAAACAGGAATCCTTATGCTGGTCCTGCGCTTTGCGCCACATGTGCTTAACCCGCTGCGCTACTGCCCGACTCCCAGTAGAATACTTTTGACAAGGCACAAGAAAGGAAACATTTAAAGACTCAGGAGAGAATGGCTTAGGTTTGGCCCACATTGGGAGATTACATTCTTTAATCTCAAAATCTGTATTTTCTACTGCTCACTGTAAACCAGATCTCTTCTTAGCATGTAGCTTCACTTCTTTCTGGTGAAGTGTACAACTGAAGTCTTCTCCCCAATCCAGACACTTCAAACTGAGTAGTCTGGTCTTTGATGGTAGCCTGCACGGGCATAGATAGAGGTGAAGGCTTGAGATGAAGAAGCCTGAAGGAATCCCCAGCAGTCTGTATTACCAATGTTTCAGGCCCTCACTCTGACTCTCTGGCTTTTAGCAGCCCCCATGTATGCCTCAGTTTCCTTACCAAGTAAATTGTATTAAATGAACTCTAAACTTCCTAGCAGCCCAGACATAAAGCTGCTGCCCCACTCCCATCCTTCCTCTACCCCTGTACTTACTTGGCATAGGGATGTAGATTTCTCTCTGCATACCTAGGAAGAGAAATTGGGGTTGGAGGATGGGAGAGGAGAGACTCAGAGACATGTTGGGTCAGGTCAGGTGTTCCCCTACACTTTACTTCCCACTTCCAAGTAACCTTCCTGGGAAAACCTCTAAAATTTGATCAATATATGTGTGAGGAATTTGGCATGCCAGTTTTGATTTGTGCTTAGTGCTTGGGAGCTTACAAGAAACACATTTCAGGTGGCCCGGGAGGTGGCACAGTGGATAAGGCACTGGACTCTCAAGCATGAGGTCTTGAGTTCAATCCCTGGCAGCACATGTACCAGAGTGATGTCTGGTTCTTTCTCTCTCCTATCATTTCTCATAAATAAATAAATAAAATCTAAAAAGAAAAAAGAAAAAGAAACACATTTCAGGAGGTAAAACTCATCATGGATGGAAAAGTAAGGCAAAAAAAGAAAGGGTACAAGAGAGGGAGTTTCCACTGGAAAAACCTACGTCCTCTTATCCTATATTCCTTTGCTTGTTCTTATTTTTCCCCCTTTTTGTTGCCCTTGCTTATCGTCGCTGTTGTTGTTGTTGTTATTGCTGTCATCATTGTTGAATAGGACAGAGAGAAATGGAGAGAGGAGGGGAAGACAGAGAGTGGGAGAGAAAGATAGACACCTGCAGACCGCTTGTGAAGTGAACCCTCTGCAGGTGGGGAGCCAGGGTTTGAACCAAGATCCTTGTGCGGGTCCTTACTTTGCGCCATGTGCACTTAACCCACTGCGCCACCGCCCAGCTCCCTGGTTGTTCTTTAATTTTCTGCTCTGGGACCTCAGCCTCCAGAGATGCCAGGTGATGCTTAAGGTGGCTTCTAGCTCTACAATTCTCAGCATACCTGCTGTCCTGCCTTGCTTCCACTTCTTCCAGAGAAAGGTGCCTACAGCACCTACCATGACCACTGCAGTAGCCAGGAGTCCACAAATGATCCAAATAGGCAGTTGCTTAGGACGGGAAGAAGTGTCTGAAATGTAAGAGAGTGGGCTGCTGACAGAGCAGTCAGGCGTACAAACATACCTTTCTTTTCCTGGGACACTGGCTGATCATCTCAGGTCATGCAGAGATCCCTTCATTGTTCTACTGCTCAATGAAACCAGAGTTTCTGCTCAAAGATATCTCAGTAGCTCTTAAGCAGTCTTAACACACACACACACACACACACACACACACACACACACACACATGAAGTCCTACCCCTGATCAAGGAGGACCAATGGACTGCCGTACAACCACCATTCACACTGCATTCCATGGTGACTGTGTGACTGTCGGTCACATGCCTCCCTATTTAGCTTCTGTGTGCTAAACCCTCAGTCAGAACTAGGCCACCATGTGGCTGACCAAATATGTGTGTAAGAAAGCAGGATGACTAGAATGGTCAGCTATGGGATGTTTTGGCAAAGCATAAAGGTAACAGCATGGAGTCTCTCAGGAGCATCTGAGAAGACTGTATTCCTTACCCACCTATTGCTGTTATCTCAGGTTGGGCTCCTGCCCCAGCTTCCAGGTATTTCCGGAGAGGGTAGACACAGCTTCTGCTCAGGAAGGATTGCTCCTTTTCAGTCTCCCAATCTGGCTTGCTTTGACTAGAGTTGAAAGACTCCAATGTGCTGAGAAGGAAGTCCTTGCCATCATAGTTGTATTGCCAGTGTCCCCGGCTGGTCTGGTCCCCCAACAGCTCACAAAACACCGTGGTCTGGAGGATGTGTGACTCTGAAATGTGACAGCCCCAAAACTCCAAAGTTATATGAAAGAAAAAAAAAGTAGCCTTTTATTTTTTTTTTAATTTTTAAAATTATCTTTATTTATTGGACAGACAGCCAGAAATCAAGAGGAAGTAGGGAGATAGAGAGGGAGAGAGACAGAGAGACACCTACAGCCCTGCTTTACCATTCACAAAGCTTTCCCCCTGCAGGTGGGGACCAGGGCTTGAATTTGGGTCTTCATGCATTGTAACATATGCACTCAACCAGGTGTGCCACCACCCAGCCCCAAAAGTAGCTTTTTCTACCTACACTTTTTTTTTTTTAGTTTTTTAAAAATATGTTTGTTTATTATTGGACAGAGACAGAGAAATTGGGAGAAGAGGGAGGAATAGAGAGGGAAAGAGACAAAGAAAGAGGGACACCTGCAGTCTTCCTTCACCACTTGTGAAACTTTCCCCCTACAGGTAGGGACCAGGGGCTTGAACCTGGGTCCTTATGTATGGCAATGTGAGCACTTAACCAGGTTTGCCACTGCTTGCCCCCCTTAAATTTTTTTTTTTTTTAGACATTTATTTTCTTTTTTGTTGCCCTTGTTGCTTTATTGTAGTTATTGTTGTCGTTGTTGTTGGATAGGACAGAGAGAAATGGAGAGAGGAGGGGGAGAGAAAGACAGACACCTGCAGACATGCTTCACCGCCTATGAAACATGCAGGTGGAGAGCTGGGGGCTCTAACTGGGATCCTTATGCCAATCCTTACTCTTTGTGCCACCTGCACTTAACCAGCTGCACTACTGCTTGACTCCTTTATTTTTCTTTTTAAGAATTTTTTTATTTATTCATGAGAAATACATGAAAGAGATAAAGAACCAGACATCACTCTGGTACATGAGCTGCTGGGGATTGAACTCAGGACCTCATGGTTGAGAATCCAATGATTTATCCACTGCTCTACCTCCCGGACCACGGGGGCATCTTTTTCCCATTGCTGTTATTGTTCTTGTTGTTGGATAGGACAGAGAGGGGGGAGAGAAAGACACCTGCAGACTTGCTTCATGGCTTATGAAGCAACTTGCCCCCTGCAGGTGGGGAGGCAGGAGCTTGAACTGGGATCCTTGCACAAGGGATCTTTACATCCCGGATCCTTGTGTAGGTCCTTGTGCTTCGCTCTATGTGCACTTAACTCAGTGCTCTACCGCCCAGCCCCAGAGTCTTTTGCTTTAATACAATACACCTTTAATATTTATTTATTTTAATTTACTGGAGTACTGCTCAGGTCTGGCCTGTGGCAGTACAGGAAATTGAACCTGGGACTCTGAAGCTTCAGGCATAAGAATATCTTTAATTTATGCTATCTTCCCTGAATTTATTTATTTGTATGTTTTTAAAATATTTATTTAAACAACAAAGGAACCCTAAAGCAACCAGAAGGACAGAAATTACTAAAGTTAGGGCAGAAATAAATAACATTGAGAATAGGAAAACCATACAAAAGATCAATGAAAGTAAATGTTGGTTCTTCGAAACAGTAAACAAAATCGACAAACCTTTAGCCAGACTCACAAAAAAAAAAAAAAAGGGAGAAGACCCATATAAATCGGATAGCAAATGAAAGAGGAGATATCACAACAGACACTGCAGAAATTCAACATATCATGCGAGGCTTCTATGAACAACTATATGCCACCAAGTTAGAGAACCTGGAAGAAATGAATGATTTCCTAGATACCTACCAACTTCCAAAACTAAGTAAAGAGGAAGTGGATAACATGAACAGGCCCATCACAGCTAATGAAATTGAAACAGTTATCAAAAATCTTCCCCAAAATAAAAGTCCTGGACCAGATGGTTTTACAAATGAATTCTACAAAACTTTCAAAGAAGAACTAATACCTCTACTTTTAAAAGTCTTCCAGAAGATTGAAGACACTGGAATACTCCCTGCCAGCTTCTATGAAGCCAAAATCACCCTGATACCAAAAGCAGACAGGGACACAACCAAAAAAGAAAACTACAGACCAATATCTCTGATGAACATAGATGCGAAAATATTGAACAAAATTCTAGCCAACAGGATACAGCAGTACATCAAAAAAATTGTTCATCATGACCAAGTGGGGTTTATCCCAGGCATGCAAGGTTGGTTTAATATACGTAAATCAATCAATGTGATCCACCACATCAACAAAAGCAAGACCAAAAACCACATGGTCATATCAATAGATGCAGAGAAAGCCTTTGACAAAATACAACATCCCTTTATGATCAAAACACTACAAAAAATAGGAATAGATGGAAAATTCCTGAAGATAGTGGAGTCTATATATAGCAAACCTACAGCCAACATCATACTCAATGGTGAAAAACTGGAAGCATTTCCCCTCAGATCAGGTACTAGACAGGGCTGCCCACTATCACCATTACTATTCAACATAGTGTTGGAAGTTCTTGCCATAGCAATCAGGCAGGAGCAAGGAATTAAAGGAATACAGATTGGAAGAGAAGAAGTCAAACTCTCCTTATTTGCAGATGACATGATAGTATACATGGAAAAACCTAAGGAATCTAGCAAGAAGCTTTTGGAAATCATCAGGCAATACAGTAATGTGTCAGGCTATAAAATTAACATTCAAAAGTCAGTGGCATTCCTCTATGCAAACACTAAGTTAGAAGAAATCCAGAAATCAGTTCCTTTTTCTATAGCAACAAAAACAATAAAATATCTAGGAATAAACCTAACCAAAGAAGTGAAAGACTTGTATACTGAAAATTATGAGTCACTACCCAAAGAAATTGAAAAAGACACAAAGAAGTGGAAAGATATTCCATGCTCATGGGTTGGAAGAATTAACATCATCAAAATGAATATATTACCCAGAGCCATCTACAAATTTAATGCTATCCCCATCAAGATCCCAAGCACATTTTTTAGGAGAATAGAACAAATGCTACAAATGTTTATCTGGAACCAGAAAAGACCTAGAATTGCCAAAACAATCTTGAGAAAAAAGAACAGAACCGGAGGCATCACACTGCCAGATCTCAAACTATATTATAGGGCCATTGTCATCAAAACTGCTTGGTACTGGAACATGAACAGACACACTGACCAGTGGAATAGAATTGAGAGCCCAGAAATGAGGCCCCACACCTATGGACATCTAATCTTTGACAAAGGGGCCCAGACTATTACATGGGGAAAGCAGAGTCTCTTCAACAAAAAAAAAAAAAAAAAAAAATTATTTATTTATTTTCCCTTTTGTTGCCCTTGTTTTTTATTGTTATAGTTATTATTGTTATTGTTGCTGATGTCTTTGGATAGGTCAGAGAGAAATGGAGAGCGGAAGGGAAGACAGAGGGGGAAAGAAAGACAGACACCTGCAGACCTGCTTCACTACTCTTGAAGCGACCCCCCCTGCAGGTGGGGAGCCAGCCGGGGGCTCAAACCGGGATCCTTACGGGGGTCCTTGCGTTTTGCGCCACATGCGCTTAACCCGCTGCACTACCGCCTGACTCCATGTTTGTTTGTTTGTTTGTTTATTGCCAGAGCACTGCTCAGCTCTGGCTTATGGCATTGTGGGGGACAGAACCTGGGACTTGAGAACCTGAGACATGAAAGTCTCTTTGCATAACCATTATGCTAGCCTCTACCCTTTATTTTTTTAATGAGAGAGGCACAAAGAGAAAAAAAAAAAAAAGAGAGAGAGAGAGAGACTAGTAGCGAAGCTGGTTAAGGGCAGGTGGTGCAAAACACAAGGACCGGCATAAGGATCCCAGTTCTAGCCCCTGACTCCCCACCTGCAGGGGAGTCGCTTCACAAGCAGTGAAGCAGGTCTGCACGTGCCTATCTTTCTCTCTCCCTGTCTCCCCCTCCTCTCTCCATTTCTCTCTGTCCTATTAACAAAGACAGCATCAATAACAACAACAATAATAACTACAACAATAAAACAAAGGCAACAAAAGGGAAAATAAACATTTAAAAAATAATATTAACAACAGCCACAATAATATAACTAGAGCATTGCTCAGCTCTGGCTTATGGTGGTGTGGGTGATTAAACCTGGGATATTTTATAAAGCATTGGATTTTTAAAAAATATATTTATTTATTTTCCTTTTTTGTTGCCCCCTTTTTTTTTTTATCATTGTTGTGGTTATTATTGCTGTTGTTATTGATGTTGTTGTTGCCGGATAGGACAGAGAGAAATGGAGAGAGGAGGGGAAGACAGAGAGGGGGAGAGAAAGATAGTCACCTGCAGACCTGCTTCACTGCTTGTGAATCGACCCCCCCCAGGTGGGGAGCTGGGTCCTCGAACTGGGATCCTTCCTTGGGATCCTTCCTGCGGTCCTCAAGTTACAGTTACGAGCCATGTGCGCTTAACCTGCTGTGCTATAGCCTGACCCCCCCCCAAAAGCATTGGATTTTTAAAAAATAATTTATTTTTATTTTAATGAGAGGAAGATATATAGAGAAATATCAGAACACTGCACAGCTCTGGCTTATGGTGGAGCTGGAGATTGAACCTGGGACCTCTGAGCTTCAGGCAGGAAAGTCTTTTTGCATAACCATTACACTGTCTCCCCAGCCTGAAGTTTTTTTTTTTGTTTGTTTGTTTTTTTACTAGAGCACTGTGCAACTCTGGTTTAGGGTGGTGCAGGGGATTGAACCTGGGGCTTTGTTGCCTCAGGCATGAGAGTCTCTTTGCATAACCATTATGCTATCAACCTCCATCTGCCTGAATATATTTTTTTAAGTGGGAGAATGGTGATTTACAGTACAGTGTTAATACAATTTCTCATCTCCCATGATGGGTATCTGCAAAATATTTTCACCTTCAACTTAAGTCCTTTCCCTCCATTATGCAATGGATCCCAATCCCCTCTTCACTACCTCCCATTCCATCCACCCCACCCACCCCCTGATCTCTTATCTTTGCATATATATGTGCTTCCTTCAATATTGTGGGAGCTAGGCTCAAATCAGCACACTATCCAACTGAGCTATTTCACTGGTCCTAAAGGACCCTTCCTTCCTTCCTTCCTCCTTCCTTCCTTCCTTCCTTCCTTCCTTCCTTCCTTCTTTCCTTCCTCCCCCTCCCCCAGCACTGCTCAGCTCTGGTTTACAATAGTGCTGGGATTGAATCTGGGATCTGTGGTGCCTCAGGTGTTTAAATCCTTTGCATAACCATTATGCTATCTCCTCAGCTTATTTGTTTGTTTCTTTGTTTTATAGAGAAAACCAGAGCATCACTGTAACAGAATGCAATGCTGAGGGTCAAATTTGGACTTCAGGTTGGAGGTCCAGCATTGTACCACTTCCTAACCCTCATTTCCTCACATTCAATCTGGGTTTGAAGATACTAATAGCCCTTATCACACAAGTGACTATCAAGGGAGATTATACATGCCAGTGTTGATGTAGAATTTATGAACTCGGGGAGTCGGGCTGTAGCACAGCGGGTTAAGCGCAGGTGGCGCTAAGCACAAGGACCCGCATAAGGATCCTGGTTCAAGCCCTGGCTCCCCACCTGCAGGTGTGTCCCTTCACACAGGTCTGCAGGTGTCTATCTTTCTCTCCCTCTTTCTGTCTTCCCCCTCCCCTCTCCATTTCTCTCTGTCCTATCCAACAACAATGACAACAATAATAACTACAACAATAAAACAACAAGGGCAACAAAAGGGAATAAATAAATAAAATAAATATAAAAAATTAAAAAAAAAAAAAAGAATTTATGAACTCGGGGCTGGGTGGTGGCACAACTGGTAGAGTGCAGACATTACCATGTATAAAAGACCCAGGTCTAAGCCCCTGGTCCCCACTTATAGGAGGGAAGTTTCAGGAACAGTAATGCAGTGCTGCAGGTGTGTCTCTTCATTTCCCTTTAACTCTTGACTTCCCTGTCTCTATCCAATAAATAAATGAATAAACAAACAAACAAATATTTATGAACTGTGGCCCAGGAGGTACTGAAGTGGATAAAGTGTGGAACTCTCAAGCACAAGGTCCCAAGTTTGATCCCCAGCATTGCATGTGCCAGAGAGATACACTGGTTTTTCTCCCTCACCCTTCTTATAAACAAACAAATCTTACAAAAAATAAAAATCAAAAATCAAACAACTTGGAGCCAGGTGGTGGCACACCTGGTTAAGCGCACACATTATAGTGTACAAGGGCCCAGGTTCAAGCCTCTGGTCCCCTCCTGCAGGGGGAAAGCTTCGTGAATGGTGAAGCAAGGATGTGGGTATCTCTCTGACCCTCTCCTTCCCCTCTCAATTTCTGTCTCTATCCATTAATTAATTAATTAATTAAACCTTAAAAAATAAAATCAGGGAGTTGGGCGGTAGCACAGTGGGTTAAGCGCACATGGCGCAAAGCGGGAGGGTCGGCTTAAGGATCCTGATTGGAGCCCCTGGCTCCCCACCTGCAGGGAATCACTTCACAGGTGGTGAAGCAGGACTGCAAGTGTCTGTCTTTCTCTCCCCCTCTCTGTCTTCCCCTCCTCTCTCCATTTCTCTCTGTCCTAACAACGACTACAACAACAATGAAAAACAAGGGCAACAAAAGGGAAAATAAATAAATAAATAAATATTTAAAAAATTAAATTAAAAAAAAAAACCCTCAAGCACGAGGCTCTAAATTCAATCACTGGTAGTGCATGTGCCAGCATAATGCTTTGGTTTTCCTTCTTTCTCTCTCTTTTTTATTTTAAAGTATTTTACTTATTTTGTTTTTGAGATGCAGAGAAAGACACAAAAACACCAGAGCACTGCACAGCTCTGTCTGGCTTATTGTGGTGTGGAGGGACTGAACCTGGGACTTCAGAGCCTCAGGCATGAGAGTCTCTTTGCATAACCATTATACTATCAACTCCTGCCATCTTTTTCTCTTTTTTAAATATTTGTTTATGAGAGGGAGAGAGAGAACCAGACATCACTTTGATAAATATGCTGCCTGGAATCAAAATAGGGACTTCATGGCTCAGTTCAATGTTATCGCACTACATCCCAGACCACACTCTCTTTCTCATAAATAAACAAATCTTAAAAAATAATTTAAGGGAAGTTGGGCAATAGAGCAGTGTGTTAAGCACATGTGGTGCAAAGCACAAGGACCAGAGTAAGAATCCCTGTTGCAGGCCCCAGCTCCCCACCTGCAAGGGAGTCATTTTAAGGCGGTGAAGCAGGTCTGCAGGTGTCTATCTTTCTCTCCCCCTCTCTGTCTTCCCCTCCTCTCTCCATTTCTCTCTGTCCTAACAATGACAACATCAATAACAACAATAACTACAACAACAATAATTAAAAAAGGGCAACAAAAGGGGAAATAAATAAATAAATAAAAACTTAAGGGGGGATCAGGTGGTAGCGCAGCAGGTTAGGCACACATGGCGCCAAGTGCAAGGACCCACACAAGGATCCCAGTTCAAGCTCCTGGTTCCCCACCTGCAGGAGGGGGGGGGGTGTCGCTTCACAAGAGGTGAAGCAGGTCTGCAGGTGTCTATCTTTCCTCTTCTATTTTCCCTTCCTCTGTCCTCCTTTCCCCTTCCCCTCTCAATTTCTCTGTCCTATCCAACAACAATGATGGCAATAACAATAATAACAATGATGATAAAAATCAAGGGCAACAAAAGGGAAAAAATGGCCTCCAGAGGCAGTGCATTCGTAGTGCAGGCACCTAGCCCCAGCAATCACCTGGAGGCAAAAAATTAAATAGATAAAATAAAAAAATAATAACGAAAGGGGGGGAGAGGAGTCTGGGCAGTGGGGCACCTGGTAAAGCACACATAGTAGGAAGCACAGGGACCCATACAGGGATCCCAGTTAAAGCTCCTGGGTCCCCACCTGCAGGGGGAGGCGGAGCTTCACAAACTGTGAAGCAGGTCTGCAGGTGTCTATCTTTCTCTCCCCCTATTTTCCCCTCCCCTCTCAATTTCTCTCTGTCCTATCAAAACAAACAGACAAACAGAAAAAATGGCCACAGGAGCAGTGGATTCATAGTATAGGCACGGAAGGAAAAAAAAAATTAAGAACTTGTAACTATTATTATCATTTTTATTATTGGTAACAGTAAAATGAGTAGCACTTACTAGGTACTCACATGTTTGTTAGATAAAAAAAAAAAAAGTAAAGGGCAGGGTAGATAGCATAACGATTATGCAAAGAGACTCCAAAGTTTCCACAAAGTCTTTGGAGCCTGAGGCTCCAAAGTCCCAGGTTCAGTCCCCCACAAGACCATAAACCAAAGCTGATTAGTGCTTTGGTTAAAAAAAAAAAAAAAAAAAGAGAAGTGGGGAAGGAAGATAGAGGAGACACCCATACCTGCTGCAGGTGGGGACTGGAGATTCGAACTTGGGTCCTTGTGCATTGTAATATGTGCTCAATCAGTTGTGCCACCTCCTGGCTCCCCTTACTGGGTCTTTAGGGTTCCCATAATAAGTCTTCACTGTGTGTGTGAAGAAGTGCTATGCCAGGGTAGACAGCATAATGGCTATGCAAGGAGATTCTGGTGCCTGAGGTTCAAAAATCCCAAGTTGAATCCCTGTACCACCATAAGCCAGAGCTGAGCAGTGCTCTGGTAAAAAATACTATGTTAGAAAAATACCAGTTGTTTTCCAGATGTTAGATTATAAAACATTGGATATATCCCCAAATGAAATGAAGAAAGGCTTGGGGACTAGGTTGAGAAGACAGTATAATATTTATGGAAAAGACTCTCATGCCTGGGGCTCCAACGTGCCAAGTTCAAACCCCAGCTCGCCATTAGCCAGAGCTGAGCAATGCTCTGGTTTATGTATCTTTCTCTCTCTAATATACACAGAGAGAGAGAGAGAGAGAGAGAGTGAAGGGACTTACTAGCCCTTATCCCCTGACTGGGTAAGGGTGAGCTTCTCCAAATAGGGTCCCACCCTTTCCAGTGTCCAGTACCTAGTATTCAGTTTGACAATTGGTTATAGAACAGGGTTTGCAGTCAGAGACAAAATTCCTCAGACGGAAGGTAGTAATTTAAGACTCTCAGTGACAAGGTACTACAACTAGAGTGTCCAGCATAATACTTGGGACCAAGCTTAATAAATATTACTGAACTATGATGACTGCACAGTTCTATAGCTTTAAGATCATACTGAGGATGGAGGGTAGATAGTATAATGGTTATGCAAAGAGACTCTCATGCCTGAGGCTCCAAAGTCCCAGGTTCAATCCCCTGCACTACCATAAGCCAGAGCTGAGCAGTGCTCTGGTAAAAAAAAAAAAAAAAAAAATCATACTGAGTTCCACCTTGGCCCCCTTCACCTTGACTCTGGTTGTTGTGCTCCATGATACGCCTTAGGATGATGACAAGGTGCTGAGCTCTGGCCTTCAGTCGGAGAATAAGCTTCTCCCAAATACCTGGGTCCCTGGACCAAGATGCCTGGGGTTTTGCCCTCCGGCCTTCCTTGCAACACCATAAGAAAGGCTGATCATCCAAGTATCCAGAGAAGTCATAAGGGCTTTGCCCAGGACCTGGCTGGGAAAGAGCAGTGAAGTCATAGCGCAGAGAATGGGTTGCTGAGGAGAGAGAGAAAAAATGGAAAAGGTTTATCTGTAGCAGGTGTAACATCTGTAACATCACTGGAAGATGATCCCAACAGGTTCCTGTGAAGTGAGACAGGCACAAAGAATGTGTCAGCGGTGTATGGATTGACCTCCCAACACCCATGTCCAGAGGAGAAGTAATTGCAGAAGCCAGAACTCCCACCTTCTGATATGTGGCATTACCATTCAGCATATCTGTTTACTTAAGTCAGAATTGGCTTTGTTTGGTTCATACTTCCATTGGGGGAGAAATGATAGGGGAAGATGACCTGAGGGCTCTGAACTCCAACTCCATCAGGACCCAGAGAGAGAAGAAAAAAAAGGATATTCAGAAGTAGTAATAGAAGAAGAAGGGACGACAAAGAGGGGGAGGGATAGACACCTGCAGACCTGCTTTACCAATAATTGTCAAGCCCTGAATATATCTCCAGAGCACCACTCAACTCTGGCTACTGGTGGTGCTGGGAATTGAACCTGAGACCTCCTGTGTACAAGTCCTATGTGCTACTACTGTGATATCTCCCTTGTTCACCCTAGACATTTTTTTCCCTAGTTATTCTTCTCTATCCCCACCAAACCAACCCAAGATACCCTGGCTTGATTGTACTATAGTCTAAGTCTTTCCGCTTTCAGATTTTGCTATAAACAAAATGGGCTATCTGCAAACAGGTATCTGACTACATATGCTCTGCTGCCCCTTTAAGACTTCCCTCTTGTCCTCAGGATGACTTCCAAGCTCCTGAACAGATAAAACAAGATTTTCAGACCTCCCTGTGATATCCAGATCACTCTGCCTTCCCCTTGCCTTGCCAAGAGTGATTACCCCCCACCCCCCGTTTGGTTTATCTACAAGAGCTCCTTCTCTCTCAACAATGACTGCCACCCATGCCTTCTCAAGTCATTCTGAACCTCAAGAGGTAGAATTCACTTTTTCCTTTCGGAAGCTCCAAAATCCTACATATTCTGCTGTGTCTGTAATATTCTACTGCACTTATCGGCTCAATAATCCTTACCAGCTGACCCTATTTATTATTACTTTGTGAAGAGATGTACATTTATGAGGCCAAGCTGTGGCACACCTGGTAAAGAACACACATTACAGTGCACAAGTACCCAGGTTCAAGCCCTCAGTCCCCATCTGCTGGGAAAAAGCTTCAGAGCGATGAAGCAGGGGTACAGGTGTCTCTCTGTCTCTTTTCCTTTAAATCTCTTCCTCCCTTTTCAATTTCTCTCTCAATAATAAATAAAAGAAAAAGACTAGGGGCCAGGCTGTGGTGCACCTGGCTAAACATACACACATTATAGTGTGCAAGGACTGGGTTCAAGCCCCTGGTCTCCACCTGTAGGGGGAAAACTTTGTTAGTGGTGATGCAGGGCTGCAGGTGTCTCTGCTACTCTCCCCCCCCCCAATTTTTCTTTGTCTCTATCCAATAATAAAAAATACATAAAAAATAAGAAAAATAAAAAGATTAAGAAAAAAGTAAAAAATTTTTTTCCTTACAAAAGTAAATTTTTAAAAAAGGAAGAAAGAAAAAAAGTGTGATTGATGGGAGGACTAGCTCAGATGGTAGAGTGTAAGGCTAGCAGGCCTGAGGGTCCCAGTTTGATCCCCAGCACTGCATGGGCCAGAGTAATGTGCTCTGATTCACCTTTCTTCCTCTCTCTCTCTTTGCCTCCAGGGTTATTGCTGGGGCTCTGTTGCCAGCACTATGAATCCACTGCTCCTGGAGGCCTTAAAAGACACTATGAACCTACTTCTCCCTAGATTAGCCTCGGAAGTGGTCAAAAGGCCTCATAAAGTGCGGTTTTGAGGAGGTTATGATTTTGCTAAAGTAGAGAGGTCTACACAACTGGGTCCTCCACAGATGAGCAACCTGGAGAGGCACCACTATGCCTCAGGTAGTGGTGGGGCACGGGAACACAAGGTACTAATCCCTGGAGGCCAAGGCTCTGCTGTGGGCAGGCAGGGGTGGAGGGTGGGGGCTGAGTTCGACTCGGGCGGGGCTGGGATTGCAAAAGGTCAGCAAAGGCGGAGGAGGATCCAGAACTCACTGGCCTGGTCTCCGGAACCATCCGATCCCAGCAAGCGAAGCAGTAGGGTGAAGAGCAGCGGGCCTGTGGGCCAGGAGAAGTGCATCCCACCAGGCCCAGCAGGCCGGCAGTCCAAGACCTCCCCAGCCGCCAAGCTGGGTGCGTTGCAAGTACTGAGATGTTCCTATTGGATCGTAGCTGCTAGGAAGGCGGGACTTTCCATTTTCCTTTAATCCTATTGAGCTAAAGCTTTTATGGACCGAGGGAAGCGTTTTGCTGCTGCCAATTTCGGGATTCCGGGTAGAAATTGATTTTTTTTTTTTCGCACTTATCCGTAAAAATCTTGTTTCTCCCCCAGAATCTGCTTTCATGTCCTATTTTCTAGTTTCTGACTTGTCGCAGGTTTCATCTTAGATACAGAATGATTTAAAGAAGCATCAGAAGTTTGTTTCTGTTTTTAATAAGGTAAAACACGTGCATATAACAAAATTAACTTTTTTTTTCCTGTCAGTCGGTGGCAGTGGATAAAGCATCTCAAGTATCGCATGTACCAGAGTGATGTTATGGTTCTTTCTTTCTTTCTTTTTTTAAGAATTTATTTATTTGGGGCCAGGTGGTGGCACAGCTGGTTAAGCGCACATATTACAGCACTCAAGGAACCAGGTTCAAGCCCCTGGTCCCTACCTGCAGGGGGAAAGCTTCACGAGTGGTGAAGCAGGGCTGCAAGTGTGTCTCTGTCTCTTTCCCACTCTATTTCCCACTCCCGTCTCAATTTCTCTCTGTCTCTAATATAAATAAATAAATAAATAAATAAAATATTTTTTAAAAAGAATTTATTTATTCCTGAGAGAGATTGGAGGAGAGAAAGAACCAGACATCACTCTGGTACATGTGCTGCCGGGGATCGAACTTGGGACCTCATGGTTAAGAATCCAATAATTTATCCACTGTACCACCTCCCGGACCACATCTTTCTTTCATTAATAAAAAAAATCTTTAAGGGCAGGGGTAGATAGCATAATGGTTATGCAGAGACTCATATGTCTGAGGCTCCAAAGCCCCAGGTGCAATCCCCTGCACCACCATTAGGCCAGAGCTGAACAGTGCTGGAGTAAAAATAAATAAATATTAACAAAAAAGGGGGGATTTAAAATTTTATGGGGGGGGGTGTGATGGCACACCTAGTTGAGCACACGTGTTACCATGTGTAAGGACCCAGGTTCAAGCTCCCAGTCCCCACATGTGGGGGGAAAGCTTTGTGAGTGGTGAAGCAGTGATATAGGTGTCTCTCTATCACCCCTTCCTCTTGATTTCTTGCTGTCTCTAACCAATAAATAAATAAAGATAATAAAAAATCAAATAAAATTCATCTAGGTTTTATTTTATTTATTTTTAATATTTTATTTATTGATTATAGAGGTACAGGGAGAAAGAGAACCAGAGCATCACTCTGGTACATGTTCTGCCAGGGATTGAATTTTATGCTTATAAATCCAATGCTTTATCCATTGAACCACCTCCCAGGCTGCAGGTTTTAATTAATTTTAATTACTTTTTTGATCATCTGAGGTACCTCACTGCTCAAGATCTGCTATACACACAGAGAGAGATACCCGGAAAGAGAGAGAGAACTAGAGAAATAGAAACACCAAAGCATCTACTGATCTACCACTGGGGGACACTTTTTTTTAAAATTTATTTCTTTATTGGGGAATTAATGTTTTACATTCAACAGTAAATACAATAGTTTGTACATGCATAACATTCCTCAGTTTCCCATTTAACAATACAACCCCCACTATGTCATTTATCATCCTTCATGGAACTGTATTCTCCCCACCCACCCCAGAGTCTTTTACTTGGGTGCAATACGCCAATTCCATTTCAGGTTCTACTTGTGTTTTCTTTTCTGATCTTGTTTTTCAACTTCTGCCTGAGAGTGAGATCATCCCATATTCATCCTCCTGTTTCTGACTTATTCCACTCAACATGATTTTTTCAAGGTCCATCCAAGATCGGCTGAAAACGGTGAAGTCACCATTTTTTACAGCTGAGTAGTATTCCATTGTGTATATATACCACAACTTGCTCAGCCACTCATCTGTTGTTGGACACCTGGGTTGCTTCCAGGTTTTGGCTATTACAAATTGTGCTGCCAAGAACATATGTGTACACAGATCTTTTTAGATGGATGTGTTGGGTTCCTTAGGATATATCCCCAGGAGAGGAATTGCAGGGTCATAGGGTAGGTCCATTTCTAGCCTTCTGAGAGTTCTCCAGACTGTTCTCCACAGAGGTTGGACCAATTTGCATTCCCACCTGCAGTGCAGGAGGGTTCCTTTGACCCCACACCCTCTCCAGCATTTGCTGCTGTTACCTTTTCTGATGTATGACATTCTCACAGGAGTGAAGTGATATCTCATTGTTGTCCCATGAGTACCCATTCATTGGGGAAACTGAGGATCCTTCCTGAATCCACATGGATCCCAGTCACTTTCAAAGCCAGCAACAAGCAGCTCCTGACAGCTTTCAACCTGACGCTGTTGACTGGCTACGGAAGAAGGGCAAACGCTAGAAGAAGAAGAAGAAGATTGTTGTCTTTATTTGCATTTCTCTAACAATCAGAGACTTGGAGCATTTTTTCATGTGTTTCTCAGCCTTTTGGATCTCTTCTGTGGTGATATTCTGTCCAAGTCCTCCCCCCATTTTTGGATGGGGTTATTTGTTGTCTTGTTGTTGAGTCTGGCAAGCTCTTTATATATGTTGGTTATTAAACTCTTATCTGATGTATGGCATGTAAAGACCTTCTCCCATTCTGTGAAGGGTCTCTTGGTTTGGGTAGTGGTTTCTTTTGCTGTGCAGAAGCTTTTTAATTTGATGTAGTCCCATAGGTTTATACTTGCCTTAGTCTTCTTTGTAATTGGATTCGTTTCATTGAAAATGTCTTTAAAATGTATGCGGAAAAGAGTTCTGCCAATATTTTCCTCTAAGTATCTGATAGTTTGTGGTCTAACATCCAAGTCCTTGATCCACTTGGAATTTACTTTTGTATTTGGTGAAATACAGTGATTCAGTTTCATTCTTCTGCATGTTTCAACCCATTGTTTCCAACACCATTTGTTGAAAAGACTCTGCTTTCCCCATGTAATAGTCTGGGCCCCTTTGTCAAAGATTAGATGTCCATAGGTGTGGGGCCTCATTTCTGGGCTCTCAATTCTATTCCACTGGTCAGTGTGTCTATTCATGTTCCAGTACCAAGCAGTTTTGATGACAATGGCCCTATAATACAGTTTGAGATCTGGGAGTGTGATGCCTCCAGTTCTGTTCTTTTTTCTCAAGATTGTTTTGGCAATTCTAGGTCTTTTCTGGTTCCACATAAACATTTGTAGCATTTTTTCTATTCTCCTAAAAATTTGCTTGGGATCTTGATGGGGATAGCATTAAATTTGTAGACTTATTTTCTTTTTCTTAACCAGAGCACTGCTCAGCTCTGGTTTATGGTGCAAGGGATTGAACCTGGGATTTTGGAGCCTGGGGCATGAGAGTCTCTTTGCATAACCACTATGCTAGAATTAGACTTTTAGTACATGGACTCTTGAGTTCAAGCCCCATCATTTCAAGTGTTAAAGTGATGTTCATGTTCTTTCCTATCACTCAATCAATATTTTTTATTATTATTATTTTTTACCAGAGCAGTTTATGGTGGTGCGGGGTATTGAACCTGACTTTGAAGCCTCAGGCATAACAGTCTGTTTGCATAACCATTATGCTATCTACCCCCACCCTCAATCAATATTTTAAAAAGGGATATTTAATTAACAAATGTACTGTGCTCTGCAGAGGAAACTGGCCAAATTTTGGTGAAAGCCTTGTTAGCTTTTTGTTTGTTTGGTTTGAATTTTTAGGGAAGATTAGGGGGAGGGAGGTAGATGCAATGCTTAACTCCAGCAAAACTCAGAGTGTGCCCTCTAGTGTCCATGTGAGCTCAAGGCCCCAATAATGAAAAAATTAACCACTTGAATGATTCTAGTCTAGGACATGGGAATGAAACCATATGCCAAAATGTTGGGGCCACATTATGAACTTATTTTGTTATTCCAATAAGTTTGTTTATTTTTTAATTTCTTTTTAAAAATTATATTTATTTATTTATTTGTTGGATAGAGACAGCCAGAAATTGAGTGGAAGGGGATATCGAAAGGAAGAGAGACAGAGACACCTGCAGCCCTGCTTCACCACTTGCAAAGCTTTCCCCCTGCAGGTGGGGACTGGGGGCTCAAACCCAGGTCCTTGTGCACTGTAACATGTGCACTCAACCAAGTGTGCCACCATCCAGCCCTCAATAAATTTGTTTATATGTCAGATTATTTCACTCTATCTTTGGAAGAGATATAAATTCAGAATCCTGCTCACATCATTGGCCTACACAGCCCAAGAGATGATTGCTCCCCCCTCTGGGTTCTCAGGCTGTTGGAGTGATCAAATCAACATTAAATAGATTAGTCAGATAAAGGAAACAATTTAATGTGCTACAGAGACTATATTGTTGGGGAGGGGGGACAGCATAATGGTTATACAAAAGACTCTCTGCCTGAGGCTCTGAAGTCCCAGCATAAGTATCACCATAAGCCAGAGCTGAATGCTGTGATCTTTTCCTGTGTCTTTTTCTCTGTATCTGTCTCTCTTTCTCTCATTAAAATGAATAAAAATATTTTTTTACTTTATTTATTCCCTTTTGTTGCCCTTGTAATAAAAAATATTTTTAAAAAGATTTAAAAAAAGCAGTTATCTTTGAGAAAGGAACCCCATCGGCTATAAACCATTAATCCTTCCCATTAAAGGGGAAAAAAAGAATATATTATTAGTAGGTGTATTGTTGTGAGATAGAGGCAAGAAAGACAACTCAAGACCAAGGTTCAAAGTTTAGAGTCTTGGGAGTTTGGCAATAGCCCAGCGGGTTAAGTGCAGGTGGAGCAAAGCACAAAGATGGGCGTAAGAATCCTGGGTTCGAGTCCCCAGCTCCCCACCTGCAGGGGAGTCACTTCACAAGCAGTGAAGCAGGTCTACAGGTTTCTATCTTTCTCACCCCCTCTCTGTATTCTCCTCCTTTCTCCATTTCTCTCTGTTCTATCCAACAACGATGACATCAATAACAACAACAATAATAACTACAACAAAAAAACAAGGGCAACAAAAGGGAATAAATATTTTTTAAAAATTTAGGGGGCCAGGTGGTGGCGCACCTGGTTGAGCACACATGTTACAGTGTGCAAGGACCCAGGTTAGAGCCCCTCATCTCTACCTGCAGGGGGAAAGCTTCACAAGTGGTGAAGCAGGGCTGCAGGTGTCTCTCTGTCTCTCTCCCTCTCTATCACTCCCTTCCCTCTCAATTTCTGATAGTCTCTATCCAACAAATAAAGATTTAAAAAAAAAAAGTCTTTACTAACCAGCCGAGGACTGACTCCCAGCAAAGGTGTTGCCCATTGTTTCCAACACCATTTGTTGAAAAGACTCTGCTTTCCCCATTTAATAGTCTGAGCCCCTTTGTCAAAGATTAGATGTCCATAGGTGTGGGGGCTCACATCTGGGATCTCAATTCTATTCCACTGGCCAGTGTGTCTATTCATGTTCCAGTACCAAGCAGTTTTGATGACAATGGCCCTAGAATACAATTTGAGATCTGGGAGTGTGATGCCTCCGGTTCTGTTCTTTTTTCTAAAGATTGTTTTGGCAATTCTAGGCCTTTTCTGGTTCCAGATAAACATTTGTAGCATTTTTTCTATTCTCCTAAAACATGTGCTTGGGATCTTGATGGGGATAGCATTAAATTTGTAGATGGCTCTGGGTAATATATTCATTTTGATGATGTGAATTCTTCCAACCTATGAACATGGAATATCTTTCCACTTTTTTGTGTCTTTTTCAATTTATTTGAGTAGTGACTCATAATTTTCAGTATACAAGTCTTTCACTTTTTTGGTTAGGTTTACTCCTAGATATTTTATTGTTTTTGTTGCTATAGTAAAAGGAATTGATTTCTCAATTTCAATTTCTTCTAACTTAGTGTTTGCATAGAGGAATGCCACTGACTTTTGAATGTTAATTTTGTAGCCTGACATCTTACAGTATTGCCTGATGATTTCCAAAAGCTTCTTGCTGGATTCCTTAGGTTTTTCCATGTATACTATCATGTCATCTGCAAAAAAGGAGAGTTTGACTTCTTCTCTTCCAATCTGTATCCCTTGAATTCCTTGCTCCTGTCTGATTGCTATGGCAAGAACTTCCAACACTATGTTGAATAGTAATGGTGATAGTGGGCAGCCCTGTCTAGTACCTGATCTGAGTGGAAATGCTTCCAGTTTTCACCATTGAGTATGATGTTGGCTGTAGGTTTGCTATATACAGACTGCACTATCTTGAGGAATTTTCCGTCTATTCCCATTTTTTGTAGTGTTTTGATCATAAAGGGATGTTGTATTTTGTCAAAGGCTTTCTCTGCATCTATTGATATAACCATGTGGTTTTTGGTCTTGCTTTTGTTGATGTGGTGGATCACATTGATTGATTTACGTATATTAAACCAACCTTGTATGCTTGGGATAAACCCCACTTGGTCATGATGAACAATCTTTTTGATATACTGCTATATCCGGTTGGCTAGAATTTTGTTCAATATTTTCGCATCTATGTTCATCAGAGATATTGGTCTGTAGTTTTCTTTTTTGGTTGTGTCCCTGTCTGCTTTTGGTATCAGGGTGATGTTGGCTTCATAGAAGCTGGCAGGGAGTATTTCAGTGTCTTCAATCTTCTGGAAGACTTGTAAAAGTAGAGGTAGGTATTGGTTCTTCTTTGAAGGTTTTGTAGAATTCATTTGTAAAACCATCTGGTCCAGGACTTTTACTTTTGGGGAGATTTTTGATAACTGTTTCAATTTCATTAGATGTGATGGGCCTGTTCATTTTATCCACTTCCTCTTGACTTAGTTTTGGAAGTTGGTAGGTATCTAGGAAATCGTCCATTTCTTCCAGGTTCTCTAGCTTGGTGGCATATAGTTGTTGATAGAAGCCTCGCATGATATGTTGAATTTCTGCGGTGTCTGTTGTGATATCTCCTCTTTCATTTAGTATCAGATTTATTTGGGTCTTTTCCCTTTTCTGTTTTGTGAGTCTGGCTAAAGGTTTGTCGATTTTGTTTACTCTTTCGAAGAACCAACATTTACTTTTGTTGATCTTTTGTATGGTTTTCCTATTCTTAATGTTATTTATTTCTGCCCTAACTTTAGTGATTTCTGTCCTTCTGGTTGCTTTAGGGTTCCTTTGTTGTTCTTCTTCTAGGTCTTTTTTTTTATTTTATTTATTTATTCCCTTTTGTTGCCATTGTTGTTTTATTGTTGTAGTTATTATTGATGTCATTGTTGTTGGATAGGACAGAGAGAAATAGAGAGAGGAGAGGAAGACAGAGAGGGGGAGAGAAAGACAGACACCTGCAGACCTGCTTCACCGCCTGTGAAGGGACCTGCCTGCAGGTGGGGAGCCGGGGGCTCGAACCGGGATCCTGACACCGGTCCTTGAGCTTAGCGCCACCTGCGCTTAACCCACTGTGCTACAGCCCGACTCCCCTTCTTCTAGGTCTTTAAGATGTGTAATCAGGCTGTTTATTTGTGCTTTTTCTTGTTTCCTAATGTGTGCTTGTATAGCTATGAACTTCGCTCTTAGGACTGCTTTAGCTGTGTCCCAAATATTTTGATAGCTTGTGTCTTCATTTTCATTGAACTCTCGAAACATTTTGATTTCTTCCTTGATTTCCTCTTTGACCCAGAAGTTGTTAAGAAGTGCCAGAAGCTATTTCTCTGCTTGATAGAAGATAAGCCTTGAAACAACAGAAGCCCTCGAGATAAGTTTCTAATTCCCGTAAGAAAGATGTTTACCAGAAACTAAGTGACATACCATATAGTTATATTAACATACCATATAGTTATAGTTTAACAGAAATAGTTGTAAGGGACCCTCCACCACGATCTCTGTCTCTCCCTTCCCCCTATGCTCTCCCTTCCCCAAAGCCTTAAAATGCCTGTGAACACAATAAAAATTTGCAGCTTGATCAGAGTCATGTCTTGCTGTCATTTCTTGTGTCTCCTGTCCCTTTCATTCCAGGTTTCATGGGTTTCTAGCCCCTGTTCACTGCCCCGCTGGCCGGGGCATTCTGGTGCCCGAACGTGGGGCGAAGAAGCCTTCTGGAGACCTAGGAACACTGCTGATCAAGAGGATAGGCGTATCCAAAATTCACTGATCCACCGCGGCCGAGGGGGTAATGCAAAGGCTCGCATAGATCGCCACGGAACTTCCAGGCTGTGAGTCGCATCTGGAGGAGTGTCACAGCGGCGAGGTAAGCACTACCATGGGAAATGAATTTGGTAAAGAAGACTTGTTTATTAAAGGACTCAAGGAGTCCCTCAAGACACGAGGAGTAAGGGTTAAGAAAAAAGATCTCAAGAAGTTTTTTTTTTATTTTGTGAGTGATGTTTGTCCATGTTTTCCCTTAGAGGGGACTATTGATGAAAAAAGATAGGCTAGAGTAGGAAACTGTTTAAGAGATTTTTATGAGACCTTTGGTCCAGAAAAGATTCCAGTCCAGGCTTTTCTTATTGGAATTTAGTAAATGATATACTCAAAGTCTATAAGCATTGTCCTGATGTGCAGTGAGTCATGAGAGAGGGAGAAAAAGTCTTACAGGGACATTCCCGGCTACCTTCTGTTTGTGAGTCTGTCTCTATTCCCATGCCTGATTCAGGAGACCCGCCCCTCAGGCCACCTGCTAAGTGCCCTCCAGTTAAGATTTACCCTTGTTTGACAACCTTAAGACCCCCCCACAACTAGCACGAAAAACAGCTTCCCTTAGATAATTAATAGAAGAAAAATGAGAACATTTACAATTAGTTAAAGAACTGTGGGCTCTTGATTTGGCATTATCTTAAAATTATCCAGCCAAAAAGATCCAGCTTTTTTCCCCTCTACTCTCAGAAAGCGTTAAAACAGTTCTGAGTGAGATCTTATCTGGCTAGCAAGTTATTCTTTAAAGAAAGAATGAAATCAATCAAACAAGACGTTCTCTTTAACTTAAAAGCTATTAATCAGAGAACCAGTACACACTTTTGATAGAAATTTAATGATTTGTTTCTTTAAAACTATAAAATGTACCTTAGCCTAGAAAAAGAACTTTCAAAGATTTTTCTCCGCGCTTCTCCATGCATGGCGGTAAACTAAGCCTGCCTGTTCCACCCGCACAGCCAATCACAGCACAGAGCTCCTGCTCCACATATTGGCAAACACTTCAGTCAATCATTCTTAGCCACAAACGCTCCTCCTGGGAGGCTCCTAGAAATCCAAAAGCCGCTTTTCAAAGGGAAAATTTTTCTTTTCACCAAGAATGTCTGTTTTAAGTCTGTACCTTGTTTTCATTAATGTGTGTTAATCCCTAAGTAACTAAAGTTTGTTTTAAGTTTTAAATAATATTTAGTTAAGCTAAATGTGGTTTTAAAGATCCTGACTCATAGAGTTGGCACACCTTTACCAAAGTAAAATATAGGACAGTTTCGTCCTTCTGATAACTAATATCAGCATCAATTCATTAGTTAAAAGATTTTCTGAGATTTCTAGGCGTGGTAAAACGCCTCTGCAGTCTCTCTCACTCTTGTAAAAATTCTAAATATTACCAGCACCCCAATACCAACTGCCACTATTTGTTAATTTATTAATTCCATGCTTGAACTGGCTTTCTAATAACCCAGTCAGTGTAGAGCAGTGGCCTTGCCAAGAAAAAAAGGGTTAAACATGATATTCCTGGCCTGATAAAAAAAATTTTTTTCTGATAAAAAATTTTTATTCAACAGATGTGATTCAACAAAATTATTTAGTGTAAAATGGTCATCTAAAAATGTTAATAAATTTTATTTTGAACATTTCAGCTATAAGGTTTATGTTAGCCTTTTAAATTACCTATCCAAATCAAAGTGAAAGATCAATTAAGTTGTGTACCCACCCTTGTTCATAGCTGCCCTAAGGGTGTAATAGCTTTGTGATAAACAAAGATCCTAACAAACAAAGTTTAACATTTTACTTAAAATTGTTTAAGACTGGCTTGGGTTAGTAAAAGATAACACAATGGTTATGTTAATTATTTACATGCCAGAGGCTTTTGCTCTGGTTTTCCTCTTTATATCTTTCTGCTTTAAAAAATTATCTGGTTTGTTTTAAGACGGTGTCAGAGATTTATTCTTGGCAAATGGTGTTTTTGGTCTGATAGAAGATTTGTTTTGGCAAATCCTGATTTAACAAAATTATTATTTTGAACATTTAAACTATGAGGTTTTATTTTAGCCTTTTAAGTTGCCATATTAGAGTTCTAAAGAGCAAAATATATTAAGAGTTTTATATCTATGCTTACTCATGATAGCCTTGTGATGAGTAAAGATCTTAGTAAACTAAAGGTATAATAGTGTGCTTAAACTGTCTAATCAGTTTAAAATAATGCTAAAAAATGGTAAACATTTTATCATGTCAACACATTAGGTATTGACTTTCTATAACATATTAGTATATTCTAATAAAGAGCCTTCTAAAATCATATGAAAGAACTCAAGCCAATTCTCACCATTAGATCATCAATTAAGTTGGTACAAGTTCTCTCCCTAAGTAAATAATTATAGGTACATCTGCACATGAAGAACTGACTGCTCATATGGTAAGATTTAATACTAAACATTTTTCATTTTTTTATTTATGGGTGTGTGATGACTCCTAAAGTCACTCATATCCTAAAATTTTTCTCATTTTTTTACAAGCCTCTTAAAACTTTAACGCTTGACCTGCCATACTGAGAGCACTTTACTGGCTCCTGCATTGTTTAATTAAGATCTTGCTATTCAGACTTTTAAGATTAATCTCCATTGATAAAAGCCAATGCTCTCTGGCAGATTGATGTAATTCACCTGCCCATGTTTAGTAAACAAAAACCTTTTTTTTCTCAGTTGATATTTTTTCCAAATTTATGTGGGCTACAGCTCAAACAAGAAAAACTAAAACCCTTAAGGTCAATTAATAAAAAAAAAAAAAGAAGGGGAATGCACCCCCCAGTATTCAGTTGGCTAATGTGTCAATGAAGTAACTATAATAAACCTTCTTAATATTTACAAAAATTCGAATTGTTCATTTATTGTATCTCATTGACAAAGCCACCCACTTTTCCAGTCACAGAGACATATTCTTTTTCTCTTTTTCAACACTGGATGTCCATGTTTGTTTTAATTTTATTATGGTGGATGACATTATTGCTCTTGCAAAATCCACAGAGTCCCTGTTGGCAAGTCCTTACCACAAAGGACGCCATGGCAGTATATAGTCCAGCTAACCTCACCAGCCTATCCAAGTCTTCTCTTTCTGCTGACCTACCACTGCTGACTTCATCTTTGCATGTTTATTGACTGCTCACTTTTCTCAAAATATTCCTCATGTTCAAGGAACCTCACCTAATGTGTATGCACCTCCTCTGTGTTTTGGTAAACACCATCCTATATTTTCATGTCAATTCTTCTCTACCTGGTCCTTGCCTCCTAGTTTTGTTTGTTCCACAACTGACCCTCTATGAAGAAGAAAAATTTCATCATTTGGCGCTGACAACCACCAGAGGACCAGATGTGCTGTGTTTCTTCCCCTGGACATAACATCCACTGACTGCTTCCCTTAGACTTGCTGGTGGCACGCTAGGAGACTATATATATTCCTCCCATGAATTTTCTGACAAATTACAACAGGTTATAGACTCCACCACAAATAGTCTTGAGTCACTACAGAGCCCCTTATGGGACCCTTCTTGATTAGTCTTTTGTTAATGATTACCTTAGGACCCTTTATTTTCAATAAGATTACTGATTTTATAAAACGGCAGATTGACTCCTTGGCATCAAAACCTTTGCAAATACATTATCACAGACTTGATTTGGCTGACAGAGGCCTGGCTGAACCTGAGGGTGACAGACCTCCTTTTCGGATGGCATAAAACTCAGAATTATGCATTGAGGCATCCAACATTAGCAGGGCAAGTACACCAGTAAGGGGTATAAGGCAAAGCACTGCAGGAGGAGGACCTTATAGTCCACCTCTGAGTCCCCCGTGACGCAAACCTGATTTGCATGGAGGTTGGTGTCAGCAACAAAAAACTTCTGCTTTGAAGTTGTCTGCACCCTGGAAACCGTGGCTCTCCCTCCCTTCCCCAAAAAGACACCAAGGGCCTTAAGATGCGGGAAGATTGTTTTTACATTCACCCCGCGGGAGGAATTGGGTCAATACTTCCCCCCTCTGCTTATGCCCACCAAACCTGTTGTTAAGTTCTCTGCCCCTCAGCCTCAATTTCCTGCTTCAGTTAAATTATAACGAAAGGAGGAGATGCCAGAAGCCATTTCTCTGCTTGATAGAAGCTAAGCCTTGAAACAACAGAAGCCCTCGAGATAAATTTCTATTCCTGTAGGAAAGATGTTTACCAGAAACTAAGTGACATACCATATAGTTATAGTGACATACCATATAGTTATAGTTTAACAGAAATAGTTGCAAGGGACCCTCCACCGTGATCTCTGCCTCCCCTTTCCCCTTATGCTCTCCCTTCCCCAAAGCCTTAAAATGCCTGTGAACACAATAAAATTTTGCAGCTTGATCAGAGTCATGTCTTGCTGTCATTTCTTGTGTCTCCTGTTCCTTTAATTCCAGATTTCGTGGGTTCCTAGCCCCTGTTCACCGCCCCGCTGGCCGGGGCAAAGAAGTGTACTGTTGAGCTTCCACATTTTGGCACTGTTACTAATATTTTGTTGATTGTTAAGTGTTAGTTTAATTCCACTGTGGTCTGAGAAGATTCTTGGGATGATTTCAATGCTCTTGAATTGGCTGATGCTGTCTTTCTGGCCTAATATATGGTCTATACTTGAGAATGACCCATGTGGATTTGAGTAAAATGTGTATTCCAGTTTCTTGGGAATGACTCTGAAAATGTCCAATAGTTCTAGTTTATCTATCTCTTCATTTAGCTCCCTTATGTCTTTACTGATTTTCTTCCTGGATGATCTGTCAAGTTGAGAGAGTGGGGTATTGAAGTCCCCTACAATGACTGTGTTGCTATTAATATATTGTTGTAGCTCTTTCAGTAGAAGTTTGATGTATTTAGATGGCTTCTCATTGGGTGCATAGATATTAATAATTGTTAAGTCCTCTTGATTGACTGATCCTCTGAGCATTAAGTAGTGTCCATTCTTATCTTTTTTAATCTTATCTATTTTAAAGTTTATCATGTCAGATATGAGAATAGCTGTTCCTGCCCTTTTTTGTGGGCCATTGGCTTGTATGATAGTTTTTCATCCTTTCACTTTAAGTCTTGTTGAGTTAGGTGGGTTTCCTGTTAGACAGCATATTGTTGGGTTGTGTTTTCTGATCCATCTTCCTACTCTGTGTCTTTTAATAGGTGAATTCAGGCCGTTGACATTTATTGATATCAAAGATTGAAGATATTTTAATCCCATTCTTAAAGAGTTTTAGAGTTTTTTGATATATGTCCTATTTGTGGTGGTCTGGTTGTTTATAGGAGACCTTTCAGAACTTCTTTCAGGGCAGGCTTGATGATGGTTGATTCCTTCAACTGTGGCTTGTCTGAGAAGGTTTTGATGCTTCCATCTAGTCTGAATGACAGTCTAGCAGGATACAGTATTCTTGGCTGAAAGCCTTTCTCATTGAGCACTCGATAGATATCTTGCCATTCTCTTCTGGCCTGTAGTGTTTGTATGGAGAAGTCTGCTGCTAATCTTATGGGTTTTCCTTTGTAGGTGACTCTTTGTTTTTCTCTTGCAGCCTTGAGGATCCTTTCTTTATCCTTATTCCTTTCCATTCTAAGTATGATATGTCTTGGTGTCTTTAGGTCTGGGTTAATTCTGTTTGGGACCCTCTGGGCTTCTTGAATCTTTATGTCTTTGATGTTGTCTAGACTAGAGAAGTTTTCAGCTATTAAGGCCTGGAGAATGCTTTCTTCCTCTCCTTCTCTTTCTTCCTCTGGTATGCCAATAATGCATATATTGTTTCTTTTGAAGTCATCCCATAGGACTCTGTTGTTGTTTTCAGCATCTCTTAATCTCTTTTTGAGATCTCTTACTTCTTTTTTAGTTGTCTCTAATTCATCCTCAATCTTGCTAATTCTGTCTTCAGCCTCATTGATTCTATTCTCTCTGCCCTCTACTGTTTTCTGGAGTTCATCTATTTTGTTGCCCTGCTCTGATACTGTTTTAGCTTGTTCAGCTAGTTGCATTCTTAGCTCAGCGATTTCAGCTTTCAGCTCTATAATAACCATGAGATAATTAGTATTTTCTTCCATATTCTCATTTGTTGTTCCTGCATTTCTGATTATAATTTTTTCAAATTCTTTACTCACTCCTGTTATTATTTCCTTAGCTAATGTTTGGATGTTGAACTCGTTATTTTGTGCTTCACCCTCTGGAGGACTTTTAGCTGGACTCTTGTCCTGGTTCGATTCTCCAATATTTTTTCTTGTTGTTTTAACCATTTTATATATTATATTATGAGTTCCCTTTATCAGTACTTTTCAAATTATTGATCACTATTGCCTGGATTGCCTTTTGTCTAAGTAAGTTAATTAAAGGGTTCACAGTGGTGGAAGTTAACATTTATTTCAATCCCTGAGTTGGAGCTCAGTGGTTTAAAAGCCTCTTTCTTTTTTTTTTTTTTTCCTTCCCTGTAGGCTATGGGAGCCTGAGGGCTTTTAAACTATCAATAGGCTTCCTAGCTTAATCACTGACTTCTGACCAAGAGATAAAGTAGGGTGTGGCAGAGATAATCCAGTGGTTATGCAAAAAGACTTTCACAGCCCCTTAACTATGCCACTGAAGTATAGGTCTTCTGAGTTTCCTGGTTAGATCTCTGTCCCCTGGTGTCCCTTCCTGTTGCTGCTCCAGATTCGGTGATTTACTGGGTTCCTGTGGTCATTCTAGTCCTGTCTTGTTTTGGTCCCGGGTGGTCTCCTTTGGTATTCCTAGTTGATCCAGGAGAGGAGAGAAGAGGATAGGAGAGGAGAGAAAGTGATCTGCTGCTCGTAGCTCCACCTCCTGCCATTTTTCTTTCTTTCTTCTTCTTTTTTTTTTTCTAAAGATAGGAGAGGGAAAGAACCAGACATCCCCCTGGTACATGTGCTGCCGGGAATTGAACTCAGGACCTCATGGCTTGAGAGAACCATGTTTTATCCACTGCGCCACCTCCTGGGTCACAAGGCCATTTTTCTCATTTTTGTTGCCCTTGTTGAATTTATTGTTATTGTTGTCATTGCTGTTGTTGTTGGATAGGACAGAAAGAAATTAAGAGAGGAGGGGAAGACAGAGAAGAAAAGAGAAAGACACCTACAGACCTGTTTCACTGCTTATGAAGCGAGGCCCCTGTAGGTGGGGAGCTGGGGGCTCAAACCCAGGTCCTTATACCAGTCTGTGCACTTTGCACCTTTTGCATGTAACCCGCTGCGCTACTGCCAGGCCCCCGTTTATTTATTTATTTATTTATTTATTTTAGGGGGAAAAAGGGTGTCAGGCGGTAGCACAGCAGGTTAAGCGCAGGTGGCTCAAAGCGCAAAGACTGGCATAAGGATCCCAGCTCCCACCTGCAGGGGAGTCGATTCACAGGCAGTGAAGCAGGTCTGCAGGTGTCTATCTTTCCCCCTCTGTCTTTCCCTCCTCTCTCCATTTCTCTCTGTCCTATCCAACAACAATGACATCAATAACAACAGCAATAAAACAAGGGCAACAAAAGGAAATAAATAAATATTAAAAAAAAAAGAAAAAAAGAAATTGAGAGGGGGAGGGGAGACAGAGAAGGAGAGAGACAGAGAGATTTTCAGCCCTGCTTCACCATTTGTGAAGATTCCCCCTGTAGGTGAGGACTGGGGGCTTTAACCTAGTTCTTGCATAAGGTAACACATGAACTCTTTAGGGTTTGCCGTGGCCCAGCCCCTATTTATGTAAATAAATCCTGGTCAGATATTTAATTTATTCAACTATATGAGTCACGGTTTTTAATTTATGAATAAATACGATTTATTTCCCTTTCCCCATTTATTTGTTTTTAAGATTTGTTTATTTGAGAGAATGGAAATGAAGAGAACCAGAACTATGCCACATTTGATGTTAGAGACTATACTCAGGATCTCATATGATTTTTTAAATATTTATTTATGTATTCCCTTTTGTTGTCCTTGTTGTTTTATTGTTGTAGTTATTGATGTCATTGTTGTTGGATAGGACAGAGAGAAATGTAGAGAGGAGGGGAAGACAGAGAGGGGGAGAGAAAGATAGACACCTGCAGACCTGTTTCACCACCTGTGAAGTGACTCCCCTACAGATGAGGAGCCAGGGGCTCGAACCGTGATACGCCAGTCCTTGTGTTTTGCACCACCTGCGCTTAACCTGCTGCGCTACCGCCCAACTCCCAGGACCTCATACTTTTCATACTTTTAAGTCCAAAGGTTTTTTTTTTTTTTTTTTTTTTTTCCTCCAGGGCTATTGCTGGAGCTTGGTGCCTGCATCATGAATCTACTGCTCCTGGAGACTATCCCCCCCCCTTTTTTTGTTGCCCTTGTTGTGGTTATTATTATTGTTGTTGTTATGATGTCATTGTTGGATAGGACAGAGAGAAATGGAGAAAGGAGGGGAAGACAGAGAGAGGAAGAGAAATATAGACACCTACAGACCTGCTTCACCGCTTGTGAAGCAACCTTCCGTGCAGGTGGGGAAACGGGGGCTAGAACCGGGATTCTTACCAGGTCCTTGCACTTCGCGCCTTGTGCGCTTAACCTGCTGCACTACTGCCCGAACCCCCCAAGTCCAAAGTTCTAATTACTGTGCTACCTTCTAGGGCCTGCACCGCCCCTTGTTTCTTTTCTTTTCTTTTTCTTTTCTTTTCTTTTCGTTCCTTCTCTTCTCTTCTCTCTTCTCCTCTTCTTTTCTCTTCTCTCTTTTCCTCTCTTTTCTTTTTTCTTCTTTTTCTTTTTCTCTTCTTTATTTTAACAATTTATTTATTAATGATAAAGAAAGGAGAGAGGGAGGGAATCAGAGTATCACATATAATGCCATAGATTGAACTTGAGATTTCATATGTATGAAGTCTAGCCCCTTTGAAACCTCCTGGGTCATCATCACCCCCATTTTTTTTACTTCAAATAGAAAGAGACAGAATGAGGGAGTTCAGGTAGTGGGGCAGGTTAAGTGTACACATTACAGTGTGCAAGGACCTGGGTTTGAGCCCACTCTCCCAACTGTAGTGGGGACACTTCTCCCATCCTTTTTCAATTTTTCTCTGTCCTATCTAATAAAAATTAGAAAGAAAAAAAAAATGGCTGTCAGGAGCAGTGGATTTGTAGTATTGGCACCAAGCCCCAGCAATAACCCTGGTGGCAATAAAAAATAATGGTTAAGCAAAGAGACTCTCATGCTAGAGGCTCTGAAGTCCCAAGTTCCCACAACCTCTCCCCACCCCATTCACATACCATAAACCAGAGCTGACTAGTGCTCTGGTTAAAAACAAACACCAGGAGTCAGGTGGTAGCACAGCAGGTTAAGTGAATGTGGCAAGTGAAGCAAGGACTGGCTGAAGTGAGGATCCTGGTTCAAGTCCCCGGCTCCTCACCTGCAGGGGAGTCGCTTCACAGGCGGTGAAGCAGGTCTACAGGTGTCTGTCTTTCTCTCCCCCTCTCCGTCTTCCACTCCTCTCTCCATTTCTCTCTGTCCTAACAACGATGACATCAACAACAACAAAAACAATAATAATAATAAAACACCATGAAGCACAAGGACTGGCACAAGCATGCTGGCCCAAGGATGCTGGTTTCAGCCCCTAGCTCCCCATCTACAGGGTGTCACTTCATGGGGGTCACTTCACAAGTGGTGAAGCAGGTCTGTTTATCTTTCTCTTTCCCTCTGTCTTCCCCTCCTGTCTTGATTTCTCTCTGTTGGTTTGGTACTCCCATGTGATTCTAGAATTACCTGGATCATGTTCATGGTAAGGCCTGAGCCCTACCAGTGAGCTATCTTTTTTCCTCCAGGATTATCGCTGGGGCTTGGTACCTACACTATGAATCCACTGCTTGCGGAGACCAGTTTTTCCTTTTTTTTTTTTTAAGATTAAAAAAAAAATTTATTTATTCCCTTTTGTTGCCCTAGTTGTTTTATTGTTGTAGATATTATTATTGTTGTTGTCATTGTTTCATAGGACAGAGAGAAATGGAGAGAGGAGGGGAAGAGAGAGAGGGGGAGAGAAAGACAGACACCTGAAGACCTGCTTCACCGCCTGTGAAGCGACTCCCTTGCAGGTGGGGAGCCGGGGGCTCGAACCGGGATCCTTATGCGGGTCCTTGCGCTTCACACCACTTGCGCTTAACCCATTGTGCTACCACCCCTCCCTTTTTTTAAAAGATTTTATTCATTGATGAGAAAGATAGGAGGAGAGAGAGAACCAGACATCACTCTGGTACATAATGCTGCCGGGGATTGAACTCAGAACCTCGTGTTTGAGACTCATTGTTTTATCAACTGAGCCACCTCCTGGACCACACTTTTTTTTTTCTTTTTGACTATTATTGTTGCTGTTGTTGTTGCTGTTGGATAGTACAGAGAGAAATCGAGAGAGGAGGGGAAGACAGAGGGGGAGAGAAAGACACCTGCAGACCTGCTTCACTGCTTGTGAAGTGACGCTCCTGTAGGTGGAGAGCCCGGGGCTCTAACTGGGATTCTTGAGCCATCCCTAGCCTTTCCTTTCATGCTGTGTGCAATTAACCCACTGCATGTGGCCCACCTCCCCACCCCCATTTTGTTATTATTAATAGTTTTACAATATTGTAAGATTACAATTTATAGCTCCACACCAAACCCACCACCAAAGTTCTGTATCCCCATCCTCCTGCCTCCCAAAGAGAACCACCATAGTTCTCATAAGTTTTTTTTTACAACAGTTTGCTTGTTTCTGTTTTGTTTGGATGATGATGATAATGATTTTGGCAAGTTCATGTAAATCAGATATCTAAATTCCATTTATGAGTGAAACCATCTGGTAGTTGTAGTTCATCTCTTTCCTTATTTTGCTAAGCATAATCACCTCCAGTTCAATGGAATTTGTCCCAAAGGACACAATATTATCTTTTTTGATTACAGAGTAGCATTCCATGAAATACATATCCCATAACTTTTTTGGCCAGTCATCTGATAAAGGGGATTTAGGTTGCTTCTACTTTTTGGCTATTGTGAATAATGCAGCTATGAACATTGGAGTGCATGTGTCCCCTCTAATTAGTGCTTGAGTGTCCACTGGATAAATGCCTAAGAGTGGTATTGCTGGATCATAAGGTAATTTCATTTTTAAAAGATTTTTAAAATATTTATTTTATTACTTATTCCTTTTTATTGCCCTTGTTTTATTGTTATAGTTATTATCGTTGTTGTTATTGATGTCATCGTTGTTGGATAGGACAGAGAGAAGTGGAGAGAGTAGGGGAAGACAGAGAAGGGGAGAGAAAGACACCTGCAGACCTGCTTCATTGCTTGTGAAGCGAGGGGGTCTCGTACTGTGATCCATACGCTGGTCCTTGCGCTTTGCACCACCTGGCTTAACCCATTGCGCTACCACCTAACCCCCCCTTTAAAAAAATTATTTATTTATTTATTCATTCCCTTTTGTTGACCTTCTTGTTTTATTGTTGTAGTAATTGTTATTGATGTCATCATTGTTGGATAGGACAGAGAGAAATGGAGAGAGGAGGGGAAGACAGAGAGGGAGAGAAAGACAGACACCTGCAGACCTGCTTCACTGCCTGTGATGCGACTCCCCTGCAGGCGGGGAGCCAGGAGGCTCAAACCCAGATCCTTACGCCCCTTGTGCTTTGCACCACATGTGCTTAACCTGCTGAGCTGCCATCAGACTCCCCCCTTTTTTTTAAGGACTCCCTAGTCTTCCAAAGGGGCTATACCAGTTTGTATTCCTACCAGCAGTACCGCAGAGTTCCCACAACATCTCCAATAGCTGTCATTTCCTGATTTGTTGATGGAAGCCATTCTCTCAGGTGTGAGATGGTATCTCAGTGTAGTTTTAATTTGCATTTCTCTAATGATAAGTGAAGTGGAGCATTTCTTCATGTGTCTGTGGGGTATGTCTGTCCGTCCATCTGTCCGTCTGTCCCTCTCTCTTTGCCTACAGAGTCATTGCTGGAGGTCAGTGCAGGCACTACGAATCCACTACTCCTGGTGGACATTTGTTTTTTCCCATTTTATTGGACAAGATAGAGAAAAATTTAGAGAGGAAGGGGAGATAGAGAGGTAGAGAGAAAGAGAGATGCCTGCAGATCTGCTTCACCTCTTGAGAAGTGTCCCCCTGGTCCTACTGCAGGTGGGGGTCTGGGGCCTCAAACCAGGATCCTTGTGTGTGGGTCCTTGAGTAATCTGTACTATGTGTATTTAACCAGGTATGCCCTCTGTATCTCTTCTTTAGAAAACTTTCTGTTTACTTCTTTGGCCCACTTTTTTTTTTTTTTTAAGATTTTGTTTATTTATTTTACGTTTTTATTATATTTTATTTATTGAATAGAGACAGGCAGAAATCAACAGGGAAGGGGGAGATAGAGAGACAGAGAGACACCTGCAGCCCTGCTTCATCACTCTGAAGCTTTCCCCATGCAGATGGGGACCGGGGGCTTGAACTCAGGTCCTTCCTTGTGTATTGTAACATGTGAGTTTAACCAGGTGAGCCACCATCCAGCCCCAAGAGTCTCTTTGTATTCTTCTTCTTTCTTTTTTAAACATGTCAGAGAGAATTCTTTTATTTACTTACTTATTCATTCCCTTTTGTTGCCCTTGTTTTATTGTTATAGTTATTATTTTTAAAAAGTATTTTATTTATTTTATTTTTGAGAGAGATGCAGAGAGAGAAAAACACCAGAGCACTGTGCAGCTCTGGTTTATGGTAGTGGGGGGGGGTTGAACCCGGGACTCTGGAGCCTCAGGCATGAAAGTCTCTTTGATAACTGTTATGCTAACTACCCCCGCCCTGTTATAGTTATTATTATCATCATTGTTGGACAGAACAGAGAGAAATGGAGAGAAGAGGGGAAGACATAGAAGGAGAGAGAAAGACAGACACCTGCAGACCTGTTTCACCACTTGTGAAGCAACTCCCCTGCAGATGGGGAGCCAGGGGGTTTGAACCGGGATCCTTACACAGGTCCTTGTGCTTTGAGCCACCTGCGCTTAACCCGCCTGACTCCCTGTATAACTATTATTCTATCTATTCCTGCCCTCTTTTTTCTTTTTCCTTTTTTTTTTTTGGGGGGGGGGAAGCAGGGGCAAAGCCAGCAAAACCCTGGCTGCCCCCAGCCAGGGGGGTCCAGTGGGCACAGGCCGATGGCAGCAGACCCCACAGTTCAGAGGTGGGGGCCAGAAGTCTCAAAGCGGTGCATGGGGTTGATCTCATGGCTGTGAGGCTCAAACGAAAGATGGTGATTGTTTCTCACCACCGGCCTTTTTTTTTTTTTTCTTTCTACTAAAGCACTGCTCAGCTCTAGCATATGGTGATGCTGGGGATTAAACCTAGGGTTTTGGAGTGTTGGGCATGAAAATCTTTTTGCATAACCATTACGCTATCTCCTTCACCCTGTCTCTTTATGTTTCAGTCCACTGGTCAAGCACACAGTGGAAATTATCCCTATCCAGATGGGCTTCATTCTTGGTTTTCTTGTTTCCTTTTGCTCCTTTCCTGGAGCTCTTCTTTTGGGTGGGGTGTGGGAACTGAAGAGTGATTCATCTTTCTGGGAGGGTCCAATACTTATTCCAAGGTCACTTGTGCATTTGACAACTGGGAAGCCTTGCTGGTCCTGCTGTGGCAAAGCTATCTTACTCACTGAAGGAGGCAGAACCCTGGTGGGTTTTTTTTTTCCCCTCAATCTGTAGTCATTGCTCTTTTTTCTAGGCCTAGCAACACCATGATCACTTTCCTCCTGGGCTGACCTAAGGCTATAAAGTATTTTAAGTCTTAGATACCTAGGAAGGTCTCATAGATAGGGGGAAAAGTATTTCCTTACTTGAAACACAGGAATCTTTTCTGATGGTGTTGAAAAAGTAAAGCAAAGCAAAATAGAAGATAAAAGAGACGTAGAACAAAACAAGCAAAACCCACTTTGAGAAATAAACAAAATACAGCTGGTTTCCTCCCATGAAGCTCACAGCACCTTAGCACATTTATGTTTATTTATTTTAAAGATTTATTTGTATTTATTTATTTATTTATTTTCCCTTTTGTTGTCCTTGTTGTAGCCTCGTTGTGGTTATTATTATTGCCATTGTTGATGTTTTTCGTTGTTGGATAGGACAGAGAGAAATGGAGAGAGGAGGAGAAGACAAAGAGGGGGAGAGAAAGATAGACACCTGCAGACCTGCTTCACTGCCTGTTTTCTTCTTCTAGCGTTTGCCCTTCTTCCGTAGCCAGTCAACCGCGTCAGGTTGAGCCTGATGTAAAGTTTCGAGACCTCCTTTGAATCTGGAGAGGTGGCAGTCGTTGACTATGTGGGTCATAGTCTGTCTGGAGCCGCAGGGGCAGTTCGGGTCGTCTCTGGCTCCCCAGCGATGGAACATAGCTGCGCACCGGCCATGGCCTGTTCGATAGCGATTGAGGAGGGCCCAATCATAACGTGCTAGGTCAAAGCCGGGTTGACGCTTGCAGGGGTCTGTGATGAGGTGTTTGTTCTTTACCTCAGCTGACTGCCAACTCTGTTTCCAAGAGACTGGAACAGAGAAGTTCAGTGTAGGCATAGGGGACCAGATTGGGTGACGAGACGTCAAGCGTTGGACAGAGTGGGCGAAGATATCCGCGTATATTGGCAGGTCTGGTCGAGCGTAGACGTGGGAAATGAACTTAGATGATGTCGCATCCTGACTAATATCTGGCAGGGCGATGTTGCTAAGAACTGGCAGCCATGGAACCGGGGTGGAACGGATGGTTCCAGAAATTATCCTCATGGAGGAATATAATTTGGAATCAACCAAGTGGACATGGGGGCTATGGAACCATACTGGGGCACAGTATTCTGCAGTGGAATAGCATAATGGCAGAGATGATGAGCGTAGTGTGGAAGCGCTCGCGCCCCATGAGGAGCTGGCCAGTCTTGCAATGATGTTATTCCTCGCGCCCACCTTTGCTGCAGTTTTTATGAGATGTTTGTGAAATGACAGAGTGCGATCGAGAGTAACGCCAAGACAGACTGGCTGGGCTTCATGCCGGATTCTCGTATCGCCAAGCTGCACATTAAGCTCACGCGAGGCCGAGGCATGGTGTAGATGGAAAACAGATGATACCGTTTTTGCAGTGCTAGGGATTAGTCGCCATTTTTTACAGTAATCAGATATCAGAGACATGTCTTTCGTAAGTGTTTCCTCAAGGATGTCGAACTTTGATGCCTGAGTTGCACAGCAGATGTCATCGGCGTAGATGAACTTCCTTGAAGAAGTTTCTGGAAGGTCATTGATGTAAATATTAAATAGCGTGGGAGCCAGAACAGAGCCCTGGGGGAGGCCACTTGAGACAAGTCTCCATCTGCTAGACTTGTCACCCAGATGCACCCGGAATCTTCTGTTTTGGAGAAGAAACGATATAGTGTTGGCCACCCATGGAGGCAGGCATCTTGAGATCTTGACTAGGAGACCACGGTGCCAGATCGTGTCATAGGCTGCTGTGAGATCAACAAAGACAGCACCCATCTTTAAATTCTTCTGGAATCCATTTTCAATATAAGTTGAGAGGGCCAGGGCTTGTTCGCAGGTAGATCTTCCTGGGCGGAAACCAGCTTGGGCGGGTGATAGGAATTTCTCTGTAAGAGGAGAAATACGTGACAGAAGCAGCCTCTCAAGAACTTTGTAACACACGGAGAGGAGAGAAATTGGTCTATAGCTGGCGGCCAGTGTTGGGTCTTTCTTTGGTTTCAAAACTGCCTGTGAAGCGACACCACTGCAGGTGGGGAGCCAGGGGCTCCAACCAGGATCCTTACGCGAGTTCTTGTGCTTCATGCCATGTGCGCTTAACCCGCTGCACTACTGCCCAACTCCCTATTTATTTTTATCAGAACGTTGCTTAGCTTTGTCTGGTTTGTAGTGGGGTAGGGGATTGGACCTGGAACTTCAGAGCCTCAGGTATAAGAGTCTCTTTGCATAACCATTATACTATTTTCCAGCATCCCTTTTTAAAAATACATTTTGGTGGTCCAGGAGAATGTGCAGTGGGTAAGGCTTTGAACTCTCAAGCATAAGGTCCCAAGTTCAGTCCCCAGCAGCACATGTACCAGAGTGTTGTCTGGTTCTTTCTCTCTCTTCTATCATTTCTCATGAATAAATAAATAAAATCTTTTTTTTTATTTTTATTTTTACCAGAGCACTGCTCAGCTCTGGCTTATGGTGGTTCAGGGGGTTGAAACTGGGACTTTGGAGCCTCAGGCATGAAAGTCTCTTTGCAGAACCATTATGCTATCTACCAAATAAAATCTTTAAAAAAACATATATTTTGGGGAGTTGGGCGGTAGCACAGTGGGTTAAGTGCAGGTGGTACAAAGCGCAAGGACCAGTGTAAGGATCCCAGTTCAAGCCCATGGCACCCCACCTGCAATGGAGTCACTTCACAGGTTGTGAAGCAGGTCAGCAGGTGTCTTTCTCTCCTCTCTCTATTTCCCTCCTCTCTCCATTTCTCTCTGTCCTATCCAACAATGACGACATAAATAGTAATTACAACAATAAAAAAAATCAAGGGCAACAAAAGGGAATAAATAAATAAATACATTTTGTTTTAATGAGAGAGACACAGAATGAGACACAGGGAGACTAGAGCACTCCTCAACTCTAGTTTATGGTGGGTAGAACAGGGGATTGAACCTGGGACTTTGGAGCATTAGACATGAAAGTCTTTTATTTATTTATTTAATTTTTTGGTTGCCTGGCACTGGAATAGAAATGAAATTCTTTTTTTACATAACCATTATGTTGTCTCCTCAGCCACCCCCCCCCTTTTTTTTTTGCCACCAAGGTTTTTGTTGAGGCTGCTCCTCTCCCTTTCCGAAAATGAGAGGGAAGGGAAAGACACTTGCTACTTTACCACTGGTGAAACTTCCCTCCTGCAGGTGGGGGATCAGGGTTCAAGACCCAGATCCTTGTCTTGATAATATAATGTACTATGCTGGGAATCCCTGCCTATTGTCGTGTCACAACACCACCTACCTCCTTCCTCCCTTTTCCTTTTTTTTTTTTGTTTTCTCTTCCCTTAAAAAAAAATTATTTGATGTTTTTTTTTTTTTTATTAACAAAACCATAGGGTAGGAGGGGTACAACACGCAATTCCCACCGCCCAATCTCCATATCCCACCCCCTCCCCCGATAGCTTTCCCATTCTCTATCCCTCTGGGAGCATGGACCCAGGGTCATTGAGGGTTGCAGAAGGTAGAAGGTCTGGCTTCTGTAATTGCTTCCTCGCTGAACATGGGCGTTGACTGGTCGGTCCACACTCCCAGTCTGCCTCTCTCTTTCCTTAGTAGGATGGGTCTCTGGGGAAGCTGAGCTCCAGGACACATTGGTGGTGTCTTCAATCCAGGGAAGTCTGGCCGGCATCCTGATGACACCTGGAACCTGGTGACTGAAAAGAGAGTTAACATACAAAGCCAAACAAATTGTTGAGCAATCATGGACCCAAAGCTTGGAAAAGTGGAGAGGAAGTATTAGGGAGGTACTCACTGCAAACTCTAGTATACTTCTGCTTTCTTACTTTGGTGCCATACTCCAAACTCAGTCAATTTCTGCTTTGCGTTTCTACTTTTTTTTTTTTTTACATGCATAACATTCCCCAGATTCCCATTTAGCAATACAACCCCCACTATTTCATTCGTCATTTTTCATGGACCTGTATTCTCCCCACCCACCCACCCACCCCAGAGTCTTTTACTTTGGTGTAATACTCCAATTTATTTGATGTTTTATTATCTTTATTTATTGGATAGAGATAGCCAGAAATTGAGAGGGGAAAGGAGTGACAGAGAGGGAGAGACAGACATACCTGCAACACTGGGTCCTTGAGTGTGGTCATTTGTGTACTTAACCAGGTACACCACCACCTGTTCCACCCCCTCACACTTTTTTTTTTTTTGGCCTCCAGAGTTATTTCTGGGGCTTGGTGCCTGCACCAGGAATCCGCTGCTCGTGGAGGCTATTTGTTTTCCCCTTTTGTTGCCTTTGCTTTATCATTGTTGTGGTTATTATTATTGTTACTATTGATGTCGTCATTGTTGGATAGGATAAAGAGAAATCGGGAGTCGGGTGGTAGCGCAATGGGTTAAGCCATGTGGCGCGAATGAATGAACCGCAAGGACCGGAATAAGGATCCCGGTTGGAGTCCCCGCTGCCCACCTACAAGGGAGTTGCTTCACAGGCCACAGGCGGTGAAGCGGGTCTGCAGGTGTCTATCTTTCTCTCCCCCTTTCTATCTTCCCCTCCTCTCTCCATTTCTCTCTGTCCTATCCAACAACGACGACATCAATAACTACAACAAGAAAACAACAAAAGCAACAAAAGGGAATAAATAAACATTTTTAAAAAAAGGATAAAGAGAAATCGAGAGAGATGGGGAGACAAAGATAGACACCTGCATACCCGCTTCACCGCCTGTGAAGTGACTCCCCTGTAGGTGGGGGGACTGTGGCTCGAAAGGAGATTTGTAGGCCAGTCCTTGTGCTTCTTTGTGCCATGTGAGCTTAACCTGCTGCTACCGCCGGAACCCCCCTACCTTTTTTTTTTTTTTTTTTAGCACAGCACTACTTGGCTCTGGCTTATAGTGAGTGGTAGGGACGACTGAACCTGGGACTTTGTTGCCTCAGGTACAGAGTCTCTTTGCATAACCATTATATTATCTATCCCCCCAACACTCCTCCTCCCCCCAACACTCCCCCCCCTTTTTTTTTCTACCTAAACACTGCTCAACTCTGGTTTATGGTGGGGCAGGGGATTGAACCTAGGATTTTGGAGCCTCAGGCATGAGAGTCTCTTTGCATAACCATTATGCTATCTACCGCTGCCCTATTTATGTAATTTTAATTAGAGATAGAGAGGTATACACACACACACAAACACACACACACACACACACACACACACACACACACACACACACACACACCAGAATGCAGTTCAGTTCTGGCTGGTGGAAGTCCTGGGGATTTAAAATTTGACCTCAGAGCTTTAGGCATAAGAGTCTTTTACATAAGTATTAAGCTGTAAACAACTCCCCTGGCTTTTTTTTTTCTTACTAGAGAGCTGCTCAGCTCTGGTTTATGTTGGTGCAGAGGACTGAAGCTGGGTTTTCTGAGCCTCAGGCATGAGAGTCTCTTTGCATAACCATTATGCTATCTAGGGGGCCAGGTGGTGGCGCACCTGGTTGAGTGCACATGTTACAATGCGCAAGGACGCAGGTTCAAGTCCCCAGTCCCCACCTGCAGTGGGAAAGCTTCACAAGTGGTGAAGCAGTACTGCAGGTTTCTCTTTGTCTCTCTTCCTCTCTGTCCCCCCCCTCCCCTCTTGATTTCTGGCTGTCTCTATCCAATAAATGAATAAATAAAGATAATAATAATAAAAAACATTATGCTATCTACCCCTGGCCCTTTTTTCTTTTTATTTATTTATTCATTCCCTTTTGTTGCCCTTGTTTTATTGTTGTAGTTATTATTGATGTCATTATTGTTGGATAGGACAGAAAGAAATGGAGAGAGGAAGGGAAGACAAAGGGGGAGAGAAAGATAGACACCTATATCCTAAGGAACCCAACACATCCATCCAAAAAGATCTGTGTACACATATGTTCTTGGCAGCACAATTTGTAATAGCCAAAACCTGGAAGCAACCCAGGTGTCCAACAACAGATGAGTGGCTGAGCAAGTTGTGGTATATATACACAATGGAATACTACTCAGCTGTAAAAAATGGTGACTTCACCGTTTTCAGCCGATCTTGGATGGACCTTGAAAAAATCATGTTGAGTGAAATAAGTCAGAAACAGAAGGATGAATATGGGATGATCTCACTCTCAGGCTGAAGTTGAAAAACAAGATCAGAAAAGAAAACACAAGTTGAACCTGAAATGGAATTGGCGTATCGCACCAAAGTAAAAGACTCTGGGGTGGGTGGGTGGGTGGGGAGAATACAGGTCCATGAAAGATGATGAATGACGTAGTGGGGGTTGTATTGTTAAATGGGAATCTGGGAATGTTATGCATATACAAACTATTGTATTTTCTGTTGAATGTAAAACATTAATTCTCCAATAAAGAAATAAATTATAAAAAAAAAACAATAAAAAAAAAAGAAAGACACCTGCAGACCTGCTTCACCGCCTGTGATCCCCCTTTTTTTTTTTTCTTTTTTAATCTCTTGTGCTTCACTGCTCTATCGGATTTTGTTAGCTACCATAGGGAGGGAAAGAAATCACAGCACTGAGGTGTCCTTCAATATGGTGGAAGCCATGCTAGATCCTGGATCACTTATGGCAAAGTAGAACACTAACCAAGTGAGCTATTTTACCAGTCCAGTATGTTTTTTTTTTTTTCTTTCTTATAAGTATTAAAGTAAATGAGTTGTGTTTATGATCTGAATAAAATAAACTGTTGGACTCGGGGGATAACATAATGTTTATGCAAAAAGACTTTCATGCTTAAGGCAAGAAAAGTCCCAAATTCAAACTCTAGCATAAGCCAGAGCTGAGCAGTACTCCGGTAAAAACAAACAAACAAGTAAATGAAAAAAAAAATTGCTGAAGCTGGCACACCTAGCAAGTCCCAGAAGGAGAGTAAACATTATAAGGAAAAGGGTCTGGTACTAGCTGTTACAGGAGATTTGGGTTTCATCTCCCTCACCACCCTGTGGCCTCTATCAATGAAAGAAATTTCTCTGAGAATGTGACAAGACCCATTCTCAGGTCAACTAGGTAAAATCTGATGGTCAAAATATTTAGTTGATAAAAACAAATATGAAATAGAAAAACTAATAACAAATCTAAATCAATCATTTTATTAATTATTTTTTTAAAGTGAAAGCAAGGAAGTTCTTCTTTATAGTTTTAAAAATTTTGTTATTAGATAGAGAGAAATTGACAGGGGCAGGGAAGATAGAGAGTGAGAGAGACAGAGAGACACCTGCAGCACTGTTTCACCACTCTAAAGTATTCACTTAACCAGGTGCACCACTGCCTGGCCCCAATTAATTAATTAATTATTGACAATCAATATAATTTAATAAATACAAATATTTATTCATTAATGAGAAAGAGAACCAGAGCTTGAACCTGGGTCCTGTGTAACATGTGCACTCAACCAGATAGGCTCCCACCTGGCTCCCACTGCTCAGTTCTGGTTTATGGTGGTGCTGGGGATTGAGCCTGGGACTTCAGAGCCTCAGGCATAGAAGTGTTATTTTGTTTTAATATTTTTTTATTTATTGTTGGATAGAGACAGAGATAAATTGAGAGGGGAGTGGGAAGTAGAGAGGGAGACAGAGAGACACCTGCAACACTGCTTCATCATGTTTGAAGCTTTCCCCCTGAAGGTGGGGACCAGGAGCTTGAACCTGCATCCTTGCACACTGTAATGTGTGCACTTAATCAAATGTGCCACTGTCTGGCTTCCTAGGCATGGAAGTGTTTTGTAACATGGACGCTAAATCAGGTGTGCCACCAGCCAACCCCAGAAGTGTTTTGTATAAGCATTACGTTCTCTCCCCAGCCTGTTCATGACTTTTCTTATTCTTTTTGTTTTTTTTCTTTTTTGCCTCCAGGGTTATTGCTGGGGCTCGGTGCCTGCACTAAGAATCCACTGGTCCTGGAGGATATTTTTTCCCTTTTGTTGCCCTTGTTGTTTATCATTGTTGTTGTTGATAGGACAGAGAGGAATCCAGAGAGGAGGGGAAGACGGAGAAGGGGAGAGAAAGGCCTGCTTCAATGCTTGGGAAGTGACCCCCTGAGGTGGGGAACCCGGGGCTTGAACAGGGATCTTTACTCCAATCTTGTGCTTCGTGGCATGTGCGCTTAACCCCCTGCACTACCGCCCGGCCCATCTTTTAATTTTTTTAAAGATTTTATTTATTAATTAATGAGAAAGGAGAGAGAGAGAGAGAGCGAGCCAGATATCACTCTAGTATATGTGCTGCTGGGGGTTAAACTTGGGACCGTATGCTTGAGAGTCTAGTGCTTTATCTACTGGACCACCTCTGAGAACACACGACTTTTCTAGTCACAGAAAAAATGTTGGATAGAGATCTTTGTGGAATGGTTAGTAGCAGTAGGCAGAGTTCAACTTAAAAACATGTTGAGTTTGGGTGATGGTGCTTGTTATAGAGCACACACATTACCATGCACTATGTCCTCAGTCTAAGCCCCTGGTTGCCACTTGTAGGGGGAAGCTTTGTGGTGATGATGCAATGCTACAGATGTCTCTTTCTCTTGCTCTATCTCTCCCTCCACTCTCAATTGCTCTATGTCCTATAAAATCAAAATAATAAATTTTAAAGAGAAAGAAAGTAAACAAATTTTAACCATTACATGGCAGCCTAGGTAGCACAATGTATAAAGCTTTAGACTCTCAAGCATGATGTCCTGAGTTCCATTTCTTGCATTGCATATGCCAGAGTAATGCTCTGGTTCTTTCTCATAGAAAAAAAAAGCAAATAAGTAAATGCATTATGATCATTATAATCCTTATAATCTATCTTTTTTCCCTTTTGAAAAATATTTATTGAATATAAATAAATGTCCTATATCAAAAATATTCATTATTGGTTGGAATTCAGGCTGTAATACTGAGGGAACCATGAATCAGAATAGTCACTCATGATACAATAGTGGAAATTCTATTCTAATAATTGACACAGTAATGATTTACTCACAAGACACAACAAAATCCATAAAAAAAAGCTATCACTTTAACCAAGCTATCATACCACAATAGAAAAGGGTTTTGAACCATAATATGAATAGCTCCAATAATCTCATCTTTGTCCTTATCAATTTGAGATTATAGGGTGATATTGTCAGAATTTCAAGATTTTAATTTTCTTGTTTTTATTTCAAATTACTACTAATGAAGGAAAACAAGTCAAACTTAACTACTGGTACTCTTAAGTAAGTTAGTCTATCATAAGTTAACTGGAATAAAAATTTAGTATGAAACAAATACCTTCCAAGTGATGTTTTCTATGTCTTAATAGAAAAAAATTAAACAGCAATGTAATTAACCTTTCCTTCAAAGAAAGGAAAAACCTCTCAATCTGTTATGATAAATTTATAAAGATATATATTTTCTTTTCTTTTTTAAAAAATATATTTTCTTCTTTTTAAAATATTTATTTACTTATTCCCTTTTGTTGCCCTTGTTGTTTTATTGTTGTAGTTATTATTGTTGTTGTTGGATAGGACAGAGAGAAATGGAGAGAGGAGGGGAAGACAGAAAGGGGGAGAGAAAGATAAACACCTGCAGACCTGCTTCACCGCCTGTGAAGCGACTCCCTTGCAGGTGAGGAACCGGGGGCTTGAACCGGAATCCTTACGCTGGTCCTTGCGGTCCTTGTGCTTTGCGCCACCTGCGCTTAACCCGCTGCGCTACCGCCTGACTCCCCATTTTCTTTTCTGTTTTTAATAAAGATTTTATTTATTTATTTTAAAGAATTTATTTATTTATTCATGAGAAAGATAGGAGGAGAGAAAGAACCAGACATCACTCTGGTACATGAGCTGCCAGGGATTGAACTCATGCTTGAGAGTCCAGTGCTCTATCCACTGCACCACCTTCCATACCACTAGATTTCCTAGTCCTACAATGCATTGTTTATTTTACAGAATGTACTCGAATGATCAAAGTCTATGGAGCAGGAATCTGTGGCAATCCAAATTCATCCATCTTTATTCTTTGTAGGAACCCTTTCTGGAATTTCAGGTGCAGATGCTGCTTCATCCAAGTCAGAACTGTCTTCATCATCCAAGAGCTCATCACCTAGTGCATCCAATTCTGCTTCCATGTCATCTCCATCTAATTCTGGTGCGCTATAAACTGACTCAGGACTTTTTGGATTTCATTTACATCTTCCATCATATCCTCAAGTTGGTCTTGTAAATAAATCCCTGATCTGGTCAATTTTCATTTCCTTGTATGCTTTCTTCATTTCCTTTGCTCCAGCTTTCAAAGCATCAGCTGTGGTCTTGGTGTCCTTTAATGACTGGATGGTGCAATTGGCTTGTTCCATGTTAAATGACTGCTGGGCAGTATTGTCCTTCTGCAGCTCATACATTCATTTTTGCTTTAAAACCCACAAGGCTTTCCATTTGACCATATTCTTAGCAGGACTTTCTCTCGTCTTCTTGATCTGATCCTTATAGTTCACTAGCCCAGCATCCAACTGAGAAATCTTCTTGTCAATGGATTCTTCCTTGCTATTCACCATGCCAATGCAGTCAGTCAGGTTGGGCGGTAGAGCTTTGGGTTTTACTTTCCCAAAGATTTGGTTCATCTGGGGGCAGCTGCAGAGAGTTAATCTTCTTTCTTAAAGTGTAAGATGATGTGTTTTTTTGGGTTATACCAAGGTTTTACAACATAAACATGATCAAATTGGGAAATCTTTTAGGATGTAAAGATCTCTAAAGGTAAAGATAAAAGAATCCCGAGGAGGAATATGGCTAAGCAATGGTGTCTTAGTGGGACAGGGGAGGAGGCCTACTTTTACTACAGCCCAGGGAAACTGTCCCCAGGGAACTGGGGGATGATGGGAGATAAGCAGGCATGGTGACTGTGGGTTTAGTTCATAGAAACTAGGGGGAGAATATGTGTTAAATTCAGTTGGATAACGTGCTGTTTTGCCATGTGTGCAACTCAGGCTTGAATATGGCCTATTCTCTCTTTCCACTTTAGTGAGAACAGGACTTAGCCACATGCCTCACTGATTCTCACTTTCTTCCTAGTGCCCTTAATGGTGAATATGCCACAGTGAATGTGACCTTGAGGCAGATCTTGGAGGCAAAGTCACTGTGATGTGCTGGACATTGAGCTTCCCTCCTTGGAATATCTTGCTGGCCTGGCTTCAGGATGACAAACCTCAGCACACCCAGCAGTCTGGGGGTGTCCTTTCTGGTGGGAGTGGGTCCTACTGGACCTGGGTGGCCACCTAGGTGCCCCACGGAGAGGAGCAGAGGTTCACATGCTTCCTGGACCACAGGGGGAACCAGGGTGTGAACCATGTGTCCTCTGGTAAGCCTGGGGTGATCCTGGAGAGTACTGGGCAGAGGAGGAGAGCTAGTCTGTTACTCTGGGTTTCTCTTTTCTTTCTTCTTCTTCTTTTTTTTTTTTTTTTTCCAAGATTTTGTTTATTAATGAGAAAGATAGGAGGAGAGGGGAAGAACCAGATTTTACCCTGGTGCATGTGCTGCTGGGGCTTGAATTCAGGACCTCATGCTTGAGAGATCCACTGAGCCATCACCCAGACCACTATAGAGCCTTTTCTAGGAATGTTCCTGATGCAATGAAGTCATGGCCCATCTTTCTAGATGTTGCTGCTGCTGGTGGTACTCTTGTTTTGATATTTATTTATTTATTTATTTATTTTAAGATTTTATTTATTTATTCATAAGAAATGATAGGAGAGAGAGAAAGAACCAGACATCACTCTGGTACGTGTTGCCAGGGATTGAACTCGGGACCTCATTCTTTAGATTCCAAAGCCTTATCCACTGTGCCACCTCCTGGGCCACTTGTTTTGATAATTCTCTGTTCTCTGGTGCCAGAAGAAAAAGCTGACTGTGAAATGCTCAGATGAGAAATCTGGGAGTGGAAAGGACAAAGGTCCTTTATATCTCACTCTGTACAGAAAGTAATAGCAGTAGGAGTGGGATTCTTTTGGTGAGAAAGGGAACAACTACATCTGTAGCTTTAAAAAAATATGTTTATTGTTCAGTGGAGAAGCAATTACAGAATCCAGACCTTCTACCTTTTGCAACCCACAGAGAAATTTGGTCCATACTCCCAGAGAGATAAAGAATAGAAAACCTTCCAATGAAGGCTGATGGGATATAGAACTTTGGTGGTGAGAACTGTGTGGAATTGTACCCCAATCTTATTAATCATTATTAAATCTCTAATAAAATTAGAATTTTATTTATTTATTTAAGAGAGATATAGGAGGAGATAGAGAAAGAGAGAACCAGACATCACTCTAGCATATTTGATTCCAGGAATTTAACTCAGGACTTGCATGAGGGTCCAATGTTTAATCCATTGTGCCACCTCCAGGCTGTCACATCTGTGTTTATATCTCTTATCCCTGCCCAAGCCAGGCCAGACACTTGAGTGTCAACTCTGGTCTCTCCTTGCCCTGGGTGAGGACTGACCTGGGGGAGATCATGAGCTCCGGCTCTGCTTTCACCCTGTTTCCCTACTCTTGGACTCAGCAGGAACCATCCAGGGTGGATGCGCTGGGATCATATATACATTGGGGAGGACCTAAGTGATAATGGAACCAGAAGGAACAAGCAGTATGACATTAATGGGTGAACAGTAGCAGGGAGACCTAATGAGGAGGGGTAAACACTGGACATGAAGTGGCTAACTTTATTAAATTTTTAAACAAATATTTATTTATTCATTTATTCATTTACTTCCAGAAGAGAGAGTTTCACATGAGCTAGAGGAAAGAAAGAAGCAAGAGCACCTTCTGGTATATGCAATACAGGGGGCTGAACTGAGAGTGTCAGGCATGTGAGCCCAACACTACCATTGAGTCATTTCTCCAGTTTTTTTTTATTTTAAATTTTTATTCCCTTTCGTTGTCTTTTTTATTCTTGTAATTATTATTGTTGTTGTTTTTGATGTTGTCATTGTTGGACAGGACAAAGAGAAACCGAGAGAGGAGAGGAAGACAGAGAGGGGGAGAGAAAGACACCTGCAGACCTGCTTCACCACTTGTGAAGTGACCCCCCTCTAGGTGGGGAGCCAGGGGCTCGAACCAGGATCCTTATGCTGGTCTTTGTGCTTTGCACCACGTGCCATTTCTCCAGTCTTGAAGTGGCTAGTTTGCTTTTTGTTTTTGCCTCCAGGGTTATTTTTGGGGCTTGGTACCTGCACTACAAATTCACTGCTCCTGTAGGCCGTTTTTCCCATTTTGTTACCCTTGTTGTTGTTGTTATTGTTGCCATTGCTGTTGTTGTTGGATAGGACAGAGAGAAATGGAGAGAGAAGGGGAAGACAGAAAGGGGGAGAGAAAGATAGACACTTGTAGACCTGCTTCACTGCTTGTGAGGCAACCCCCCCACTGCGGCAGCTGAGGCTCTAACCGAGATCCTTAGACCAGTCCTTGTGCTTCATGTCATATGTGCTTAACCCGCTGTACTACCCAATGTGACTATTTTTTTAAATTAATTAATTATTTATTTATTGGATAGAGACAGAGAGAAATTGAGAGGGGAAGATAGAAAGGAAGAGAAACAGAGAGACACCTGCAGTCATGGTAAAACTTTCCCCCTCCAGGTGGGGACCTGTGTCCTTGCACATTGTAGTGTGTGCACTTAACCTGGTGCAACTGCCTGGCTCCAAGTGGCTAGATTTTAAACTCCCCCCCCCTTTTATTGCCCTTGTTGTTTATCATTGTTGTTGTTGTTGCTGTTGTTATTGCTGTTGTTGTTGGATAGGAGAGAGAGAAATCAAGAGAGGAGGGGAAGACAGAGAGCGGAAAGAAAGATAGACACCTGCAGACCTGCTTCACTGCCTGTGAAGTGACTCCTTTGAAGGCAGGGAGCCAGGGTTTAACTGGAATCCTTACATGGGTCCTTATGCTTCGTGCCATGTGCACTTAACCCGATGTGCCACCACCTGGCTCCCACTTTTTTTTTTTTTTTCCTAAACAGAGCACTACTCAGCTCTGGCTTATGGTAGTGTGGGGGATTGAACCTGGGACTTTGGAGTCTCAGGCATAACCATTATGATATCTACTCCAACAACAGAAGTGGCTAACTTTAATAGGATTTCCCCTATAACTGATTTTGCAACCCCTACATGTAAGAGGATTTCAATAGAGGACTCTCTATTTCAAGGGTTTTAGGTGCAAGATGGGGGTCATACTGCTAATAGTTCAAAGTCACAGAAGAACCTTATGTCTCAAGACACCCCCTCAACACATATACACTCCACTGCCCCCTGGTGAAAGGGTGGCACAGCAGGTAAAGCATCAAACTTGCATATGGGGGGTCCTGATTTTGATTTTGACACCACATGTACTAGAGTGACGCTCTGGTTTCTGGTATCTCCCCTTCACCCACAATAAAACCTTATAAAAAAATGACTTATTTGGGAGTCTGGCAGTAGCGCAGTGGGTTAAGCGCATGTGGCGCGAAGCGCCAAGGACCAGCGTAAGGATCCTGGTTTGAGCCCCCAGCTCCCCACCTGCAAGGGAGTTGCTTCACAGGCGGTGAAGCAAGTCTGCAGGTGTCTGTCTTTCTCTCCCCCTCTCTATCTTCCCCCTCCCTCTCCATTTCTCTCTGTCCTATCCAACAACAACAACAACAATAACTACAACAACAATAAAAAACAAGGGCATCAAAAGGGAAAAAAATAAAAGTCTGAAAAAAAATAACCTATTTGCATAGGAAGATAGCAAACTAGTCATTCAAAAGAATTTCATGCCTGAGGCTACAAGTTAAATTCCCAATTTCAGTCCCTAGCACCACCATAAACTAGATCTGATCAGTGTTCTGTGAAAACAAACAACGCCTTCCCTAAGGTAAGATACAGCTCCACTGGGGCTGTCAGCCATTGGTTGCTTGAGTCCCAGCCTGAAAAGGGCAAGACTGGCTGGGCAGACTCAACCAGGCAGCAGCTCTTGGGTTGGAGTTGAGATTCCAGACCCAGAGGAACAGGAAGGAGAAGTGCACTTTGGGAGCTTGGGTGACTGAAAGTCAGAGCCAGACCAGGCCAGTCAAAGGACATGGGCTCCTGGGTCAGCCAATAGAGCTCTAGACCAGTGTGTGTGTTTTATTATTATTATTTTAATTTTTTAACCAGAGCACTGCTCATTTCTGGCTTATGGTGGTGTATGGGATTGAACCTGGAACTATGGAGCCTCAAGCATGAGAGTCTGTTTGCATAACCATTATGCTCTCTACCTCCACCGCGTGTGTTCGTCTTTTTTATTTAAAAAAATATTTTATTGGGGAGTCAGGCGGTAGCACACCGGGTTAAACCATGTGGCGTGAAGCACAAGGACCAGCATAAGGATCCTGGTTCGAGCCCCCAGCTCCCCACCTGCAGGGGAGTCGCTTCACAGGTGGTGAAGCGGATCTGCAGGTGTCTATCTTTCTCTCTCCCTCTCTGTCTTCCCCTCCTCTCTCCATTTCTCTCTGTCTACCTAACAACAACATCAACAACAATAAAACAACAAGGGCAACAAAATAATAAATAAATAAATAAAATAAAATAATAATTTTTCAACTTGCGGGGGGGGATCGCTTCACAACCGGTGAAGCAGGTCTGAAGGTGTCTTTCTCTCCCACTCTCTGTCTTCCCATGCTCTCTTGATTTCTCTCTGCCCTATCCAACAACAACAGTAATGACAACAATATAACAACAACAACAACAACAACGATAAACAACAAAGGCAACAAAAGGGAAAAAAATAGCCTCCAGGCGCAGTGGACTTTAGGGTAGGCACCGAGCCCCAGCAATAATCCTGGAGGCAAAAAAAATGTGGAATAAATTTTAAAAATTATTTTTGGGGAGTCCGGTGGTAGCGCAGCGGGTTAAGTGCCTGGCGCAAAGCGCAACGACCAGCAAAGGGATCTCAGCTTAAGCTTCCGGCTTCCCACCTGCAGGGAAGTCGCTTTATAGGCGGTGAAAAAGGGAAAATAAATAAATATAAGAAGAAATCTATAAAATTATTTTATTTATTTAGAATAGAGACAGAAAGAAATTGAAAGAGAAGGGGAAGATAGAGAAGGAGATAGACAGTGGTCTGGAGGTGGCGCAATGGATAAAGCACTGGACTCTCAAGCATGAGGTCCTAAGTTCGGTCCCTGGCAGCACATGTACCAGAGTAGTATCTGGTTCTTCCTCTCTACTACTATCTTTCTCATAAATAAATCTTAGTGAAAAGAGAGAGAGAGAAGGAGAGAGATAGATATATCTGCAGCACTACTTCACTGCTCATGAAGCTTCCTTCTTGCTGCTGGCCTAGGGACTGGGGGCTTGAACGGAGGTCATTGTGCGTGGTCATGTACTCTACAGGGTGTACCACTGTCTGGTTTCTTATTTATTTATTTATCACAGCTGCCTAAGTTTAATCTTTTAAAAAATTTATTTTTAAAAATTATTTATTTATTCCCTTTTATTGCCCTTGTTGTTTTATTGTTGCAGTTATTATCATTGTTATTGATGTCATCGTTGTTGGATAAGATAGAGAGAAATTGAGAGAGGAGAGAAAGACAGAGAGGAGCAGAGAAAGACAGACATCTGCAGACCTGCTTCACCACTTGTGAAGCGACTCCCTTGCAGGTGGAGCGGCTCCGGCTGGAACTTGAACCAGGATCCTTACACCGGTCCTTGCGCTTTGTGTCACATGTGCTTAACCTGCTGCCTGACTCCCAATTTAGTTTTTTTTTTTAAATGAGGGGTTAATGGTTTACAGTATAGTGACCCCCCCGCCACCCCCACTCCCATCACCAAAGGTCCATGCCTCCATCCCATCTCCATAGATAACCACTATAGTTCTCTCACAGTCTTAGATAAAGGTTGACATTTTCCCCTTGCATTCACATGCTCAGTTCCCCCCACCCCTCTCTACCAGAGCTTGTGGTGGTGTGAGGGATTGAACCTGGGATTTTGGAGTCTCAGGCATAAGAGGATCTTTGCATAACAATTATGGTATCTGCCCTCTGCCCCATGTTCTATTTTCTATATTCCATATATGAATGAAACCATTCTGTAGTTGTTTTTTACCTCCTTACTTGGTTTGCTAAGAATAATCTCCAATTCCTTCCACTTTTTCCTAAGGAACACAATATTGTCATTTTTATTTTATTTAATTTTAAGGTATTTTATATTTATTATTATTATTTTTCTTTATTATTTCTTTATTGGGGAATTAGTGTTTTGCCAGGGGCCAGCCCCAGCAGGTTATTAGGGTATCTTGGAGGAGGAGGGGTGTCGGCAAAGAATGAAGAATGAGAGACCAGAGTGAGTTGATGCTGAATCAAGCTCAAGCAGACATCTCTGTCATACTCAAGCAGAACTTTATTTTTATAGTCTCATAAGGCTTAGATCATTAAAACAAAAATCACCAAGGTATTGATTATTAATACAAAAATCACCAAGGCTTTGGTCACTAATATATAAACCACCAAGGCTTTGGTCACTAATACATAAACCACCAAGGCTTTGATTATTAAAACAAAAATCACCAAGTAAGAACAGCACAGGTAGGGAACGAGACCTCCTGCTTTGTGGAACATTCGCATTCCAAGGGCCCTTTTCTCCCTAGAGATCACATCACCATTTCTATGTCTTTTTCTTGGTATTCTCTCTATATCTAAATCTTCCTGGAATCCTTCTGTTTCATTTCTGTCTTTTTGAGTTATGTTCTGAAGTTTGTTTTTGCCATTTCTCTGCTGTTTGCACATTTATTGTGCTGATTACTGCTGAGCCAACAGGTGGTATTATTATTATATTTACTACATTTCACTTTGCTTACATATTAGGTGGTGGGAGATGGGGGTTGGGGGTTATGTTTCTCATTATTCCCTTGAGCTGTTTTATACTCTGTGAAGTGTGTATATATGGTTTCTCTGCACAATCTCAGTCTGAATTCAAGCCATGGGGGTTTGCTAATAGGTGGCATTTGTGTTTGAAGAAGCAGCACTCAGTTTTCCATTTGACTATCAGCTGCTGCCAATTACCTTTTAGCGGCCAGCTGCCACAAATTACCTTTCTGTATTTCTGCCTTAGTTTGGGGGGTAGATCAGACTGGTAAGGCAAATCCACTTCTACTGTGGTGTGACAGACACTGCCACCAGTTCAGCAGGCTCTCAACCCAAGGCCATGGGCCAATGCTCAGAGGTTACCCCCTATCACAGTCAGACATGCACAGCCCTGACTGCTTTTGCTCAGGGGCAAAATGGTGTCATTTGTTGCCAGAGCTCTTAACCTCCACACACTTGGTTTCCATCCTGTGCCCCCTCTCCCTGACTATGTACACCAACACTCACTTGAGGCCTTGGTGTCTGCAGATGTCCCAGCTGCAGTTTAATGAGGTTTGTGGGTTTGATGGTTGTCAGTATTTGTTGTTTTTGGAGGAGAGTCTTTGCTGTTTGCTGTTAGTCCATAGCCATGCCTCCTGGAAGTACAATTAAATTTTTTTTAAAAAAATTTATTTATTTATTTCCTTTTTTTGCCCTTGTTGTTTTCATTGTTGTAGCTATTATTGTTGATGCCATTGTTGTTGGATAGGACAGAGAGAAATGGAGAGAGGAAGGGAAGACAGAGAGGAGGAGAGAAAAATAGACTCCTGCAGACCTGTTTCACTGCCTATGAAGTGACTCCCCTGCAGGTGGGGAGCAGGGGCTCGAACCAGGATCCTTATGCCAGTCCTTGCGCTTTGCGCCATGTGTGCTTAACCCACTGCGCTACCGCCCAACTTAAATTTTTTTATTGAGGGGGTTAATAATGCTTTACAGCGCAGTCACTGTCACATGCTTATAATATATACCAGGTCCCCACAGTTTTTTTCTCCCCGGACCCCACCCTTTCCCCAGAGTTTCTTGCTTTTTATTTTATCAATTTTTATGACATATATTTTATTTATTTATTTATTTATTTATTTATTTATTTATTTTACCAAAGCACTGATCAGTTATACTAGTGTGGGGGATTGAACCTGGGACCTTGAAGCCTCAAGCATAAGAGTCTCTTTGAATAACCAGTATGCTAAGAGAGTCCAATACTGGACCACCTTATTTTTTGTTTTTAATATTTATGTATTTCATGAGAGAAAAGGAACAGAGAGACCCTTTACCACATAAAGTGCTGGGCATCAAATACAGGACCTCAGATTTGCAAGCCCAAAATGTTGCCATTGGCTACCTCCAGCGCATCTTACTTTTTTTTTTTTTTTTTAAAAAGTATTTATGAATTAGAGACATAGTCAGAGTATCACTTTGGTACATCTGATACCAGGGATTGAACTCCTGAGCATAAGGTCAGTGTTGTCCCCACTGCACCAGCTTTTGTTCCCCACTCTTTTTTTTTAAGATTTATTATTTAACACGAGGTAGATTCACTTGATCTAAGCCAAAAGGCCAAGAAGCGCTAAGGTAGATTCATATGAGAGGAGAAAGAGACAGAGAGAGATAGAGAGAAGGGCAAGGGTAGATAGCATAATGGTTATGCAAAGAGACTCTTATGCCTGAGGCTCTGAATTCCCAGGTTCAATCCTCCATAACACCATAAGCCAAAGCTGAGCAGTGCTCTAGTAAAAAAGAAAAGGAAAAAAAAAAAAAAAAAAAAAAGGAAGGAAGGAAGGAAGGAAGAAAGAAAGAAAATAAGAAGAGATAGGGAGGAGAAGGGGGAGTGGTGGAGGTGATGTTACAGCTGCTGTCAGACAAAATCCAAGCAAGCCAGGACTGAACTGAAACTATTCATCCTTTTTGTGTAATAGCGGAGATGACGTCACATATGTTGCCAGACAGTCTGAACAGACTGGAACCTACTGCAGAGCGGGAAGTTCTAGACTAAACTGAAGCTGTTTGTCTTTAATTACATTGATAATTTGAGGACTTATTGGCTATATTGGAAATACACAAATATTACCTGGGGACAATAGAAAGAGATCCCCAGGGGAAGTACATAGTGACAGCAATTATGGCAGTGAGTGTGACAAGACTAAAAATGGACTAGGAACAGAAGCTGCTGTACCCACTGAAAGGCTTTCAGAAAAGGAGCTACTTATCACCACTACCGCTTTTCAATCAGCTGGACTCAGACCAAAAGCCAGAATTACAGGTGGCTTGTAGTATGAGTGACAGACTGTGGTCTTCACTTATTTATAAAAAGGCTCTATTGTTTACCCTCACCCACAACCCCCCTGCTTCCACTTTATAGGCATCCAGGATGAGTATAAAGATTGTGTAGTTAAATAGCTAATGTTAGGGTATGTGGGTAGAAGTTAGTAAACTTTCATATATGCAAAGGTTAACCAGGAGAGAGCCCCCATTGTGTGTGCTTACTTTACAGCAGAAGATGTCTTTAGGTAGACAGCTTATTAGATATTACAAAAGACTTGGTTTAGACCCATCCAAGAATGGGTTAAGAAGAAAAGCTATTTGATTTAGCTCCAGGGAAAAATGTTTACTCATACAGAAGATCAGAACAGGGAGGTGGTCAAAACACAATGAGGTGGTCATTTCAAGGGAACTTTCAAGTGAACATTTAGATTACCCCAGACCCAAGAAACTTTCAAGGAGGGATCAAGATGCCTCAGACCTAGGGAACTTTCTAAGGAAAACATACCTATAATAATAATAATGCTGTTTAAGGTTATTCCTGATGCTAATGAAAACAATTATACATGATGTCATCTGTATCCTTGATGCTAATGAAAACAATCTTTTTAAAAAATATTTATTCCCTTTTGTTGCCCTTGTTATTTTATTGTTTTAGTTATTATTGCTGTTGTTACTGATGTCATTGTTGTTGGATAGGACAGAGAGAAATGGAGAGAGGAGGGGAAGACAGAGAGGGGGAAGAAAGATAGACACCTGCAGACCTGCTTCACCGCTTATGAAGCGACTCCCCTGCAGGTGGGAAGCCGGGGGCTCAAACCTGGACCCTTACGCCAGTCCTTATGCTTTGCGTCATGTGTGCTTAACTCGCTGCTCTACCGCCCGACTCCCAATGAAAACAATATTACATGATGTCAACTATATCCGGGCAAAAAAAGTGTTTTAAAAATAAATCTCTGCCCCCACCTGCAGAGGAGTCGCTTCACAAGCGGTGAAGCAGATCTGCAGGTGTCTATCTTTCTCTCCCCTTCTCTGTCTTCCCCTCTTCTCTCCATTTCTCTCTGTCCTATCCAACAACAACAACACCAATAATAATAACTACAACAATAAAACAACAAGGGCAACAAAAGGGAATAAATAAATAAATAAAATAAAATAAAATAAATAAATCTCTGCAGAGCGACGGAAAAGATGCTTCTCTCCTGCACCTAAAGCATCTGACGCGTCACTCACTTCATTCATCTTGCTGACTCCCCCTTTCCTTCAGGGACCCTGGAGGAGGGAGAGAGAAAAAGAAAGAGAGAAAGGTTTGAGCACCATTATAGTACATGTAGTGACAGGGATCCATCCAGGGGCCTTAGGCATGTAAAACCTGATCTCTACCTGTTGAACTATTTCCCTGTGTGCTTTTTCCTTCTTTCTCTCCCCTTCCTCTCTTCCTCTCCCTCTTCTTTTTTTAAAAAAAATATTTTTATTACCTTTATTTATTTATTGGATAGACATCCAGAAGTCGAGAGAGGAGGGGAAGGTAGAGAGACAGAGAAACACCACTCTTGAAGCTTTCTCTCTGCATGTGGGGGGGACCAAGGGCTTGAACCCAGTCCTTGCACACTGTGATGTGTGCGCTCAAGTGCTTAGCCAGGTGCGCCACCTCCCTCTTCTCCTTTTCCTTCTTTTCTGCATCTGGACCTCAGGAAAGCACTATACCATGGTCCTTCTTCTTCCCTCCAGGGTTATTGCTGGGGCTCTGTGCTTACACTAAGAATCCACTGTTCCTAGAGGCCATTTTTCCCATTTTGTTGCCCTTATTGTTATTGTCCTTGTTATTGTTGGATAGGACAGAGAGAAATTGAGAAAGGAGGGAAAGACAGACAGGGAGAGAGAAAGATAGACACCTTCAGACTTGTGAAGCAACCCCCCTGCAGGTGGGGAGCCAGAGTCTCCAAACAGATCCTTACACCTGTCCTTGCACTTTGTACCATGTACACTTAACCTGCTGTGCTAAGGTCCGGCCCCCAACCAGGACACTGCTCAACTCTGGTTTATGGCAGTGTGGGGGATTGAACCTGGGACTTGAGAGCCTTGGGAATGAAAGTCTCTTTGCATAACAATTATGCTATACCCCCATCTAATTTTTTTTATCCTTGTTACTATTATTATTGTTGTTGGATAGGACAGAGAGAAATGGAGAGAAGGGGAAGACAGAGAGGGGGAGAGAAAGAGAGAGACCTGCAGACCTGCTTCACCGCTTGTGAAGCGGCCCCCCTGCAGGTGGGGAGCTGGAGGCTCGAACCTGGATCCTTATGCAGGCCAGTCCTTGCACTTTGTGCCATATGCCCTTAACCCGCTTCGCTACTGCCCACTCCCCCCTTTTTTAAAAGTCCATTTTGTTATTTTTTCTATTTCTTTGGGATTTTTGTTTATTTGCTTGCTCTTGGGCAAGTTCATTTGCTTTAGTTATCGCTATCCCACCACATATGAACCAGACCATCTTGTAGCTGTCACTCCTTATTTCACTAAGCATAATCACTTCCAGTACCACGAATTTTATTGAGAGCTATAAGTACATCCAGTTTTCAGGACAGCCCTGAGTTAATCCTTTGCACCCAGGAGAAACTGGGTTTCTAGGGGCAACGCTTAGGGGCCCTACTCACCTCCTCCACCTCCAAAGGAAGTGAGGTCCTGCTCTGGGGCTCCACCCCACCTTATTGCCTCGGAGAACAAGTGTGTTCAGTCTGTTGAAGTTGGAGAGGCTCTGGTGGATTTCCTTGAGTGGTGTTGCAGTTGGGGCCTCAGGGCGCAGGGTCTCTCTTGACCCAGATCAGAGGGGGCGTGCAGGGCTGCCCCCTGCAGGAGGGTTAGAGAAGCGGGGTTGGTGGAGGGGCATGAGAAGGTTTTCCAGCGCCCCTCCTGTGCCAGACTAGCCTAGCTGTGTTCAGACTACTTCTCTGAGGGGTGTTCTTTTATTGTCTTTTTCTTTTCTCTCTTTCCTTTTCTTCTTTATTAATTGGATAGATACAGAGAGACATTAAAAGGGAAAGGGGGAGATAAAGAGGAAGAGAGAAAGAAACACCTGCAGACCTGCTTCATCCATTTGTGAAATTTCCGCTCTACAGATGGGGACTCGGGGCTTGAACCCAGGTCTTTGTGCCTGGTAACACCTATGCTCTACCTAGTGAACCACCATCCTCTGTATTTCTATATGAAAAAGTTAAATGGGACCATTGAAGCTTCAGTGACAAGAGCAAAGTTAAACCATTAAGTCCAATGATTAACTAGTGGCAGGACATCTGACCTTGTGCTGGTTAATAAAATTTGGGGGCAGTAATAATAGTTCTGGTAGTTACTCTTCTCCAAATTATTTGTCCTTCCCCAAATTTCCAGGTGTTTTCCATGCCATGTTTCCCAGTTTCAGGTCTATGAGAAAATACTGTTTTCTTTGACTGTTCTCCTTTTCTGACTGTGAGGGAAACTCATTTTGCTTTCATAAGGGAAGAAATTATTTAGGTATTAAAATCAGGGCCAGAACCCCTAACAGAGAAGATAGACAATTCATTGGGGGTAGAGACATATCTAAGCACAGAAACAAAAAATTTCTTGGCCCCCATAGGACCTTGCCCTCAACTTGGATCAACAGTGGTAGAGAATGTTTCATCCTCTGAAGGGAGGCCGGATAACATACATACTCTGTCTTCCACCTGAGAAAGATGGGTTCTGAAATTGGGGCAGCTTGGAATGTTCCTACTCATGACCACAGAATATGTACTCAGATCTACAAGGATGCAGTGGTGACATAGGCTCCTACGCTGAATATGGACCCCAGATCAAATCAAATCAGTGGGGTTTACAGTCAACAATGTTTATACACCTTTCCCATATTTGGGAGCTACTCTCTTCCCTAACCCAGCTTTCTGGTCCTTTTTCCAGCCATGACATCTTCCCAGACAATAACTTGGATCCACCTGCATATCAGATGTCAGGCTCAGAAAAAAAAAAAAAAAGAAAGGAAGTAAAAGAAAGAAAGAAGAAGAAGAAGGAGGAGGAGGAGGAGGAGGAGGAGGAAAGGAGTATAGTCATGGGCCCTTTGAAATATAAACTTAGACTACTATCTACAAAATGGAGACCCCTAACTCTTCATCGGCACTATTCCAGCCGTTAGGTTCATTATTAGTCAACAATTTGTTTGGCTTTATATGTTAACTCTCTTTTCAGCCACCAGGTTCCAGATGCCAGCATGATGCCAACCGGACTTCCCTGGGCAGACAACCTACTCTGCCACTCTATGAAGACTGGTCCTGAAAGGAGCACAGCCTAGAATGTTCCCAGCTATGATCATGGATTGCAAACTCAAACTGACAGAAATTCAGAGATTATACAGGTTTCTGTGCTAAATATGAATATATATGGGTCAGATAGAGGAGGTAAACAGTTATTTGCATTTATATAGTTTCTTCAAATTTGGGAGCAACTCTTTACCCTAATCCAGCTTTCTAGTTTTTTTTTTTTGTTGTTGTTGTTGTTGTTTTAACCAGTGCACTGCCCAGCTCTGGTTTATGGCAGTGTGGCAGATTGAACCTGGGACTTGAGAGCCTCAGGCATGAAAGTCTCTTTGCATAACCATTATGCTGTACCCCCACCCTTTTAAAAATTGTTTTCCTTTATTGGGGGAATTAATGTTTTACATTTGACAGTGAATATAATACAGTAGTACATCCATAACATTTCTCAGTTTTCCACATAACAAACAATACAGCCCCCACCAGGTCCTCTGTCATCCTTTTCCAGGACCTGTACTCTCCCCCCACCCGCCCCAGAGACTTTTACTTTGGTGCAATACACCAACAGCTTTCTTCAACAGCTTTTTTGAGTTCTAGTCTCAACTCTGACACCATCTTTCCAGACAATATTTTTAGTCCACCTCCATGTTAGCTAATCAAGAGCAAGCAAAAATTACAAAAGTCAATGATTATGAGCACTTTTTTTTAGGCTTTATTAGTTTTATTATTATAATCAAACATTAAGGAAAATGGATGTGGTTTATGTGATAGGAGTGCACTGTGGCCATTAGGTGCTTATTCCACATGTTTCAAAACCCTTAGGAAGACTTAGGAACTCAGGAGCCAAAAGCCAGGATCTTGAGGCCAGGGTGATGGTACCCTCAGGGTGCTGTTTCCCCCACGGTGTTAGTTGCCTCTCCCCATCCAGCCCTTTTCCTCCTCCCTCTCATCATGCTACAGTCTCTCCCACAATTCCTCATCACAGACCCCTGCAAGCGTCAACCGGGCTTTGACCTAGCACGTTATGACTGGGCTCTCCTCAGTCACTATCGAACAGGCCATGGCCGGTGCGCAGCTATGTTCCATCGCTGGGGAGCCAGAGACGACCCGAACTGCCCCTGCGGCTCCAGACAGACTATGACCCACATAGTCAACGACTGCCACCTCTCCAGATTCAAAGGAGGTCTCGAAACTTTACATCAGGCTCAACCTGACGCTGTTGACTGGCTACGGAAGAAGGGCAAACGCTAGAAGAAGAATTTGAGTAAAATGTGTGAGTCATTTTTACCTTGTGTTGTGACAGGGCACGCATTTGGGGGACGCAATTAGCATATGGCTGGGGCTGAGGGATCTAATTAGCATATGACTGAGGTCAGGTTGACATTGGACTGGACTTAAGCACATGTGGTGGGCAGAAGTCCAGCTCTTTTTCTACCTGCTTTCCTTGTCCTTCACCAGCTGCCTCTCCTGGAAAGACTGAACTCTGCTGCAGCCCTCTCTTTTCCTGCATCTCTCTCTCTCTCTCTCCCTCCCTCCCTCCCTCCTTCCCTCTCTCTTTCTGTTACCAGAGCACTGCCCAGCTCTAGCTTATGGTAGTGCAGGGGACTATACCAAGGACTTCAGAGCCTCAGGTGTGAGAGTCTCTTTGCACAACCATTATGTGCCCCTTCACCCAACCCCACATTCTACATCCCCTTCCTAGTTCCTTGAAGCCTCCTTCCCAATGCCCTCCCATGCTTTTTATTATTTACATCCCCCTAAATGTAAGAATGTAATGTCTAATGTCAAAATATAATGTCTTCTGTCTTTTTTTTTACTCTGATTTTTTTTATTGGGGAATTAATGTTTTACATTCAACAGTAAGTACAATAGTTTGTGCATGCATAACAGCACTTTTAAAAAAAAAATATTCCTGAGGCCATATGAGTACATTTGATTCTGTAGAGGGATGAAGAAACATGCATGAAGTATAAAATGCAGTGTTTACTGTAATTTATCTTGGATTTCCCCTAAACCACTGTATCAAATAAATTCCTTTAAACAATAAAAAAAAAAATTAATGGCCCAGTCCTGTTTCACTTGGGGAAATGAAGCTCGTAAACCACAAGGTGGCAATGTTGTACCACTCTGTTCCCAGGAGCTGAGCTCCTTCCTCTAGAAACTTGAAAAACAAACTGTGGACCTTTCATTGTAAGAAAAATCAAGAACAGGTTCACCATTTTAGGTGGGTGGAGAAGCTGGTACCTGATTAATAGAAAATTTTAATTTCTTTGTTACTATGCTTTCATTGCTCTAGGTTGACTTTTTGGAGAGAGAGACTGAATAACACTGAAACTTACTCCAGTGCAGTGGGGCTAGACTTGAACCTAGGTATGCTGTTGGTATATATTTTTTAATTTCTTTATTGGAGAATTAATGTTTTACATTCAACAGTAAAGACAATAGTTTTTACATGCATAATAACATTCCCCAGTTTCCCATATAACAATACAAACCCCACTAGGTCCTCTGTCATCCTTCATGGACCTGTATTCTCCCCACCCACCCACCCGAATCTTTTACTTTGGTGCGATAAGCCAATTCCATTTCAGGTTCTACTTGTGTTTTCTTTTCTGATTTTTTCAACTTCTGCCTGACAGTGCTGTTGGTATTATTGTAAAGAAGTAAAGGGCGGGGGAGTCAGGCTGTAGCCCAGCAGGTTAAGCGCAGGTGGCGCAAAGCACAAAGACCGGCATAAGGATCCCGGTTCGAACCCCGGCTCCCCACCTGCAGGGGAGTCACTTCACAGGCGGTGAAGCAGGTCTGCAGGTGTCTATCTTTCTCTCCTCCTCTCTGTCTTCCCCTCCTCTCTCCATTTCTCTCTGTCCTATCCAACAACGACAACAACAATAATAACTACAACAATAAAACAACAAGGGCAATAAAATGGAATAAATAAATAAAATAAATAAAAAAAGAAGTAAAAGGCAGGGTGTCGGACGGTAGGTAGCAGCGAGTTAAGCGCACACAAGGACTGGCATAAGGATCCCTGTTGGAACCCCTGGCTTCCCACCTGCAGGGGTTCGTTTCAGAAGAGGTGAAACAGGTCTGCAGGTGTCTATCTTTCTCTCCTCCTCTGTCTTCCCATCCACTCACAATTTCTCCCTGTCCTATCCAACAACGACAACAGCAATAACAACAACAATAATAATAACATCGATAAACAACAGGGACAACAAAAGGGGAAAAAAGTAGCCTCCGGAGAGTCGGGCGATAGCGCAGTGGCTTAAGCACAGGTGGCATAAAGTGCAAGGGACCAGCATATGGATCCCAGTTCGAGCCCTGGGATCCCCACCTTCAGGGTAGTCACTTCACAAGCGGTGAAGCACGTCTTCAGGTGCCTATCTTACTGCCCTCATCTCTCCATTTCTCTCTGTCCTATCCAACAACAACATCAATAACAACGATAAAACAACAAGGGAAAAAAATAGTCTCCAGTAGCAGTGGATTCGTGGTGCAGGCACCAAGCCCCAGCAATAACCCAGATCAGAGACTCCAGGCTGAACCCTTCTCCAGAACATGGAGCTAGAGGCTAAGAATTGTATCTCTCAACCTTGCCTCAGTCCTCTTTTCTTTCATGAGTATATTTATATGTGGATTTGATCCTTCTCCTCAGAGATTTATATAAACATTATTTTTATTATTTTAAATTTATTATCTTTATTTATTGGACAGAAACAGCCAGAAATTGGGAAAGGAGTGGGCAATAGAGAGGAAGAGAGACAGAGAGACATCTGCAGCACTACTTCACCACTTGCAAAGCTTTCCCGGTGCAGGTCGGGACTGGGGACTTGAACCCAGATCATTATGCATTGCAACATGTGCGCTTAACCAGGTGCACCAACACCCAGCCCCTAACCATTATTTTGTAGGAGAGGTCCTATTAGTCAGCTCCTTGTGTTGTGTGAAACAGGGATAAGGTGCTGTAGGGACATTGCCAGTCACATTTGCCACATGTATCTTTTCACTTAGTCCCCGCCAAGGTGCAAGTCTTCCTCAGGGGACTTGTCATGTTTCTAGACTTATCTGTGTATCACTCCATTTGTGGCTTTTGTGCATTAGATACCTTGGTCTGGAGTTAGCAGCAGATGCTGATGTTGATGTTGATACTGGCACTTCCTTCCACTTTTGGTCTGGCAGAGAAAACCTAGGCCCAGCAGCTCATTTTTTTCTTTTTTCAAGTTACACAGAGGCCAGTTGGCAGAGGTGTTTGATCTGGAAGATGATCTTCAGGAAGGGAAAGAAGCTTCTGAGCAGCCTAGGGAGGGATCAGACTCCAGGTGGTAAGGACTGAAAATAGAGTGCTATGGATGCCTGTGTCATCTCTGAAGTGTCTTTATTCTGCTTGTCTCACCCCAATCCACAGGTGGCAACACCCAGGATAACTGGAAACCACATTTCCACCATTCCCTATTTCTTTCCAGGATTCTCTCTCAATGTGATCAGAGTAACAACATCTGTATACTTTTTCTCAGATGGAGATGTGAGAAATTGGTAACATCCTCCTCTGTCAGTGGATCTAGGTCTGGGACTCTAATGAGATGGACACTTTCTACTGTAAGTCCTTTGAAATCTCTTGAATTTGCTTCTGGGTTTTGAATTTGAATGATCTTTTCAAAATGTTATATTAAAAATATTTTTATCTACAGAACCCTTTCCAGTAAACGCCAAGTTTATAAGGTGTGGTGTGTGATAGGCCCAGATCCAGGCCCTCACTGGCTGGTTCCTCCAAGGGGTCATACTTTAGAGTCATCGCTGAGGTTCCCTGGCCTGAAACATGGCTCTCAGAAAACACTTCCCTCTCTGAACTTCTCTGAGAGTCCTCACTCAGAGCTCCTCCCACATCCTGTTTTGTCAGTTCACATCCTGTTTTGTCAGTTCACATCCTACTCATTAATATACACTTTAAAATGTTTTTGTCAGGCTGGGGAGATAGAATGATGTTTATACAAAACAACAACAACAACAACAACAGCAAAAAAAACTTTAGTGCCTTAGGCTCTAAGTCCCAGGTTTGATCCTTAATACCACCATAAACCAGAGCTGAGCAGTAGTCTGGTTTAAAAAAAAAAAAAGCCTTTATTTGCGTATGTCTGTACTCCCTCAATAAAGTATATTTTATGATGACAAAGATATTGATTATTCAGCTGTATTTCTATTGCTCTGAAAGCACCTGAGTGGTGATTTTAAAACATTTTACTGAGTGAATAACTAAATGCATCTGCTGAATGATACATAGATACAGTTGAATCCTGCTGTTACTTTTTTTATTAAAGTGTATTTCTTTTTTAAAAATATTTATTTATTTATTTCCTTTTGTTACCCTTGTTGTTTATTGTTGTAGTTATTATTGTTGTTATTGATGTCGTCATTGTTAGGTAGGACAGAGAGAAATGGAGAGAGGAAGGGAAGATAGAGGGGGAGAGAAAGATAGACACCTGTAGACCTGCTTTACTGCTTGTGAAGTGACTCCCCTGCAGGTGGGGAGCTGAGGATGCCACCTGGGCTTAACCCGCTGCACTACAGCCCAACTCCCCAGTCCCTGCTTTTATTATTATTTTTAAATTTTTTATTGGGAGAAATTAATGGTTTCAGTAAACAATAAATACAGCTATTGGTACATGTGTAAAATTTCTTGGTTTTCTGCAAACATTCTGTATCGTATCATATTGTCCTGTACCTCCCCCCACCTTCCTCCACTATCTGTATCAGGACCTGTAAACATCTCCCCACCAACCCATCCACAGCCCCAGCCGCCCCAGTTCTTTACTTTGGTGCAACATACCAAACCCAGTACAAGTTCTGCTTTGTATTTCCACTTCTGTTCTTGTTTCTCAATTTCTGTCTAAGGCTGAGATCATAACATATTCATCCTTTTCTTTCTGACTTATCTCACTTACTATGATTTGTCAGGATCCTTCATGGACCCTCTTCTTGGTCAGACAGAGCAGAGTTTTTAAAGGGTGGCAGGGGCGAGGAGAGGTCTGTTAAGGGATACCTTATATGGTCAAGACAGCAGAGGGTAGAGAAATTGTGAGGGTTTTTCCAGTAACCACTGGGTAAATGGTCGAGTTAGTTTGGGGAATGAGCCAGCTAGCACAGAGGGAATGTGGGTTCCTGCATGAGGAAGACTCACAGGGGGACTAGGACCTATTAGGCAGGTTCCTTCTTGCTCAACCCATAGAGGCAAATAGCTAGCTGACCAGGAACAGATCCTGGAGAGGACAGGAGGATTGAGAAGAGAAAGAAGACAGTGAAATGGGAGTGGGAGGGCTCCAGCCCAATGACTGGCAGCCCAGATTAATTTTTCTCACAGTCTTTTATACTTACAGCATGCATCTTGTAACTTTGTAAATTTCTCAAGACATAAGCAAGGTACAGTGAAAGTACATGCAGTCATGGGCATGAAAATACAGGCAGATAACTAGCTATTTTTACCCAGGGAGTTTGTCTGCAAAGTCTTTATCATTTTCCCAAGGAGTCTGCAAAGTCTTTATCATTTTCTCAGCTTTCTCTAATCATCTTAAGAGAAAGGTCAGGGGCTCGCAGAAAGCCTACTTTGCCAGCCTTTTGCTCACAGGCCCAGGGGCCTTGCCTTTCAAGAACCTGCAGCCCCCGACACTGGGGAGACTGACAGAAGGCCTTTACCTCCCAGGCATCGAGGGGTACCCCCTGGATGACCTGCACCACACTTGACCTCGGCTTATGCAAGACCCCACAACGATTCCTTCAAGCTCCATCCAAGATGAAGTGAAGAAGGTGAATTCACCATTTTAAATAGCTGAGTAGTATTCCATTGTGTATATACCACAACTTGCTCAGTCACTCATCTGTTGTTGGATGCAACCTAGGTTGCTTCCAGGTTTTGGCTATTATAAATTGTACTGCTATGAATATAGGTATACACAGGTCTTTTTGAATGGGTGTGTTTGATTCCTTAGGATATATCCCCAGGAGAGGAATTGCAGGGTCAAAGGGTCGTTTCACTTCTAGCCTTCCGAGAGTTCTCCAGACTGCTCCCCACAGAGGTTGGACCAGTTTACGTTCCCACCAGCAGTGCAGGAGGGTTCCTTTGACCTCACCTCGCCAACATTTGTTGCTGTTATCTTTTCTGATGTATGACATTCTCAATGGAGTGAATCTCATGTTGTCTTTATTTGCATTTCTCTGACAATGACTTGGAGCATTTTTTTCATGTCTGGTGAACTTTTAGTTCTCTCTCTTTTTTTTTTTTTTTGCCTCCAGGGTTACCAGTGCCTGCACCATGAATCCACTGCTCCTGGAGGCCATTTCTTCCCCCTTGTGTTGCCCTTGTTGTTGTAGCCTTGTTGTGGTTATTATTGTTGTTGGATAGGACAGAGAGAAATGGAGAGATGATGGGAAGACGGGGGGGGGGGGGGGGGGGGGAGATAGACACCTGCGGACCTGTTTCACTGCCTGTGAAGTGTGAAGTGACTCCCCTGCAGGTGGGGAGCTGGGGGCTCAAACCGGGATCCTTACGCAGGTCCTTGTGCTTGGTGCCATGTGCGCTTTACCCGCTGGGTTACTGCCTGACCCCCTTTTAGTTCTCTTCTTTGGTGAATATTCTTTTTTTTAATTCTTTTTATTGGGGAATTAATGTTTTACATTCAACAGTAAGTACAATAGTTTATACATGCATAACATTCCCCAGTTTCCCATATAACAATACAACCCCCACTAGGTCCTCTGAATCCTTCTTGGACCTGTATTCTCCCCACCTATTTTATGTTTGGATTTACCTTGTCTGTCTTCAGAACTTCCACTAGAACCACTATCTAGTGGTCAGAGAATTTTCTAAAAATTATCTTTATTTATTGGGTAGCGACAATCAGAAACCATAAGAAAGGGGGAGATAGAAAGAGAGGGAGTCTCTCTCTCTCTCTCACACACACACACACACACTTTTGAAGCTTTCCCCCTGCAAGTGGGGGTCCGGGGCTGGAACCCAGATCCTCGCACATTGTAACATGTGTACTCAACCAGGTGCACCGCCACCTGGCCCCGCCATGGAGTATTCAATGTGGGAGTCTACTTCAAAGCAAAATAATTCCAGATGGTAGATCCAGTGGTCATAGCACAATTTATAACATCCTGGGGCACACAAAACACTGGAAAGGCCTTCTAAAGATGCCGGTTTTGAGGACATATTCTGGCGGTGTAGGGTGGGATGGGGCTGGCTGTGTTCATATTGTATTCACTGAGTGAGAGACCTGACAAGGTGCCATGCTATCAACAGGAAGAGTATGAAGTTCCTTAGTCGAGGAAAACAAGGCAGGGAGAGCCCCACTAACCATTATTTCCAGTCACCCACGGGGGGATTTTGTGCTTATCATCTCTGGCATTTTGAATCCTACAGGGTAGAGGGTTCTGCTTCACAAAGAGGGCGCTGGGGGGTGGGGGTGGGGGGGCGCACTAGTAGGGTACACACAAGGATTCATTGAACTTTATGCGCAACTAAGAACACAACACCCATGAGGTGAGGACAAAGTCTAAAGTACTCTTCAAGGCGTGGCTGTCAGGTCCCTAGGGAAGGGTCTGGGGTAGAAAAGTTCGGTTTGGGAGAGTACCGATCTCGTTGAAGTTTCACTTTCCATTCTCTAGAAGAATAGCATATCTTCCTGCCTAGATACTGATGACGCGGTCCCAATGTTCCCTTCCATTTGCAGGCCGGTTCTAGGGAAGCCAATCAGCGCCTCCGCTGTTCTGGTTATCAAAGTTCCAGTCACCCTTCCGTACTCATATCCTCAACAGACTGAGACCCAGAGGGCTCAGGTCATGAGCCCCCGAACCCTCCTCTACCTGCTGCTGTCGGGGGCCCTGGCCCTGAGGGAAACACCGGCGGGTAGGTGTACAGGCTTGGGAGGAAATGGCCTCAGCCGGGGGTGGGGGGTGGGGGGGGTGTCAGGCCCTTATTAAGGGACGTTTCATCAGAGGCTCTATCCCAACCCCTCCTCCTCCTCCCTGCCCCCACGCTGGCCCCTCCCTGCCAACCCCTTGTTTCCTTCTCCCTCAGTCTCAGTCTCCCCACTTTCTGGGACTCGGGCTCTTTTTTTTAATTTTGTTGTCGTCGTTGTTAGGACAGAGAGAAATGGAGAGGGGAGGGGAAAACAGATATAGGGAGAGAAAGAGAGACACGACCTGGTTCACCACCTGTGAAGAGACCCCTACAGGTGGGGAGCTCGAACCGGGATCCTCAAGCCGACCTTGCGCTTTGCGCTACATGCGCTTAACCAGCTGCGCTACCGCCCGACTCCCGGAACTCGGGCTCTTTTCTGCTTTTCTGTCCCTGCGGGCCCCGCCCTCGGCTGACCCAGGGCCCGCGCTCCCGGGGAGGAGGGTCGGGCCGGGTCTCAAGCCCTCCCGCCCGCAGGCTCCCACTCCCTGAGGTATTTCTACACGTCCGTGTCCCGGCCCGGCCTCGGGGAGCCCCGCTTCATCTCCGTGGGCTACGTGGACGACACGCAGTTCGAGCGGTTCGACAGCCACGCGGGGGATCAGAAGGCGGAGCCGCGGGCGCTGTGGCTGGAGACGCAGGACGCGGAGTACTGGGACCGGGAGACGCGGATCTACAGGGATACGGCACAGACTTTCCGAGTGAGCCTGAACACCCTGCGCAGCTACTACAACCAGAGCGAGGACGGTGAGCGCCACGACACGGGCCGGGGTCCATGCCGAGTGTCCACGCATCCCCAAGATTGCCCGGAGTCTCAGGGTCTGAGCATTACCCCGAGATACACCTGCATCCAGGAAGCGCTTATGGGCAATGGCCAGGGTTTCCTCTATCTTTTTGGTCTTCTCTTTATTTATTTATTGGATAGAGACAGCCATAAATCAGAAGAAGGGGGTGATAGAGAGGGAAAGAGACAGAGAGACAGCTGCAACATTGCTTCACCATTCGCAGAGGTTTCCTCCTAGAGGTGAGGACCCGGGAAATCGAACCCGAGTCCTTGTGCACTGCAACATATGCGCTCAAGCGGGTGCACCACCACCACCAGCCTAGGTTTTCTTTACACTGGAGTTGAAGAGGCTCTGACCACTCGCAGGCCGGGACCACACGAGCGGGGCTGTGTGGTCGCGTGTGTGGGGGCGGAGATAAGTGAGCTGGATTAATCGGTGATCTGTTCAGTGTCTCATACGTACCAGTGGATGTGCGGCTGCGACGTGGGGCCCGACGGCCGCCTCCTCCGCGGATACAGCCAGTTCGCCTACGACGGCGCGGATTACCTCGCCCTGAACGACGACCTGCGCACCTGGACCGCCGCGGACATGATGGCTCAGAAAACCCAGCGCAAGTGGGATGCTGCGTTTGTGGCGGAGCATAGCAGAGCCTACCTAGATGGGGAGTGCTTGCACTGGCTCGGGAAATACCTGGAAATGGGGAAGGAAGAGCTGCTAGTCTCAGGTAAGAGGGAGCTCCGTTCAATCTGGAGTTGTACCTCTCTGCTCAGAGAGGAAAATGGGACCTACCATGGAATGATGACCTTTCTTTTGGTCTGCAGAGCCAGGAATCTAACTGGGTGGGTACCCAAGAGTACTCCGGGTACTCTCCAAAAGTACCCACCCCTGTCTCTGGACAATGAAGGATTCACTCTCTTTGTGCTGTTACATTTTGTTTATTTGTTGATTGATTTTAAACTAGGGCACTGCTTAGCTCTGACCTTTTGGAGACTTGACTTGGGACCCCTGGTGCCATAGGCATGAAAGCTTGTCTTGCAAACCACCCCATTCACTCACTTTGGAGGTGGAAGGAGAAGCAGTCCTTGAGATGACTGGCACCTGCTCTAGGAAGCATAGCTGACTTTCTCAGCTTCACGAATGTGTTTGAAGCCTGACTCCAGCTTTTCTGAGTCATTTGGCTCCCATCTGACCAGGCCCAGAAATGACTTTTCTCTCCTTCAGAGACCTGCCTCTTGCCTTTGACTGTCTCACTTTGATTCCAGAGAATGAGAGACTTGAGTTGGCTGGTGATGCACCTGGCTGAGTGCACATGTTACAGTGAGCAAGGACTGAGTTGAACCCCCATCCACACCTACAGGGGGAAAGCTTCACAAATGGTGAAGCAGCTCTGCAGGTGTCTCTCTGGCTCTCTCTCTCTCTCTCTCTCTCTCTCTATTACCCCTTTCCCTTTCCATTTCTGTCTATCTCTATCCAATATATAAGTAAGGATAATAAAATGTATAAAAGAGATAGAGAATAAGAGATTACCTCAGAGACTTGAGTCCAGTCTTGTGTCTCTTTTTATTTTTGTTTTTATCTCATTCATTTAAAAAATTCTTTATTGGGGAATTAATATTTTATATTCGACAGTAAATACAATAGTTTGTACATGCATAACATTTCCCAGTTTTCCATATAACAATACAATCCCCACTAGGTCCTCTGTCATCCTTCTTGGATCTGTATTCTCCTCACCCACCCACCCCAGAGTCTTTTACTTTGGTGCAATATGCCAATTCCAGTTAGGTTCTACTTGTGTTTTGTTTTCTTATCTTGTTTTTCAGCTTCTGCCTGAGAGTGAGATCATCCCATATTCATCCTTCTGTTTCTGACTTATTTCACTTAATATGGATTTTTCAAGGTCAATCCAAGATCAGCTGAAAATGGTCAAGTCACCATTTTTTATAGCTGAGTAGTATTCCATTGCATATATACCACAACTTGCTCAGCCACTCATCTGTTGTTGGACACCTGGGTAGTTGCCAGGTTTTGGCTATTACAAATTGTGCTGCCAAAAACATATGTGTACACAGACCTTTTTGGATGGGTGTGTTGGGTTCCTTAGGATATATCCCCAGGAGAGGAATTGCAGGGTCATAGGGTAGGTCCATTTCTAGCCTTCTGAGAGTTCTCCAGACTGTTCTCCACAGAGGTTGGACCAATTAACAGTCCCACCAGCAGTGCAGGAGGGTTCATTGGACCCCACACCATCTCCAGCATTTGTTGCTGTTTCCTTTTCTGATGTATGACATTCTCACAGGAGTGAAGTGGTATTTCATTGTTGTCTTGATTTGCATTTCTCTGACAATCAGAGACTTGGAGCATTTTTTCATGTGTTTCTCTGCCTTCTGGATCTCTTCTGTGGTGAATATTCTGTCCATGTCCTCCCCCCATTTTTGGATGGGGTTATTTGTTTTCTTGTTGTTGAGATTTGCAAGTTCTTTATATATTCTGGTTATTAGCCTCTTGTCTGATGTATGGCATGTAAAGATCTTCTCCCATTCTGTGAGAGGTCTCTTGGTTTTGGTAGTGGTTTCTTTTGCTGTGCAGAAGCTTTTTAATTTGCTGTAGTCCCATAGGTTTATGCTTGCCTTAGTCTTCTTTGTGATTGGATTCGTTTCATTGAAGATGCCTTTAAAATGTATGCGGAAAAGAGTTCTGCCAATATTTTCCTCTAAGTATCTGATAGTTTGTGGTCTAACATCCAAGTCCTTGACCCACTTGGAATTTACTTTTGTATTTGGTGAAGGATAGTGGTTCAGTTTCTTCTGCATGTTTCAACCTATTTTTTCCAACACCATTTGTTGAAGGGACTCTGCTTTCTCCATTTAATAGTCTGGACACCTTTGTCAAAGATTAGATGTCCATAGGTGTGGGGGCTCACTTCTGGGCTCTCAATTCTATTCCACTGGTCAGTGTGTCTATTCATGTTCCAGTACCAAGCAGTTTTGATGACAATGGTCCTATTATACAATTTAAGATCTGGGAGTGTGATGCCTCTGGTTCTGTTCTTTTTTTATCAAGATTGTTTTGGGAATTCTAGGTCTTTTCTGGTTCCAGATAAACATTTGTAGCATTTGTTCTGTTCTCCTAAAAACTGTGCTTGGGATCTTGATGGGGATAGCATTAAATGTATGTATGACTTTGGGTAGTATATTCATTTTGATGATGTTAATTCTTTCAACCCATGAACATGGAATATCTTTCCACTTCTTTGTGTCTTTTTCAATTTCCTTGAGTAATGACTCATAATTTTCAGTATAGAAGTCTTTGACTTATTTATTTTTAAATTTTATTTTAAAAAATACTTATTTTTGGGACCAGGTGGTGGCACACCTGGTTGAGCACACATGTTATTGTGCGCAAGGACCCAGGTTCGAGCCCCTGGCCTCCACCTGCAGGAGGAATGCTTCACAAGTGGTGAAGCAGTGCTGCAGGTGTCTCTCTGTCTCTCTCCCTCTCTATCAACCCTTTCCCTCTTAATTTCTGACTGTCTCTATCCAGAAAATAAATAAAGATTTAAAAAATATTTTAAAAAATACTTATTTTATTTATTTATTCCCTTTTGTTGCCCTAAGTCTTTCACATCTTTGGTTAAGTTTACTCCTAGATATTTTATTGTTTTTGTTGCTATAGTAAAAGGAATTGATTTCTGGATTTCAACTTCTTCTAACTTAGTGTTTGCATAGAGGAATGCCACTGATTTTTGAATGTTAATTTTAAAAAAAATTTATTTATTCCCTTTTGTTGCCCTTGTTGTTTTATTGTTGTAGTTATTGTTGTCATTGTTGTTGGCTAGGACAGAGAGAAATGGAGAGGGGAGAGGGAAGACAGAGAGAGGGAGAGAAAGATAGACACCTGCAGACCTGTTTCACCATTTGTGAAGTGACACCCCTGCAGGTGGGGAGCCAGGGCTTGAACCAGAATCCTTATGCGCTTAACCCGCTGCGCTACAGCCCGACTCCCTGAATGTTAATTTTGTAGCCTGACACCTTACTGTATTGCTTCATGATTTCCAAAAGCTTCTTGCTGGATTCCTTAGGTTTTTCTTTGTATACTATCATGTCATCTGCAAATAGGGAGCGTTTGACTTCTTCTCTCCCAATCTGTATCCCTTTAATTCCTTGCTCCTGCCTCATTGCTATGGCAAGAACTTCCAACACTATGTTGAATAGTAATGGTGATAGTGGGCATCCCTTTCTAGTACCTGATCTGAGGGAGAAATGCTTCCAGTTTTTCACCATTGAGTATGATGTTGGCTGTAGGTTTGCTATATATAGACTCCACTGTCTTCAGGAATTTTCCATCTATTCCCAGTTTATGTAGTGTTTTGATCATTAAAGGATGTTGTATTTTGTCAAAGGCTTTCTCTGCATCTATTGATATGACCATGTGGTTTTTGGTCTTGCTTTTTTGATGTGGTGGATCATGTTGATTGATTTACGTATATTAAACCAACCTTGCATGCCTGGGATAAACCCCACTTGGTTATAATGAACAATCTTTTTAATATACTGCTGTATATGGTTGGCTAAAATTTGTTCAGTATTTTAACATCTATGTTCATCAGAGATATTGGTCTGTAGTTTTCTTTTTTGGTTGTGTTCCTGTATGCTTTCGGTATCAAAGTGATATTGGCTTCATAGAAGCTGGCAGGGAGTATTCCAGTGTCTTCAATCTTCTGGATTAAAGAAGATTTAAAAATAGAGGTACTAGTTCTTCCTTGAAGGTTGTGTAGAATTCATTTGTAAAACCATCTGGTCCAGGGCTTTTATTTTTGGGGGGATTTTTGATAACTGTTTCAATTTCATTAGTTGTGATGGGCCTGTTCATGTTATCCACTTCCTCTTTACTTAGTTTTGGAAGTTGGTAGGTATCTAGGAAATCGCCCATTTCTGCCAGGTTCTCTAGCTTGGTGGCATATAGTTGTTCATAGAAGCCTTGCATGGTATGTTGAATTTCTGTGGTGTCTGTTGTGATATCTCCTCTTTCATTTATGATCTGATTTATTTGGATCTTCTCCCTTTTTTGTTTTGTGAGTCTGGCTAAAGGTTTGTTGATTCTGTTCACTCTTTCAAATAACCAACATTTACTTTCGTTGATCTTTTGTATGGTTTTCTTATTGTTAATAATGTTAACAATAAGAAATGTTAATTGATTTCTGCCCTAACTTTAGTGATTCCTGTCTTTCTGGTTGCTTTAGGGTTCCTTTGTTCTTCTTTTTCTAGGTCTTTAAGATGTGCAATCAGGCTGTTTATTTGTGCTTTTTCTTGTTTTCTTCTTCTTTTTTTCTTTTCTTTTTTAAATTATCTTTATTTATTGGATAGAGACAGCCAGAAATCAAGAGGGAAGGGGGTGATAAAGAGGGAGAGAGACAGAGAGATACCTGCAGCCCTGCTTCACCACTTGTAAAGCTTTCCCCCTGCAGGTGGGGACTGGGGGCTCGAACCTGGGTCCTTGCACATTGTAATACATGCACTAAACTGGGTGTGCCACCACCCAGCCCCTTTTTCTTGTTTTTTAATGTGTGCTTGTGTGGCTATGAACTTCCCTCTCGGTACTGCCTTAGCTGTGTCCCAAATATTTTGATAGCTGTGTCTTCATTTTCATTGAACTCTCGAAACATTTTGATTTCTTCCTTTATTTCCTCTTTGACCCAGTAGTTGTTAAGGAGTGTACTGTTGAGCTTCCACATTTTGGGACTATTACTAATCTTTTGTTGATTGTTAAGTGTTAGTTTAATTCCACTGTGGTCTGAGAAGATGCTTGGGATTATTTCAATGCTCTTGAATTTGCTGATGCTGTCTTTGTAGCCTAACTTATGGTCTATCCTTGAGAATGACCCATGTGGACCTGAGTAGAATGTGTATTCCACTTTCTTGGGATGAATGACTCTGATAATGTTCAGTAGTTCTAGTTTATCTGTCTCCTCATTTAGCTTCCTCATGTCTTTATTGATTTTCTGCCTGGATGATCTGTCAAGCTGAGAGAGTGTGGTGTTGAAGTCCCCTACTATGACTATGTTGCTGTTAATATATTGTTGTAGCTCTTTCAGTAGATGTTTGATGTATTTAGATGGCTTCTCATTGGGTGCATATATGTTAATAATTGTTAAGTCCTCTTGATTGACTGATTTTCTGAGCATTAAGTAGTGTCCATCCCTATCCTTTTTAATTTTATGTATTTTAAAGTTTATTGTGTCAGATATGAGAATAGCTGTTCTGCTCTTTTTTGTGGGCCATTGGCCTGTATGATAGTTTTCCATCCTTTCACTTTGAGTCTGTGTTTGTTTGTTGAGTTAGGTGGGTTTCCTATAGACAGCATATTGTTGGTTTGTGTTTTCTGATCCATCTTCTTACTCTGTGCCTTTTAATAGGTGAATTCCGGCTATTGACATTTATTAATATCAAAGATTGAAGATATTTTAATGCCATTCTTGTAGAGTTTTACAGTGTTCTGATATATATTGCCTATTTATGGTGGTCTGACTGTTTCAAGGAGAGCTTTCAGAACTTCTTTCAGGGCAGGCTTGGTGATAGTTGATTCCTTCAACTGTTGCTTGTCTGAGAAGGTTTTTATGCCTCCATATAGTGTGAATGACAGTCTAGCAGGATGCAGTAGTCTTTGTTGGAAGTCTTTCTCATTGAGCACTCGATAGATATTTTGCCATTCTCTTCCGGCCTGTAGTGTTTGTGTGGAGAAGTCTGCTACTAATTTTATGGGTTCTCATCTGTAGATGACTTTTTGTTTTTCTCTTGCAGCCTTCAGGATCCTTTCTTTATCCTTATTCCTTTCTATTCTAAATATGATGTGTCTTGGTGTCTTTAAGTCTGGGTTAATTCTGTTTGGCACCCTCTGGGCTTCTTGAACCTTTATGTCTTTGATGTTGTCTAGACTAGAGAAGTTATCAGCTATTATGGCCTGAAGAATGCTTCTCCCCCCCCATACCTATGGACATCTAATCTTTGACAAAGGAGCTCAGTCTATTAAATGGGGAAAGCAGAATCTCTTCAACAAATGGTGTTGGAAAAAATGGGTTGAAATATGCAGAAGAATGAAACTGAACCACTGTATTTCACCAAATACAAAAGTAAATTCCAAGTGGATCAAGGACTTGGATGTTATACCACAAACTATCAGATACTTAGAGGAAAAGATTGGCAGAACTCTTTTCCGCATACATTTTAAAAACATCTTCAGTGAAACGAATCCAATTACAAAGAAGACTAAGGCAAGCATAAACCTACAGGACTACAGCAAATTAAAAAGCTTCTGCACAGCAAAAGAAACCACTACCAAAACCAAGAGACCTCTCACAGAATGGGAGAAGATCTTTACATGCCATACATCAGACAAGAGACTAATAACCAGAATATATAAAGAACTTGCAAATGTCAACAACAAGAAAACAAATAACCCCATCCAAAAATGGAGGGAGGACATGGACAGAATATTCACCACAGAAGAGATCCAGAAGGCAGAGAAACACATGAAAAAATGCTCCAAGTCTCTGATTGTCAGAGAAATGCAAATAAAGACAACAATGAAATACCACTTCACTCCTGTGAGAATGTCATACATCAGAAAAGGTAATAGCAGCAAATGCTGGAGAGGTTGTGGGGTCAAAGGAACCCTATAGCACTGCCGGTGCAACTGTCAATTGGTCCAACCTCTGTGGAGAACAGTCTGGAGAACTCTCAGAAGGCTAGAAATGGACCTTCCCTAAGATCCTGCAATTCCTCTTCTGGGGATATATTCTAAAGAACCCAACACATCCATCCAAAAAGGTCTGTGTTCACAAATGTTTTTGGCAGCACAATTTGTAATAGCCAAAACCTGGAAGCAACCCAGGTGTCCAACAACAGATGAGTGGCTGAGCAAGTTGTGGTATATATATGCAATGGAATACTACTGAGCTATAAAAAATGGTGACTTCACCGTTTTCAGCTGATCTTGATGATGAGCTCACTCTCAGGCAGAAGTTCAAAAACAAGATCAGAAAAAAAAAAATGCAAGTAGAACCTGAAATGGAATTGGCATATGGCACCAAAGTAAAAGACTCTGGGTGGGTGTGTGGGGAGAATACAGGTCCAAGAGGGATGACAGAGGACCTAGTGGGGGTTGTATTGTTATATGGGAAACTGGGGAATGTTATGCATGTAAAAACTATTGTATTTACTGTTGAATGTAAAACAGTAATTCCCCAATAAAGAAATTTTTTAAAAAAGAATACTTTCTTCCTCTGGCAGGCCAATAATGCGTATATTGTTTCTTTTGAAGTCATCCCATAGGTCTCTGTTGTTGTTTTCAGTATCTCTTTATCTCTTTTTGAGATCTCTTACTTCTTTTTTAGTTGTCTCTAGTTCATCCTCTATCTTGCTAATTCTCATTGATTCTCATTGATTTATTCTCTCTCCTCTCTACTGTTTTCTGGAGTTCATCTATTTTGTTACCCTATTGTGATACTGTTTTAGCTTGTTCAGCTAGTTGTGTTCTTGGCTCAGCTATTTCAGCTTTCAGTTCTCTAATAACCTTGAGATAATTAGTGTTTTCTTCCAGAGTGTCATTTGTTGCTTCTGCATTTCTGATGACAGTGCTTTCAAACTCTTTACTCATTCCTGTGATTATTTCCTTAACTAGTGTTTGGATGTTGACCTCATTGTTTTGTTCTTCATCCTTTGGGGGGCTTTTAGCTGAAGTCTTGTCGTGGTTCATTTCTCCAATATTTCTTCTTGTTGGTTTAACCATTTTATATATTATGTTATGAGGTCCCTCTCTCAGTACTTTTCAAATTACTGATCACTATCTCATGGATTGACTTGTGTCTAAGTAAGGTAATTAAAGGGTTCACAGTTGTGGAAGTTAACAGTTATTTCAATAGTATTTAAATCCCTGATTTGGAGCTCAGTGGCTTAAAATCTTCTTTTGTTCTTTTTCTTACCTGTAGGCTATGGGAGCCTGAGGTCTTATCAACTATAAGTAGGCTTCTTAGCTTAATCACTGACTCCTGACCAAGAGATAAAGCAGGGTGTGGTAGAGATAATCCAGTGGTTATGCAAAGAGACTTTCACAGCCCCACCCTAGGCCACCGAGGTATAGGTCTTCTCCTGAGTTTCCTGGTTAGTTCTCTGTCCCCTGGTATCAGTACAGGGCCTCTCTGCCGCTCCTCCATATTCTGAGGTTAGTAGCAATGGAGACTCACAGTTGCATCTGGTGAGTGTTAAAGGAGTCCTCTCCTCCCTTCAGCCGTCTTTTTGTTGGTGAAACAGACTGGAGATGGTATCTCAACTGGTAAACTGTGGACTTTTACCAGGCACTTAATCTTTCCTAGGCTCCTGTCTGTCCACACGTGTTTGCACTCAAACTCAAATAGGACTGGTGTTCCAGTCCTGTCTTGTTTTAGTCCCAGGTGGTCTCCTTTGGTATTCCTAGTTGATCTGGGAGAGGAGAAGAGAAATAAAATAATATATAAATAAAATAAATTTTAAAATGAAGTGAGAAACACCTCTCATTTCATTTTAAAATTCATTTTATTTTTATATTTTTTCACCTCATTTTTTTCCCCAAAGCATTGCTCAGCTCTAGTTTATAGTAGTGCTGAGGGTTGAACTTGTTGTCTGGTTTTATGTTTCCATTTTCCACTGTGGTTTTCCTGTCCATTCTTAGGATAGTCATATGAATGCTGATTCAGTGACTCAACAGGTTCGTAACAAGCAAATTTCTGACCTTTCTCAACAGATCCCCCAAAAGTGCATGTGACCCACCACCCAAGCCCTGAAGGTAAAGCTACCCTGAGGTGCTGGGCCCTGGGTTTCTACCCTGCAGAGATCACCATCACCTGGCAGCGGGATGGGGAGGACCTTACCCAGGAAACGGAGTTTGTGGAGACCAGGCCTGGAGGAGATGGATCCTTCCAGAAGTGGGCAGCTGTGATGGTGCCTTCTGGAGAAGAGCAGAGATACATCTGCCATGTGCAGCATGAGGGGCTGCTTGAGCCCCTCAGCAAGAGATGGGGTAAGGAGGGGATGATGGGCAGAGTTCCTGAGGGAATGCAGAGCCCTCTGGACACCCTCAATAAGTTCAGAACTCATGTCTGAAGTCTAGACCTCTCTCACCTTCCCTTTACAGTTCCTCCTCCTCCTCAGCCTCTTGTCCTCACCAATGTCTTCCATGTCATCCTGGTTCTCATTGTGCTCATTGCTGTGGTTGGAGCTGTGATGTGGAGGAAGCTCTCAGGTAGGAAAATAAAGGAGGGATAGTTCTGGAATGTTTTGTACTGGTGGAGGATTTTAACCAGAGGTAGAAATTTGCTTGCCTCCTTAATGGGAAGTACCATCCACACAATTAGTTGCCCACTTTGATTGTTGATACTAGCTTTCTTGTGAAGCACTTGTGAAATTAAAAGCTTATTTTATCTTAGTAACTCTGGTGATGAGGTCTTGATTCCCAGAAATTGAAGGTCAAAGGGATGTTCTTGCTGATTATAGATACCCAGGAGACATTACTGTAGTTCGTGAATCTAACCTTTGTTCATGACTGTCTTTCTTCTCCTTCTTTCCTTCCTTCTTTCCTTTCCTTCTTTCTTTCTCTCTTACTAGAGCACTTCTTGACTCTGGCTTATGGTAGTGCTGGGGATTGAACCCAGGCTCTTTGGAGCTTCAGGCATGCAAGTCTATTTGCATAACCATTATGTTGTCTCTCCAGTCCTCTTCATGTTTCTAATCCTGTTCTGAGTCTTAGTTACAAGTCTAAAATTTTCTCTGTGCTTCAAGACTATGGGGATCCTCTAGAGTATTATGAACCATTCTTTTCCCTCACTTTTCACATGATGTTCTCTTCTGACAGGTAGGAAAGAAAGGATCTACACTCAGGCTGCAGGTAAGTATGGAGGGGGTGATCCTTGAAGCACTTAGAGTTCTTGTAGTGGGGAGAGCTCAGCCAAACCATAATTCCCTCTTTAGTTTCTTATCGTTTTGGCTTTCATCATGATCACCCCCCTTTTTTGGGTGCTTTCTAAGGCATGATAGTGTCCAGATCCCTAAAGGTGAGACCCCATAGATTTGACGTAGGGAGGTATTGGGACAGAAGGGTCAGGAATGGGCTGTGGGAATGCTTAAAATGTAATATTTAGAACAGAATGCCACCATTTACATGAATCATATGAATTTGTTCATGATTGTTTTCTTTTCCAGTATGAAACAACTGCCCTACATGGACAGAGTTATGGAAGGTCCTTTGTTTATAATTTTAAGGTCCTCTGATTCTCCTTCTGCAAAACACAGAGGACTGAGTCTGTGTTCCAATAACATCATGTGAGAAGGGGAAGAGACTGGGACTCCCTGCTGGGGGCTTGAACTGGGATTCTTCTGCCTATCCTTGCACTTTTTACCACCAGCGCTTAAACTGCTGCTCTACCGCCCAGCTCCCAGTTTGTCACTATCAAGCCCCCAGTCCCCATCTGCTGAGGGAAAGCTTCATGAATGATGAAAAAGAGAGGCTGCAGGTCTCTCTCTCTCTCTCTCTCATATCTCCTTCTTTCCCTCTTGATTTCTGGCTTTCTCTATCCAATAAATAAATAAATGAAAGCACTGAGAACATTCTAGATAGTTTTTGCTGTGCTGGATCTGTTCTGGTGGGGCCAGAAGGCTGTGAGGAAGCAGACATGTTTCCCTTTTGTCTATCCAAATGTTGGGGCCTGGTGGTGGTGCACTCTGTTGAGTATGTGGTAACTGATAGTCCCCAGTTCCCACCTGCAGAGAGGAACTTCACAAATGGCCAAACAGTGCTTCAGTTGTTTCTTTCTCCCTATCTCTCCTTTACATTTCAGTAACTGTCTCTACTCAATAAATGAATAAATAAAATATTTTAAAAATAGATATGAAAAAAATGTTTAGTATGAGTTTGATCAATGGAATGTGTGTTATGCCCAGATTTTTAAATCCCATTGCCACAGAGAGGAGGCCAGAATCACATGTAAAAGCAAAGAGCCTTTATTGAAGCAAGCTTAAGCCTGGGCTACATGCACTTCCCAATAGTGGCATGTGAGCCCTGAAGAAACACAGACAGATTCTTTTTATCCACATGGGGGGGACTTAGGGGGTCACTTAAAGTTCCGACCTGTTTGTCAGGGAGTTTTGACCACAGTCCCTGGCAGTTTTTGTCAGTTCTGCAAATTTTGGGTTTCGGGGCTATCTTTGTTGGTCTGCTTCTAATTCTGCTTCTAAGACCCCTTCTGTTTTGATCATCATGTTAGGTTCGCTTGCATTGTTTAACGCTGTAGTCTATTTACATAATCACTACTTTACCTGAGACCTGCCCTACCTACAGGGCATTGGTTTAATACCCACTGGTTAGATGCAAGCTTGATACTTTCAAGCGCGTGCGCACTTTTTCCTTCTCCCCACCCCCTATCCTACGTGCTTCCTCTTTCAACCTGACACTTCCAGCTCAGGAGATATATCAGGATTTTCTAATGAATAGAAATTAGATTGATTGCACTGCATTCCCGCTCATCAATAAAGATAGAACTGAGTTCCCAGCTCAGCCATGAGTCCCTGGTTGTCTGTCTCCTGTCTGCGAAGCTAGCCCAGCATATTGGCACCTGAATAAGGACCTACCCCTCGGCTTCACACACAAGCGGCAGACCTATGGACATGCCTCCGGATAAGTATATGCCGCTTGGCTACCTGTATACCATGGTGTTGTTTTCTCCGGGGTGGCTTCACAGGTGGGTAACAGATGACCAGAAACTCGTGGCTGAGCTAAGAATGCAATTTAATCTTTATTTACAAGTGGGCAAACAGTCCAACACCTAATCACCACACAATGTGCTCCTCCATCTTTCTCCTCCAGCGGCAGTGGCAGGAACTCAGGAAGTACGTAGGGTAGGGGGCAGGGAGAAGGAAGAATTGCGAAACTAGCAAGGGCTAAACCAAATCTCCCACAGGTGGGGGGAGTGAGACCAAACCAATGTAACAGAAAAGACCATGTAAATAGACCACAATGTCAAGCAATGTAACAGAAGCAGAACTAGATCCCAGAAGCAGAACTAGATGCATACCAACACCATGGGCTACCTTCTTACTTATGAAGAGGTTTCCCAAAGCCTCTACTCTTTCTTCATGAGATAGTTTCTCTGTCTCTGGAACATTTTGCTCCGGGCCACACTTTGGTTCCTTATGACTGTGATCGTAGAGCTTGGTAGATGTGTGGAGATTTCCCCTGGGACTTTCTGGACTCCCTCTCCCATGTTTCCCGTGGAGAAGGACTACTCTAACTTGAAGAGCATTCTCCAGTACCCTGGAAATCCCCAAGAATGGAGACACGTGATTAGTTCTACCCTGCTGATTCAATTCTTTCTTCTATGGGAAGATGTTTTTGGGGATGGATGCCTACAGCAATCCTGCAGGAACTGCCAGAAGCACCCTAAATGGAATTTTGAGGAGCTTTTTGGACTAGGACACCCTCTGGGGGACTCATGATGTGACATAGTGGAATCTAAATAATCTGGTTCAAGGTAAAAAAAAACTACCTACCGCTTTTCTCTCATTTCCCCCCTTGTTATCTTTGAATATGTTAAGTTTGCTGTCTGCTTTCAGTTGTGTTTTGTATTAGAGTGATTTGAATAAATTTTTGTATGACCCATTTTGCTCTGAGTATTCTGATGCCAGGAGCCATTTCTCTGTTTGATAGAAGCTAATCCTTGAAACAACAGAAGCCCTTGAGATAAGTTTCTAATTCCCGTAGGAAGGATGTTTGCCAGAAACTAAGTGACATACCATATAGTTATAGTGACATACCATATAGTTATAGTTTAACAAAAATAGTTTCAAGGGACCCTCCACCGCGATCTCTGCCTCCCCCTTCCCCCTCTGCTTCCCCTTCCCCAAAGTCTTAAAATGCCTGTGAACACAATAAAATTTTGCAGCTTGATCAGAAACTTGTCTTGCTGTCGTTCTTTCGTGTCTCTTGTCCCTGTCATTCCAGGTCTTTTAGGTTCCTAGCCCCTGTTCACCGCTCCGCTGGTCGGGGCATCTGGCACCCGGACGTGGGGTGAAGAAGCCTTCTGGACCTAGGAACTCTGCTGATCAAGAGGATAGGCCTATCCGAATTCACTGATTCATCATGGCCGAGGGAGTAACACAAAGACTCGCAGAGATCGCCACGGAAATACCTGACTGTGAGTCACATCTGGAGGAGTGTCACAGCGGCTGAGGTAAGCAAAACCATGGGACATGAATTTAGCAAACAAGATTTATTCATTAAAGGACTCAAGGAGTCACTCAAGACACGAGGAACTAGGGTTAAAAAGAAAGAATTAAAGAAGTTTTTAGACTATATTGGAAATATTTGCCCCTGGTTCCCCCAGGAAGGCACTATAGATGAGAAACATTAGAGGAGAATTGGTGACTGTCTCAATGATCACTATCAGTCTTTTGGTCCTGAACGTGTACCTGTTTCTGCCTTTTGTTACTGGAATTTAATTAATGATATCTTAAAAATTTATAATAACCACCCTGATATTAAAAACCTTATTACAGAGGGTGAAAAGGTCCTCCGGCAACTTTCATGTCTGCCGTCCAGGACAAAGACCCCCATCCCCATGCCCTTCTGTGATTATTGATCTTGATCCCCCAGTACCCAGTCAAAATAAAAGCCTCCCAGCACCTGATGAAAGTAAAAGCCCTGTCTCTCTCCCTATAGGTTCCACCTCACTCACTAAAGTTCCCTCCATTGACCCTCCTATTGCTAATTCACATGAGGATAAAACCCAGCATTCTTTCCCCCGCCTCTATCCAGTTTTACAAACCCCCCCCCTCTCCTAAAGCACTTCCCACGGAGGATGAGGCTTTGCTAGAAAAAGAGGCTGCCAAATACCACAATCCCGATTGGTGTCCTCCTCCCTTTGATCCCCCTCCAAACACTTGCTCTCCAGCCTGACCCTCTCCTTGACAATCCTTCTGTCAGGCGGGCACGCTCAGGAGCCCTTACAGAAATTTCCACCCTCTGCAAGGTCCTTGCTGACCGGAAAGAGCAGCTTCAATTAATGAAAGAAATAGCTGCAGTTACAAAAGAACTTACATTTTCAGCCTCACCAAAAAACCTAAACCCAATCCTTAAAACTAAAACTAAACCATCCAAATCAAAACCGGTTTTGGCTTTCCCTGTTACTCGGAGCCAGGCTCAAACTGACCCTGCACATGAAGCTTCTATAGAAATTGAAGACCCCCCACAACTAGCACAAAAAACAGCTTCCCTTATAAAATTAATAGAAAAAAAAATGAGAGCATTTACAATTAGTTAAAGAACTGTGGGCTCTTGATTTGGCATTATCTTAAAACTAGCAAGCCAAAAAAAAAAAAAATCCAGGTTTTTCCCTCTGGCTTCCCCCAGAGCTCTCAGAAAGCGTTAAACCAGTTCTGAGTGAGATCTTATCTGGCTAGCAAGCTATTTAGAGAAAGAATGAAATCAATCAAACAAGACGTTCTCTTTAACTTAAAAGCTATTAATCAGAGAACCAGTACACACTTTTGATAAAAATTTAATGATTTGTTTCTTTAAAACTGTATAATGTACCTTAGCCCAGAAAAAAAATTTCAAAGATTTTTCTCTGTGTGGCGGTAAACTAAGCCCGCCTGTTCTGTCCATGCAGCCAATCACGACACAGAGCTCCTACTCCACAGATTGGCAAAGACTTCAGTCAATCATTCTTAGCCACAAACGCCCCTCCTGGGAGGCTGTGAGTTGAAAATCCAAAAGCCGCTTTTCAAAAGGGAAATTTTTCTTTTCACCAAAAATGTATGTTTTAAGTCTGTCTGCTAACCTTGTTTTCATTAATGTGTGTTAACCCCTAAGTAACTAAAGGTTGTTTTAAGTTTTAAATAAGATTTAGTTAAGCTAAATGTGGTTTTAAAGATCCTGACTCATAGAGTTGGCACACCTTTACCAGAGTAAAATATAAGACAGTTTCGTCCTTCTGATAGCTAATATCAGCATCAATTCATTAGTTAAAAGATTTTCTGAGATCTCTAGGAGTGGTAAAATGCCTCTGCAGTCTCTCTCCCTCTTGTAAAAATTCTAAATATTACCAGCACCCCAATACCAACTGCCACTGTTTGTTAACTTGTTAATTCCATGCTTGAATTGGCTTTCTAATAACCCAGTCAGTGTAGAGCAGTGGCCTTGCCAAGAAAAAAAGGTTTAAATGATATTCCTGGCCTGATAAAAAATTTTTATTCAACAGATGTGATTCAACAAAATTATTTAGTGTAAAATGGTCATCTAAAAGAAATGTTAACAGTAAAAATTTATTTTAACATTTTGGCTATAAGGTTTATCTTAGCTTTTTAAGTTACCTATCCAAATCAAAGTGAAAGATCAATTAAGTTGTGTACCCACCCTTGTTCATAGCTGCCCTAAGGGTGTGATAGCTTTGTGATAAACAAAGATCCTAGCAAACAAAGTTTAACATTTTACTTAAAATTGTTTAAGACTGGCTTGGGTTAGTAAAAGATAACACAATGGTTATGTTAATTATTTACATGCCAGAGGCTTTTGCTCTGGTTTTCCTCTTTATATCTTTCTGCTTTTAAAAATTATCTGGTTTGTTTTAAGACACTGCCAGAGGTTTATTCTTGATAAATTAAGGTAATACATGGTGCTTCTGGTCTGACAGATTTGTTTTGACAAATCCTGATTTAACAAAATTATTATTTTGAACATTTAAACTATGAGGTTTTATTTTAGCCTTTTAAGTTGCCATATTAGAGTTCTAAAGAGCAAAATCTATTAAGAGTTTTATATCTATGATTACTCATGATAGCCTTGTGATGAGTAAAGATCTTAGTAAACTAAAGGTATAATAGTGTGCTTAAACTGTCTAATCAGTTTAAAATAATGCTAAAAAATGGTAAACATTTTATCATGTCAACACATTAGGTATTGACTTTCTATTGGTATATTCTAATAAAGAGCCTTCTAAAATCGTATAAAAGAACTCAAGCCAATTCTGACCATTAGATCATCAATGAAGTTGGTACAAGTTCTCTCCCTAAGTAAATAATTATAGGTACATCTGCACATGAAGAACTGACTGCTCATATGGTAAGATTTAAAACTAAACATTTTTCATCTTTTATTTATGGGTGTATGATGACTCCTAAAGTCACTCATATCCTAAAATTTTTCTCATTTTTTTTACAAGCCTCTTAAAATTTTAACGCTTGACCTGCCATAGTGAGAGCACTTTACTGGCTCCTGCACTGTTTAATTAAGATCCTGCTATTCAGACTTTTAAGATTAATCTCCATTGATAAAAGCCAATGCTCTCTGACAGATTGATGTAATTCACCTGCCCATGTTTAGTGAACAAAAACATTTTTTTTCTCAATTGGTATTTTTTCCAAATTTATGTGGGCTACAGCTCAAACAAGAAAAACTAAAACCCTTAAGCTTAATTAATAAAAAAAGAAGGGGAATGCACCCCCCAGTATTCAGTTGGCTAAAGTGTCAATGAAGTAACATACTAAACCTTCTTAATATTTACAAAAATTCGAATTGTCCATTTATTGTATCTCATTGACAAAGCCACCCACTTTTCCAGTCACAGAGACATATTCCTTTTTTCTCTTTTTCAACACTGGCTGTCCATGTTTGTTTTCCTTTTATTATGGTGGATAACATTATTGCTCTTGCAAAATTCACAGAGTCCCTGTTGGCAAGTCCTTACCACAAAGGACGCCATGGCAGTATATACTCCAGCTAACCTCACCAGCCTATCCAAGTCTTCTCTTTCTGCTGACCTACCACTGCTGACTTCATCTTTGCATGTTTATTGACTGCTCACTTTTCTCAAAATATTCCTCATGTTCAAGGAACCTCACCTAATGTGTATGTACCTCCTCTGTGTTTTGGTAAACACCATCCTATATTTTCATGTCAATTCTTCTCTACCTAGTCCTTGCCTCCTAGTTTTGCTTGTTCCACAGTTGACCCTCTATGAAGAGGAAAAATTTCACCACCAGAAGACCACATGTGCTGTGTTTCTTCCCCTAGACATCACATCCACTGACTGCTTCCCTTAGACTTGCTGGTGGCATGCTAGGACACTCTATATTTTCCTCCCATGAATTTTCTGACAAATTACAACAGGTTACAGACTCCACCACAAATAGTCTTGAGTCACTACAGAGCCCCTTATGGGACCCTTATTAGTCTTTTGTTAATGATTACCTTAAGACCCTTTATTTTTAATAAGATTACTGATTTTATAAAACGGCAGATTGACTCCTTGGCATCAAAACCTTTGCAAATACATTATCACAGACTTGATTTGGCTGATAGAGGCCTGGCTGAACCTGAGGGTGACAGACCTCCTTTTCGGATGGCATAAAACTCAGAATTATGCATTGAGGCATCCAACCTTGGCAGGGCAAGGACACCAGTAAGGAGTGCAAGGCAAAGCACTGCAGGAGGAGGACCCTATCATCCACCTCTGAGTCCCCCGTGAAGCAAACCTTATTTGCATGGAGGTTGGTGTCAGCAACAAAAATTGTTTCCCTAGAAACTGTGGCTCTGCCTCCCCTCCCCAAAAAGACACCTAGATCCTTATAAGATGCGGGAAGATTGGTTTTGCACTCACCCCGCGGGAGGAATTGGGTCAATACTTCGCCCCTCTGGTTATGCCCACCAAACCTGCTGTTAAGGTCTCTGCTCCTCACCCCCGATTGCCTGCCTCAAGTTAAATTATAACGAAGGGAGGATATGCCAGGAGCCATTTCTCTGCTTGATAGAAGCTAATCCTTGAAACAACAGAAGCCCTTGAGATAAGTTTCTAATTCCCGTAGGAAGGATGTTTGCCAGAAACTAAGTGACATACCATATAGTTATAGTGACATACCATATAGTTATAGTTTAACAAAAATAGTTGCAAGGGACCCTCCACCGCGATCTCTGCCTCCCCCTTCCCTCTTTGCTCCTCCTTCCCCAAAGCTTTAAAATGCCTGTGAACACAATAAAATTTTGCAGCTTAATCAGAAACTTGTCTTGCTGTCGTTCTTTCGTATCTCTTGTCCCTGTTATTCCACGTCTTTTAGGTTCCTAGCCCCTGTTCACCGCCCCGCTGGTCGGGGCATTCTGAAATTTAATTGACTTAAAAAAAAATGCTGGACGCAGCCATGATTTCTGGAGATGTTCAGAAACAGTCCAAAAAAGAAAAATCAGTTTTTTTTTCTCTTTTGATTTTTTTTTTTTTAAGTCTGGTATAAATATGAAACATTTAATCTTGAAAACTATGAGTATGGGCAGGGTAGATAGCACAATGGTTATGCTAATGATTCTCATGCTTGAGGCTTCTAACCATGGTTCTTCTGTTTACCTTTCCACATTCTATTGAGTTTAAACTGTTTAAATAACCTTAAAACAGTACTAGAAAGGACTTCCAAAATTATAAAGGAACTTAAACCAATTATAATTGAGTTATCAATAATAGTTAACTTCTAATCTGCTACAAGTTTTGTTTCACAAGTAAGTGAATTACAACTGTCGTCTTCACATGAAAAAAACATCTGCTCAAATGGAATCCCTGGAAATCCATTTGGACCCCTGTCCTCCAACATCGCCCCCCCAAAACCAATGTTGTGACCTGGCACAACCTGAAGAAACTGATTCACAGACTCCAAAGCTCACTTTATACAGAAAAGCAGAATTACAATGGTTGACCTTCCCCATTGAGACAGATGTGCAGCATTTCATCCCTTGGCATTTCTTCCGTGGTCATCTGCTTGGTTATCTGCTTGGACTGACGCTTCTATGGGACTTGCTGGTACACTTTTGGACACTCCCTTTACACTGCTGGACTTCTCGAGGACAGACTGTAGCAGTCCATGGACCTTTCCACCAGCTGTCTTGGGACTCTAAGGCTATACCCCCTCACCAGCAGGCCCTTGCCCCAGAGGCAGGAAATGCTCCCTTCACCGGCAGGCCCTGATCCCAGAGGCAGAAAATGCCCCCAGAGGCAGTAAACGCCATTTGAGGCAAGAAATGTTCCTTTACCCAGAAAGCCTTCCCTTGACATCAAGCTGGTTCTTGCTGCTCTCTTACTTGTTTCTCCCTGTCTTGTGCCAGTTCTTTTGAAAATGCCTGCGTGATATAGGTTTCTGTTCACCCCACACTCCTGATACTATGGCCATTAGTTAAAAAGAAAGGGGGAAATGTTGGTCTGCTTCTAAGACTCCTTCTGTTTTGATCATCATGTTAGGTTCACTTGCATTGCTTAAAGCTGTGGTATATTTACATAATCACTGCTTTACCTGAGACCTGCCCTGCCTACAGGGCATTGGTTTAATCCCCACTGGTTAGATGCAAGATTGATACTTCTGAGTGTGCCCGCTTTTTCCTTCTCCCTACCCCCTATCCTACGTACTTCCTCTTCCAACCTGACACTTCCACCTCAGGAGATATAAAGGACAGTATTTTCTAATGAATAGAGATTAGATTGATTACACTGCATTCCCACTCAATAAAGATTGAACTGCATTCCCAGATCAGCCATGAGTCCCTGGTCATCTGTCTCCCACTCGAGAAGCTAGCCCAGCATATCATGACCTCTGTTTACAGAACAACTGCTGATAGGTAGAAATGCTGAGACTAGTTTTTCAAGGCTAAAGTGTAGCTGTGCTACAGCTGTTGGATTATGAGGTTTTTCTTGGCTGCCTTAGACAATATGGAGTAACAGTGGCCCTCACATTGGGGACCTTCTTTGGGGAGTCAATAGGCTCAATCATGGGTCTATTTCTGTTTCCTGGTCTATGACTGGCTCTTTATAAGGTTTCTCAAAACATAATCCAGGTGCATAAGCAAAGTACAGTTTCTCAGAACATGAACAAAATACAGTTGAGGCAAAAGTTCATGTAGTTAGACAATTATCATTTTCTCAGAGAGTCTGCAAAGTCTTTATCATTTTCTCAGCTTTCTCTAATCATGCTCTGACCTTCTGTATGAATAAACATTTTTCCTTGGAGCTAAATCTAACAGCTTTTCTTTTTAACCCATTTTAACCCACCTAAAGAAATCCTCTGCCGCAAAGCATGGAGACTCCTCCCTGGCCAACTCCCACACATATGAAAGTTTGCCAACTCCTAGCCAACAAAAGTTCACTTACTCTTACCCACATAATCACTTATTTTTACCCACACATCTTATTTACATCAAACCTCATTTATCAGAGCCTCTTTCTAATTCCACTTCAGCTTTTTTTTTTTTTTACTTTTACAACCTTTTTGCGACATTCTTTTAGTTTTATCTATACACTGTCAAGTATGATTATAATCTGTTAAAAACTTAGTACAAGGAGGAAAGGGAATAACAGAAAATTCACTCTAAGCATCATTAAATCTTTTACATCCGAACAGGCCATGGCCGGTGCGCTGCTATGTTCCATCGCTGGGGAGCCAGAGACGACCCGAACTGCCCCTGTGGCTCCAGACAGACTATGACCCACATAGTCAACGACTGCCACCTCTCCAGATTCAAAGGAGGTCTCGAAACTTTACATCAGGCTCAACCTGATGCTGTTGACTGGCTATGGAAGAAGGGCAAATGCTAGAAGAAGAAGAATCATTAATTTTAAAATCTAAAAATCTTTTTGTTACTATTCAAATTAGAGGAAGTTGATGAAGTCTTTTGGCAGGGGTGGAGGTCTTTTCAGATCCTTTGAATTCTAAATGGGAGAATATGCTCCTGTGGAAAAACAAGCATACCCTCTCCCCAATGTTAGTAGAGCATTGGTATTAGTGACAAGAGCATCAGGGATCATGACAGGCATCAGAGGCAGCAGTCTGCCAAAAGCAATTTCAAAGGGAGACAGCTCATTTACAAATGGGGAGCAGCGCACTCTCAGAAGGGCCAGGGCTAGGAGCAATACCTATCTCCCGCCAGTTTCAAGGGTTAATTTAGTTAAAGTCTCCTTCAGGGTCTAATTTACCACTTTGCCTGCCCAGAGCTATGGGACCCATTAGCACAATGAAATTTCCAATTTGTTCCCACTGCTCAGGCCACTAACTGAGACACAGTAGCAGTGAATGCCAGCCCACTACCAGAACCAATGGTGAGGGGGAACTCTCCACCTGGGCACTATTTTATCTAAAATTTTTCTTGCTCACTATCCATGCCCCCTCAGACTTTATTGGATAAGCATCTACCCAACCTGAAAATGTGTCTATAAATACAAGCAAGTACTTATACCCAAAAGTCTCTGGTTTCTCTTCTATAAAATCTACTTCCCAATGTTTTTTCACCTTTTCTTTCCTTAGTCCCTAGTCCTAATCTCCTGCCCCTCTTATCTTTCTCCTTACTGTATCCAGGGTCCTTTGAAAGCAGGGGGTCTGGTAGAATCAATGCCAAGGCTGGCCCTGCTTGCTGTGTAGCTGCACAAGCAGCTTCATCTGCCCTCCGGTTTCTTTTCTGATGTCCGGAATAATGGATCATGGCTGCTTCTTTCAGGGTCCATGCAGCCTCCAGTAGGTTCAGTATCTGGTCCTTGTGCTGGATCTTCTTCCCGGTGGAGGTCAGGAGTCCTCTCTCCCCACGTGTTCCATGCACTTGCCATGTAGCAAAGGCATACCTCTTGGCAGTCATGCTTTTGGGGGGGAGCCTCAGGATCTGTCTCCGGCATCAGGGTGGCAGGGTTCAGGCTGGTGGTGGCACTGAACTTCACTCATGGCTGGTCTAGGAACAGAGCTTGGTAGTGGATTAGGTGGGCATTCGACTTGCCCCAGTGATAGCTTGTCTGCTTTCCTTACCAGCTGTGCCACAGGTGCCATTGTCCTTAGGCATTTTGGCCATCCAGCAGCCACTGGGTCCAATATTTGACAAATAGGTGATGGGTCTGTGCCATGGCCCAAGTTTTTGGGTCAACACTCCCCGGCTTATGCCTTTATGTTCATCCACAAGCAGTCTAAATGGCTTGTTGATAAAAGTCTTTCTTGCAGTGTCCTTTCTCTTTATAGTAAAATCACTGATCTTTCCCTACCCTTAGCCTAATCTTTCTGACTTTTCTCTTGCCTCTGGTCACTGCCCCAACTTTCTTTTTCTTTTTTTTCAAAGTCCAATGTCAAAATATTTGCCAACTTTTAAAAAACGCTCTGAGCAATTTCTACCAATTTACTGGTCAGGTTTTATTTAAATCTTTCTGTTTTCTGTAACTTTCTTCTAATATCTGGGGTGGATTTGAGCAACAAAAGGCCAAATTTAGTGCCATTATATTCACCTTAGATTTTTACTGCCCCTTGGAGACCTCCTAGGAGAAACTGGCCGTACAATTGAAGGGGTGTCACAGCTGCAGTCATTCATTTGTGACCAGCAAGACATACACAAAACCAAATTAGAAGTTCACTAAAATTGATAATCCAATGACTAGAAATGGCTTATAGATCTTTATATAATTTTACAAGGCCTTTTTAACAAACAGGTATATCAGTATAGTATATAAAGTCAATACCCAATATGCTGACATGATAAAATGATTACCATTTCTTTAGCATAATTTTTAAACTTCTTAAACAATTTAAGCACAATATTAAAACTTAGTTTTTGCTAGGATCTTTACTCATCACAAAACTATCATGAGTAAGGGTGGATATAAAACTCTATTAATAGACTTTATACTTTAAAACTCCGATATGGCAACTTAAAAGGCTAAAGTAAACCTCATAGCTTAAATGTTCAAAATAATCTTTTACTTTTACATCACCTTAAAATAACAATTTTAGACTAAATAATTTTGCTAAATCAGGATTTGCCAAACATCAAATCTTTTATCAGACCAGAAACACCATATACCAACTTAATTTATCAAGAATAAATCTCTGACAGTGTCTTAAAATGAACCAAATAATTTTTTACTATCTAAAAGAACTAATTAAAGTTTGACAAGTAGAATCTGTACTCTCAAAAGCCAATTATTTGATAATAATTTTTGTAATCTTTCTAAATAGAGGAGTTATCTCAGTAACAACTATATCAGAAGTAGCAAGTCGCTGTGAAAGCAAAAGTAAGATCTAAAAAATGAGTAAGATCTAAAAAAATTTCTTAACAAGTTTTAAAGTGAAAAGGTTTCAACCAGAACATTTTCTGGTCCATTTTGAACATAAAACTCTCTTAATTTTTCACCTAGTCTCCCCCCATATTTCAACATCTAAAGTTTTTTTCTTGGGGAAACCAGGGGCACACTTCTTGAATAAAATGAAAAGAGATAGATAATTGGTTAGCTAAAACATCTATACAGCTTTACATTAGACAGCTTTTTTTAACTTTGATAAGAATGCAGCTTCAAAGCGACTTACACTTTTAACCTTAAAATTAATGTTTCTCAGGCCATTTTCTGAAACAAAAAGTCATTAATTTAACTTTTTTAACACTTAAGCTCAAATTATGGGCAGTTGACTTGAGTTCTTTGAAATGATCTATGACCGTGGTTAGTGGGGTCAACGGTTTTTGTCCCATGATCCTGGATTCCTGCAGGATAAAAAAGTGAAACAAAAAGAGACACACAACCAACAAACAAAAACAGAAACAGGTGCAACTGGGCCTCGGGAATACACGTTCGGAGACACAGAGCAACTGGCCACCCGGAATACATGTCCCGAAACACCAAAAAAATGGGACAACGGTGGTACACCGTCACCAGGTGGGAGCGACCCACTGTACCATTTCAGGTTGACGAGGGGGATAGATATGATCCTTACAAGCAAAAGCATTTCTGTCATCCTCACTAGTTTGTAGCATTGGTTTTTTTTTTTTTTTAATTTCTTTATTGGGAGATTAATGGTTTACAGTCTACAGTAAAATACAGTAGTTCGTACATGTATAACATTTCCACATAACAATACACCCCCACTAGGTCCTCAGTTTGTAGCATTGTATAGACACCCTTGGTTACAGTGTGACAAAGCTCCTGAGTGCACGAGAAAAGGAATTAAGGTCCCAGATCACTAGGGTGGCTTCCAGAGCTTCAGGGATTTCTGGGGCTAGGAAGGGCAGTGTTCCCCAACTCTCTGGAGTTTCACTTCTGCTTCTCACAACCTGTGTAGGCTCTTTCTGCATGGATACTGATGGCGCGACGCCAGTGCTCACTCCCATTGTGGGCCGGGTTCTGGAGAAGCCAATCAGCGTCGCCGCGGTTTGGGATATAAAAAAAACTTCACTCACTAAGTCGTACTCAGTCTCCCCAGACCAGAGGAAGGGGCGGAAAAGATATGGTGGCCCGCACCCTCCTCTTGCTGCTGTGGGGGGCCCTGGCCCTAACCCAGACCTGGGCGGGTGAGTGCGGAGAGGGGAGGAAATGGCCTCTGCGGGGGAGCAGCGCGGGGAGCTGGGGAGGGGGTTTCTCGCCTGCAGCCCCTAAGTCCCCAGGCCCCGCCGCGTCGGGTGCCTCTCGGTACCTCCCCAGCATCCACCTCCTCCCCGCACACACCTGCGCCCGGGACCTGCGTGATCCCGCACCCTGGCCTTCCCCTTCCGGCCCTAACATCTCGGACCATGGGCCGGCGCAGGGGGGAGGGTCGGGCCGGGTCTCAGCCCCTCTGGTCCCCAGGCTCCCACTCCATGAGGTATTTCTACACCACGATGTCCCGGCCCGGCCTCGGGGAGCCCCGCTTCATCATCGTCGGCTACGTGGACGACACGCAGTTTGTGCGGTTCGACAACGACGCGGCGAATCCGAGGTTGGAGCCGCGGGCGCAGTGGATGGAGAAGGTGGGGCCGGACTACTGGGAGCGGAACACGCGCATCTGCAAGAACGCAGCTCACCTTAACGGAGCGAACCTGCACACCGCACTCGGCTACTACAACCAGAGCGAGGACGGTGAGCGACCGGCCGGGTGCAGATCAAGACCCTCCACCCCACCCCACTCCCACCCCCACCCCCACAGACGGGCTGCGGTAGCCCCAGTCTGGGGTCAGAGATCATCCGACAGTAACCCCCCCCCCCCCCACACACACACCGGGTGAACTCACAGGAACCCAGTTTCACTTTCAGTTCAGGTTTGCTCTCTGCGGGGCGGGTCAGGGTCTCACACTTTCCAGTTGATGTACGGCTGCGAAGTGGGGCCCGAGGGACACTTCCTCCGCGCATACTGGCAGCTGGCCTATGATGGCACCGACTATGTGGCCTTGAACGAGGACCTGAGCTCCTGGACCGCGGCGGACATGGCGGCGCAAATCTCCAAGAGCAAGTGGGAAGTGTCTCACAAGGCCGAGAGAGACAGAGTCTACCTGGAGGGGGAGTGCGTGGAGTGGCTGCACAAACACCTGGAGATGGGGAAGGAGATGCTGCAGCGCGCAGGTGTGAGGAGTGGACTCCCTGGTCTCCTCCGGGGCTGGGCTGCTACATGGAGAAAGAACATGGAATCAGTCAAATACTGTTCTCCTGGTTAGGACAGGAAAGAGTGTGCATAGGTTTTCTTATTCTGTGTTAGAGTAAGTCACCTGCAGAACCTGACCCTTTCTCTTGCCATGCAGACTTAAAAAATGTTTATTTATTTATTATTTGATAGAGACAGCCAGAAATCAAGAGAGAAGGGGAAAATAGAAGGAGAAAGAAACAGAGACACATTTACAGCGCTGCTTCATCATTCACAAAATTTTCGTCCCTGCAGGTGGGAATGGGGCTGGAACCTGAGTCCTTGTGCTTTGTGACATGTGCACTCAACCAGGTGCTCCTCTACCCACTCTTTTTCTAAGGGACAGTTAAGAAATCCATCTCTCCTGCAATGAAGGAGGGACCATCCCTGAAAGAACTGATCAAAGGTTTCCATAGCCCTCATGGTCCTCTTGTGAGGGCCACGTTCTTCCCAGAACCCATTTTTGGAGATCTGACTCCAATTCTTCTGAGTCATCCACCATCCAATCAGGCCACCACCAGGGCCTGCGTTCTTCTTGGAAACCAGAAATCTCCTTCCCAAGTCTCATTCCAAAGACTAGATTATCCCAGATGCCTGGATCCAGGCTGGTATTTGGGTTTGTTTTTTCCTCCAGGGTTATTGCTGGGGTTCAGTACCTGCATTACAAATCCACTGCTCCTGGAGGCCATTTTTTTCCCTTTTGTTGCCCTTGTTGTCTATTGTTGTTGTTAATATTATTGTTGTCATTGTTGTTGGATAGGACAGAGAGAAATTGAGAGAGGAGGGGAAGACAGAAAAGGGGAGAGAAAGCTAGACACCTGCAGACCTGCTTCACCGCCTGTGAAGCGACTCCCCTGCAGGTGGGGAACCGGGGCTTGAACCATTGTCCTTACCTGGGTCCTTGTACTTTGCACCATGTGCCCTTAACCTGCTGTGCTACAGCTTGGCCCCCAGTATTTGGGTTTTATGCTTCTTCCTTCTAAACACATTGTCTTGTCCATTTTTCAGATTGTCAAATGAGTGTCTCATGGTGGCAAACCAAAGTGAATTTTCTGATTGTCTGACTCATCCGCTTCAGATCCTCCAAAGTTACATGTGACCCATCACTCAAACTCTGAAGGAGAGGTCACCCTGAAGTGCTGGGCTCTGGGTTTCTACCCTGCTGAGATTACCCTCACCTGGCAGCAGGATGGGGAGGACCTGACCCAGGACATGGAATTTGTGGAGACCAGGCCTGGGGGAGATGGAACCTTCCAGAAGTGGGTATCTGTGGTGGTGCCTTCTGGAGAGGAGCAGAGATACACCTGCCATGTGCAGCACATGGGGCTGCCTAAGCCCCTCAGCCTGAGATGGGGTAAGGAGGGGGTGATGGGCAGAGTTCCTGAGGGAATGCAGAGCCCTCTGGATACCCTCAGTGAGTTCAGAACTCAAGACTGAGATCTAGACCTCTCTTACCTTTCCTTCACAGAGCCACCTTCTCAGCCCCCTGTCCTCACCATTGTCATCGCTGTTGGCCTGGTTCTTATTGTAGTCATTGGAGCTGTGATTTGGGTGACAAAGAACTCAGGTAGAAAAAGGAGAATGTGTAGTTTTGAATTTCCTGTCCCTCTGGGAGGTTTCAGCCGTAGGTAGAGGTTTTCCCTTCTTATAGTGTGTTGCCCAGTCTGGTAGCTTATGCTAACACTCCGATGTGTAGCAATGTGAAAATCAAAGACACAGTTTCACCTTAATAATTCTGTTGGTGGCATCCTAAATCCCCACAGTTGAGGTTCACAGAGGATGCTCCTTTGAGGGGAGACCACCAAGAGGAGGTTGCTCCAGTCTGGGAACATTTCTTTTCTTCATGGCTCCTGATCCTGCCCTGTGTCTTCAGTTATAGGTCTTTCAACTTTCTCGTGTTTCAGGACTACTGGTTTCCTCTAGAATATCATAACCCAGTCTTCTCCTGACTCGATGTTTCTTTCCTCAGGTAGGGAAGCAAGGAACTACAATAAGGCTGCAAGTAAGTATGTGGCTGGGAGCCTGATCCCTGAGGTCTTGGGAATAGTGTAGATGGGAGTCCATGGAGTGAGCCCATCCACCCCTTCCATTGTCCTTGGTTTTCATCTTTTGTGGGGTTGACTGTGTTCTTTTTGTTTTATTCCAGGTCATGACAATGCCTAGGACCGTGATGTATCTTTCACAGTTCCTAATGGTAAGATTCTGGAAATCTGAAGTGGGGAGAGACTAAGCAAAGGAGACAGTTAAAGTACTTCATCTCTTTTAATGCAGAGTAGAAATAATGCAGAAATTATGTCCCATAATTTCATTATCCAATAGTCTTATTGGTGGTCATTTAGATTGCTTACATACCTTGGCTTTCGTGAACAGTTCAGCTGTGAGCATAGGGGTGCATCTGTATTTTTGCTTGGTAGGATTTATTTAATCATTTTTACTAGAGTACTACTCAGCTGTGGTTCATGGTGTGGAGAGGGACTGAATCTGGGGCTTCAGGCATGAAAGTCTTTTGCAGAGCAATTATGCTGTCTTCCCTACCTTTCTGCCCATTTATTTTGTTAGGATTGAATAGGATGTTTTGAACATGTGACTAACTCACCTGAATTTGTTCATGGCTTTTGTTCTTTCTTTGTGAGACAACTGCCTTACATGAAACTCAGTGATGCAGGATTTTGTTACAGTCCCACTTTGTGAGTCTTAAGATCTTTGATTTCTTTCTGCAGAGGGCATATGAGGGTGCTGGTGTTTCTAATAATAATGTAAGAGTGGGGAGAGTTGTCTTCTCAATGATCCACTTTTCTCTACCAGGAAAAGATACACTGGGCTGTCTCCGATCCTCTCTTCCACTCTTTCTTTTGTCACTAGGGCTTTACCACTCCAGGATGACCTTTTCAGATAGAATGACAGAGACAGAGATAGATAGAAAGACACTACAGGGGAGTCGGGCTGTAGCGTAGCGGGTTAAGTGCAGGTGGCGCAAAGCACAAGGACCGGCATAAGGATCCCGGGTTTGAACCCCGGCTCCCCACCTGCAGGGGAGTCGCTTCACAGGTGGTGAAGCAGGTCTGCAGGTGTCTATCTTTCTCTCCTCCTCTCTGTCTTCCCCTCCTCTCTCCATTTCTCTCTGTCCTATCCAACAATGACAACAACAATAATAACTACAACAATAAAACAAGGGCAACAAAAGGGAATAAATAAAATAAATATTTTTTTTAAAAAAATTAAAAAAAAAAAAAGAAAGACACTACAGTACTGAGACTTTTTTTTTTTTTTTGCCTCCAGGGTTATTGCTGGGGCTCGGTGCCAGCACTACGAATCCACTGCTCCTAGAAGCTATTTTTCCCATTTTTTTGCCCTTGTTGTAGTTGTTGTGTTTGTTGACACAGAGAGAAATCGAGAGAGGAGGGGAAGACAGAGATGGGGAAAGAAAGATAGACACCTACACACTTGCTTCACTGCTTGTGAAACGACCCCCCCCACCACCACAGGTGGGGAGCTGGGGGTTCAAACCGGTATCCTTACGCCAGTCCTTGTGCTTCGCACCATGTGTGCTTAACCCACTGCACTACTGCCCAGCCCCAGAAAAAGATTCTTAAAGTTTGAGAGAGGAAGTACTGAGAATTTCCTAGGATCTTTTTGTTTGCTGTGTTTAGCCTATTCCTAGTGGGAACAGGAGAAGTCTGAGGAACCAGGTATGAATGTGACCTATGCCCTACTTGTGCTACAGTAGGGTACACTGTGGGTTTTGATGTGGTCACACATTATATGGATTATTTTTCTATTTCTTGTCCTGGTCTCTGCAGTAGAACTTTGTCCCACCAGGACTTGATCACATGTACTCAGCCATCTCCTAGGCCTTGTCCTGTCTCCAGGACTATGAGCGGCAGGACTGTTTATTGAATGACCGGTCCAACAGAGCTTCAGACATGTCCTGGTCCTTAGCACCTATTTCTGAATGTTTGTTATGTTCTTAGGGGATTAGGACTAGTTTGCATATGTGTAGGAGTTTGTACAAATTCATGTCTCATTCTCCTCTATGTATCTTTGTCTCTGACAGAGGCAGGAGACACTCTCCTTGTCACTGTCCCTACAGGGTCTAGGGTGTCTTTTGTATGCAGGAGTCTCTGTGGCAACAGGAGAGAAATTATCAGAGTCATGCCATTCTTGCTGGGGCTATTTCCTGGATTTTCTTTTGATTTCCTCCCCACCTTTTTTGACAGATGCACATTCTGGAAATGACAGAGAGGAGGGATCTATAAATTATATCCTTATTAAATTCCTGTTGGCTTTCTTTCTTCTCTGCAACTTGCCCATCTCCCTCTCTAAGATCTAGAATCCGACTTCTGTCTCTGATCCAAATTCCCAGATGCATAAGGTAGAGTCTAAGTTACATGCAGAATTGTTACAAAATTGGCTCCAGTAGTCTAGGGTCCTCTCTTCTGAAGTAACCGGTGTGCTGTGTGCTGTGCTTTGCAGGAGGACTAGTACTGCTTAGGCAGAGGTGGTGGGGGAAGGAGAGAACTGTACTGTTGAGAAAATAGAGGCATTCAACCAGCTGCACCACCACCTGGCCCCCTTGATTCTCTATCTGTTATCTTCATTGCTGCCTGTCATAATCTATCTGGAAAAAAGAGAGAGAGAAAAAAAAGCCATCTCAGAGTGGCGGTATTGTCCCATCAAAGCTGTGCCAGCAAAAACAACAAAACAAAACAAAACAAAACAAAACAAAACAAAATACCCCAGACAACTGAATCCCCCAAGCCACAAAGCTGAGTAATCTGGTCACATACCAGAAGAAGAAGGCACAGTTCTAATGCTGCATCTAGAAGCCTATTGATCAGGGAATCCCAAACTTTCTAGGTTTCTTAAGGAAAAGGAATTATTCTGTTGCTTAATGAGGACTTTATCCCTAACAGAAATGGTAAGAAATTCATCAGCACTTTTTTTTTCAGAACTGAGACTTTTGGGCTGCCCCCCCCCCCCCATCCAGGAAGATATACACAGAGAAAGAGAAGGTGAGACATCGCAGCAACAAGGCCCAGCTACACACATGGCAAGGAGCATGCCCCACACAGTGATCTGTTTTTCTAGTGCCCCCATCACATTTTCTTTCCTTTGAGAATACAGACACAAACAGGAGTGGAAGAAATTCTGCTTGGTTGATGAAGAACTATGTGCCTGCCATGCTCAGAGCCCTGTTCTGAGAAAAGAGATCGTTCTTCACGTTATAGACTTCTTCATGTGCCCTGCTACCCTAACCACAATATTTGAAGTTAGAAATCAATGTTAGCCAAGCACTCCATCCATGTACATTTAAGGGAGTAACTCACAGAAAGATGAGTTAGCTGCTCAGATCTTCTTTATTTAAAAAAATAAAATATTTATTTAAGAGAGAACCAGAGCATCATTCTGACACACTCGATGTCAGAGATTGAGGTTGTTATAATTCATGCCTGAGAGTCCAACTTTTTTTTGTTTTCCATTATTATTCAGTGTTCTTTTTAATTTAATTTTTTACTTATAAAAAAGAAACATTGACTAAACCATAGGATAAGAGGGGTACAACTCCATACAATTCCCACCACCAGAACTCTGTATCCCATCCCCTCCCCTGATAGCTTTCCTATTCTTTAACCCTCTGGGAGTATGGACCCAAGGTCATTGTGGGGTGCAGAAGGTGGAAGGTCTGGCTTCTATAATTGCTTCCCTGCTAAACATGGGCGTTGACAAGTCGATCCATACTCCCAACCTGTCTCTCTCTTTCCCTAGTGGGGAAAGGCTCTGGGGAAGTGGAGCCCCAGGACACATTGGTGGTGTTGTCTGTCCAGGGAAGTCTGGTTGGCATCATGCAAGCAACTGTAACCTGGTGGTTGAAAATAGAGTTAACATACAAAGCCAAACAAATTGTTGAACAATCGTGGACCTAAAGGCTAGAATAGTGCAGATGAAGAGTTGGGGGTTACTCCAGTTTTTAGATAGCTAGTAGGCATATTTTAGTTAAGTTCCAAAGGGCCTGTGGCTATACTAGTGTTTTTGTTTTTATTTTTGTTTTTTTGCCTGAGCCTGAAATCTTATATGCAGGTGGATCCTAATTATTGTCTGGGGAGGTGATGTCATGGATAGAAAAAGGACCAGAAATCTGCATCAGGGAAGATAGTAGCTCCCAAATATGGGAAACGTGTATAAATATTGTTGACTGTAAATCCCATCAATTTGATGTGATCTGGGGCCCATATTCAGCTTAGGAGCCTATGCAACCTCTGCATCCCTCTTGATCTGAGCTCACATTCTGTGGTCATGAATAGGGACATTCTAAACTGCCCCAATATCAGGACCCATCTTCCTCAGGTGTGTAGCATAGAGTATGTTGTCCAGCCTCCCTTTGGAGGATGGAACATTCTCTACCATTGTTGATCCAAGTTGAAGGCAAGGTCCCGTGGGGGCCCACAAAGGGGTCTATTGTGTTGTTCCTGATAGGAATGACCAGTAATAGTGGAGAGAGAAATTTATTCGAAATCTAGGCCCATCCTGTCTATTTGGGAATCTCAAAACTCCCTGAATAGGGCTCCAGCTGATGGGGTGGCCTGATAGTGACTAAAGAGTCATCATTAAAGTATGCCAGTCTCTTGCCCTTATTCAATTTTTGCAGTCCTTGCTTTGATGAGGTGAGCTTTGGAGTGAGTGAGAGAACTATAATAGAAGGTAGGTAGGTGAGGAGGGTATCTAAGTCTAATAGACAATATTTCATTAGGAACTTTATACTGATTCACTACAGACTATTGTGTATTTTTGCTTTCAGGTATATATTTTGCCCTAATTTATGGATACATGTGAACATATGCTCTGTCTCATGGGACCTGGTCTATATCTAGGTTTTGGGATTTTGTTAGGAAGTGAACCTCCTGGAATAGAATTAGAGAATACTATGAAAGGAAAGGTCTCACCCGAGTAATGAGGGTGAAGGGTTGACATTCCATGCCAGAGGTCTCTGGACACAGTCTGAAGTGAAACATGCTGAGATGGTACTCATTGCATTGATTAGGTTGGGATCTGTGGATGCAATATCATTTGGTATGAGTTGAGAGAAGCATGCAGGAAATTGAGGCCCACCCTAGAGGTTCCAGGACTGGGGGAAATATAGGTCCTATAGAGGAAGTGGGAGCTTCCTGCTGTCTTAGGGTTAAGAAGACAATAGATAGTTATTGCTATAATCACATTATTTGGCAACTTTGAAATATCCCTTTGTTAGGATTTGCTGTATCATACACAACATCACCATAATTTATGTTCTTTGACATTATTTGTATATAGCTGTGGAGAGTCCAACACTTTATCCACTGTGCCACCTCCAGGGGGACCCTGATCTTCTCTAGTGGGCAGCAAAGAACTCAGAAACTAAGCGACAAACTTGGAGTTCGTTTAGCTAAGCGGTGGTAGAATTGTGAAGATGTCAGCTTTTTCAAATTCTTCAGCCTATGAATGATGAGGAAATGATGATCTGAGGATGTAACTTTTCACAGCTGCTAAGGATTAGATTTAGCCATAGAACACAATGTCTTTAAATCTCACAATGAAATAAATAACCAGGCGGTGAATGCATCTAGGTGAATGAAAAAATTACCAGTGAGGTAATCTTTCCTCTATCAGATCCAGATATAATCAAAGCTCTGTAATCAACCACCAATTTATATGAAATACAGATGATAGAAATATCTTTTATCTATACCGTGGTGGTAAAATCAACAAAATCCAAACTATGGGAAACTCTAAAAGACATATACTGGGTGTGGGTAGATAGCAGAATGGTTATGCAAAGAGACTCATGCCTGAGGCTGCAGAGTACCAGGTTCAATCCTCCACACCACCATAAGCCAGAGCTGAGCAGTGTTCTGGTTAAAAAAAAAAAAAAGGCAGTAACACAGCGGGTTAAGCACAGATGGTGCAAAGCACAAGGATACTGGTTCGAGCCCTCAGCTCCCCACCTGCAGGAAAGTCGCTTCACAAGCTGTAAAGCAGGTCTGCAGGTGTCTATCTTTTTCTCCCCCTTCTGTTTCCCCTCCTCTCTCCATTTCTCTCTGTCCTATCCAACAACAATGACATCAATAACAACAACAATAATAAATACAACAATAAATAACAAAGGCAACAGAGGGAATAAATAAATATATTTTTTAAAAAAGACATATCTTCTGGAGAATAGAAGACACAAAAGAGAAACCTCAAGAATGAAAAAGAACAGCATTATTAAAAGTAAAAACTACACTATAATTGTAGAAGTTTAAATTATAAAATAGAGCAAAGAAATGATCATTATAAAAGTTAATACCAGCTTTTATTTGGGGATGGGGAGATGCTATGACTGAAATTGGAAATTGGAGGGGCAATGGCTGGTTGGCAAATTTTTATCTCTTTGATGGTTATAGCTTGTCTTATTAAGTGGCATTCAATTTTTTTTCATTATCTTTATTTATTGGATAGAGACAGTCAGAAATCGAGAGAGTAGGAGAGATAGAGAGGGAGAGAGAAAGAGAGACACCTGCATCCCTGCTTCACCATTTGCAAAGCTTTCCTTCTGCAGGTGGTGACCGGGGGCTCAAACCTGGGTCCTTGAGCACTATAACATGTGCACTCAACCAGTTGTGCCACCACCCGATCCCTTAAGTGGCATTGTTTTTAGACACTTGTTCTTTTTGGTATCTGTGTTTTATTTTACAATAAGGTGTAAAATAAAAGTAAAATAAAATAACAAACTACAAAATTCATACCACACAAAACTCTTACCACGTAGTGTTTGGAGCACAGAGCACCCCAAAGAACAAGAGGCCTAAGGACTTCCCCTAACACACACACACACACACACACACACACACACACACACACACACACACACACACACACACACACACTTGCCCTCGACAGTAGCTCCTGGAGTTCCATGGTGTGAAACTTTTTATCTCTGAACTTGATGTAGTGAGGAAGGAACAGTTTCAAGCTCAGAAAAACCTATAGATTCACAGGAGGGGCAGCCTACCTGACCAGTGGCTGCTGGTGGAAGAATGACCCACCTCACACCTTAGAGGGAGCAGATCAAATCAGAACTCTCAGTGATTCTTCCCAAACCTCAACTACTGGTGCTGTTATAGTCCAAACCCAACCAAAAGCCAAATGGCAATAGAAGACAGACAGTGCTGAAAGCAGAAGTCAGCAGCGTAGGGTAGTTAGGTAAGGACTCTGGGGTGAGGAGAGTGGAGAATAATGAGCGCACTTGCTACCGTGTTGACATTAATGTCTCAATTCACAGTGTCCCCAGTCTCTCACATCTGAGTGAGTGACAGTATTTAATATTAGATTTGTGCAGCCCAGAACCCTCCTGGCTAACCACTAATGAACTTCTTCTCGGCTTTCCTCCAAGAATATACTGCTTTTGGCATCTTATTGTAATTTAGCATTGATGGAGTTTATAGTAGCTTAAGGCTATATTGCTTTTTTTTTTTTTTTTTTTTGCTTCCAGGGTTATCTCTGGGGCTTGGTGCCTACACTACAAATCCACTACTCCTAGAGGCTATTCCCCCCCCCCCCATTTATGTTGCTACTGCTGTTGTGGTTGTTGGATAGGGCATAGAGAAATTGAGAGAGGAAAGGAAGACAGAGAGGGAGGAGAACAATATCTTTAGATATAGGCCATATATTTTTTCTGCCAGTTTTATTGCTGGGACACTCACTGTGTAGCATAACCTCATGACTGACTCTTTAATTTATTGCTTTTTTTTTTTTTTAACTAAACAGGGTGAGAAACAGAGAGGAGAGACACTGCAGCTCTGTGTGCTCATTATTCTACATTCTTCTCACCCCAGAGTCCTTACCTAACTACTCCACCCTGCTGCATGACTTCTGCTTTCAGCATGGTCTGTCTTCTATTGCCATATGGCTTCTGGTTGTATTTGGACTATAACAGCACTAGACATTGAAGATTGGGAAGTGAGGGGTCTCGTACAATCCTTGTGTGGGTCCTTGCACTTTGCACTGTGTACGCTTAACCCAGTGCATTACTGCCCAGCTTCTTATTGTTTTTTAAAAAAACTTATGATTGGTGAGTCCAACGCTTTATCCACTGTGCCACTTCATGGGATACAAGGTTGCATTTTGTTTAGTTTTGAAAATGATAATTATGTCTATCTATACATATAGACCACATGATATTTTTCCTACCAGTTTTATTGCTGGGAAGCGGTGCAGCATAACCCCATGGTGGACTCTTTAATTTATTATTATTTTTTAACTAAACAGGTGAGAAACAGAGAGGAGAGACACTGCAGCACTGCTTGTCACCCTATAGGTGCTCTCCCTGGTGACTGGTGGTTTGAACCTGGGTCTTGGTTTGAGCACATTGAAAAGAGTGAGCTCTACCGGCTGAGCCATCTTCTGGTCCCTGCTGCATTTCTAATTAAACAGGCTATCAGAAGAAGCCCCTGTTTGGCAGGTCCCAGGTCCCAGGTCCCAGCTCTGGGAATAAAGACCTTATCTACCCATTGATGTTGCTACTACTGTTATGGTTGTTGGATAGAACATAGAAAAATTGAGAGAGGAAGAGAAGACAGAGAGGGGGAGAGAACAATGTATCTATCTATAGGACATATATTTTGGCTGCCGGTTTTATTGCTGGGGCACTCTGTAGCATAACCCCCAATTGACTCTTTAACTTATTGTTATTTTTTAAATATTTATTAATTACCTTTTGTTGCCCTTGTTGTTTTATTGTTGTTGTTGGATAGGACAGAGAGAAATGGAGAGAGGAGGGGAAGATAGAGGGGGAGAGAAACATAGACGCCTGCAGACCTGCTTCACCACCTGTGAGTGAAGTGGGCAGCTGTGGTGGTGCCTTCTGGAGAGTAGCAGAAATACACCTGCCATGTGCAGCACATCTCCTCAGCCAGAGATGGGGTAAGGAGGAAGATGAGGGGCAGAGTTTCTGAGAGAATGCAGAGCCCTCGACACCCTCCATAGGTAAGGACTCAAGACTGAAGTCTGGACCCTTCACCTTCCCTTTAGAGAGCCTCCTCAGTTTCCTGTTCTCACAACTGTCATCAGTGTTGTCCTGGTTTTTTGTGTGCTCATTGCCATGGTTGGATTTGTGATGTGGAGATAGTGCTCAAGTAGGAAAATAAGGGGAGAGTAGTCCTAAATGTTCTATCCTGATGGAAGTTTTCAACCAGAGGTAGAAATTAGCTAACCCTATTAGTGCAAAGTATCACTCACACTATGCATTATGCATTCTGGTTGCTACCACTGTTTTGCCAAGATCCTGTGAAGATTGAAGACATATTTGTAACCGTGATAAATCTGGCCACAGGGTCCAGATTCCTAGCAGTGGAAGGTTACAGGGAATACTCCTGCTGAGGAGAAAGCTCCAGGAGAAGGTTGCTATAGTCTAAGGACACCCTTTTCTTCATGTTTCTAATCCTGCTCTGGGTCTTCAGTCACCGGTCTAAAAACTTGTGATCCCGGATGACAAGATTCCTCTAGCATAGAATGGCCTAGACTTTCTCCTTAATCTTATGTTTCTTCTCTCAGGTAAAAAAAAAAAAAAAAAAAAAAAAGGAAAGAACTACTCTCAGGCTACAAGTAAATATTGAGGGAAATTGGGTATTGAGGAGGACATGATGCCTGAGGCCCTTGAGAAAGTGTAGAAGGATTTCTTTGGTTGAATTTAGTCACCCCATAAATCCACTTTTAGTCTAATCTTTTGTGACCTCTGACTATGGCTTTCTTACTTGTTCTCACCCCAGGAAATGAGAGTGCCCAGGGCTCTGATACATCTCTCATGAGTCCTAAAGGTGAGACTCTGGAGGCCTGAATGGGTAGTGGTTGGGACAAAAGGAATAGAACTGGGATGTGGGGATTCTTTGAATAGGACATGTTGAACATATGATGGGCTGTTGAAAATGTCACCATTTATGTGACTCATCTGAATTTGTTAATATTTTTTTTTTCTCTGACAGTGTGAGATGACTGTCTTGTATGGACTCAATGATGGAAGATTTATTCCTGTACTTATTTTGTCACTTTAAGATTCTTCTGATTCTCTTTCTATAAAAGGAATCTGAATGTTTTGATGTTGTTTAATTCATAAAGTGAAGAGGCAGGGAAATTGGGCTTCCCAATATATACACAAAATGGAATACTACTCAGCTGTTACAAATTACAAAGTCATATCCTTTGCTTCATCTTGGATGGAGCTGGAAAGCATTATGTTAAGTTGAATAACAAAAGGAGAAGGACAAATACCAGATGATCTCACTGACAGGTGGGACTTTAAAAAAATAGAAACAGAGAGGGAAAACATAAGGCAACACTTGGTCTGAGTGGGGGTGTATTGCACCAAAGCAAAGTGGGGTGAGGAAGGTCTTGACATCTTGATGAATGATGATGGGAAGGATGCTAAGCTGGGGGTGAGAGTGTTCTGCACACACAATAGTTTATCTCCAGGGGGAGATAAACTATTCCTATGTGTCAACAGCTACACTGTAAACTATTTACTGCCCAATAAAATGGAAAAATCAGAGAGGCAGAGAGAAATTGATGGGGAATGGGGAGATAGATGGGTAGAAGGAAAGAGCACTGCTTCACTACTTGTGAAGCTTTCCCCCTGCAAGTGGGGACCAGGGACTTGAATTTGGGTTCTTGTGCACTGTAACACGCACCCTACCCAGTGTCCCACCACCTGCCCCCCTAGTCATGTCTGTAAGGTTTCTCCAGTTGTGAGTTATCTGACTTCCCTTGCTTTTTAAAATTTCCTTGATACTCTAAGGAGTACTGCTCAGGTATGTTGTAGTATGTGCCTGAGACTAGAAGGTTTTGGGTTCAGTCCACTGTGCCACCATAAGCCAGAGCTGAGCAACACTCTGGTTAAAATAAAATTAAAAAATTATAAAAGATCTTGCATGAGGAAAATTTCTTATCTGTAAACCACCACTGAAGCCAGAATTTTAATGTGGTATGTAAATGTCATTTTTGGAGTAGAATTTATCACTAAAGTAAGATATGACTCCAGCAAAAATGTGATTTTGTAATCTATAATGAAGAGTCTTGTATTGATTTATGAAAGTTTTATAATCTTTGTACAGTATCACTTTCCATATATGTGTGTGTGTGTGTGTGTGTGTGTGTGTTAGTATGCTGTATTTAGTGGGTTGTCTATGTTAACTAGAATGTAAAATGTAAAATGTCTATGTTAACTAGAATGTAAAATCATAAAAACTAGAATGTAAAAATCATTCATGGAATTAAAAACATATATATTACTTATGTATGTATTCATTTATTTTACCAGAGCACTGCTCAGCTCTGGTTTATTGTGGTGATAGGGACTGAAACTGGGTCTTTAGGGCCTCAGTCATGAGAGTCTCTTTGTATAACTATCATGCTACCTCCCCCACCCTCATCCATGGAATTTTGCAGTGCTCTGAACTTAAACAGAGCAGTTGTTCACATATTTTAGCATTTTCATTTGCCAAACTTATAAACTACCATGTATCACAGTTATGGTCCTGCATTTACTATGGCATGATATATAGCAGGTTACTTGAATATGGTAGACTTTCTTTTATGAGGTCCAGAGTTCAAGCCCCAACATTGCATGTTCCACAGTTATGCTTTGGTTCTCTCTACTGTCCTTTCTCATTAATATATACCCTTAAAATTTTTAAAAAGAATAAAGGAGTTTCTTGCAACTTTTAAATATGGGGATTTCTTATTTGGGATGTCAGAGCATCTACAGTATGTAAAACCAATGCTGTAAAATGCATATTGTTTATGTATTATAGCAAATAATCATGAAAACTTTAAAAAAAAACAGCTTTGCCTTTTGCAGCTGGTATGTACAGAGTATTTTTGTTAAAATACAATTGTCTCTTAATTTTGCAGTGCTTAATGTAATAATCTACCTGTCAGGTTCCCTATTAAGGAAACAAGCTAGCATTTGTAGAGAAACCATAGAAATATCTCTTATTTTCTCTCTAATAAAAATGTTTAATCTTTAAAATAAAAAATTTAAAAATCACAGATGCAGGGATCTGTATGCTGGTCCACACCCCTAGTATAACACAAAGACATCCAACATCTAAGATCTCATAATTCTTATCCACAGTCCCAGCACACCTTGGAACCAGGTCTGTGTGGGGAGAAATGAATTTGCTACTGGACAAGGGGTCCAGATATACATTTGAGAAGAGAAAGAACAGTTTCAATACCAGACTGGACAGGCAAGAGTCAGAGAGACTTTCTGAAGCCCCACATGGGCCCACTGCCCAGTGCAGCAGGAAACCACTCTATTATACCAGTGTTTGCATGAAGGAAATGACTTTGTTGCCATTTGCACGGGCACAGCAGAAGTTAGGATATCTTATTCAATCAACCCACACCCTTCCAGAGATTGTTAGTCTTTTGCACAGGTATGAGTTGGGAAGCAGGAAACCAGGAGCCAGGTTTAGGGGCAATCAGGGAAAGGTCAAAGTTCCCTGAGATCTTCAAGCCTCCAGAACCATAACTCCTCATAACCATAACTTCTTCTCAAAGTCTACAGTTCCTAACTATCAAACAAAAGTCTACAGTTCCTAACTATTCTTCATTTTTTTAGGAGGGTAAGTTCAACAGTAACAGGGGTGGGGATATAAGTCCCTAAGGCAGGCTGTCTTTGTTTCCAGATTGATTTTAGCATATTCACTTCTTTATAAAAAAGTCCCATTAAGTCACCTCCTTCACCCCAGGACCATAGCAAAAGTCTGTCCTTCGGGAGCAAGGCTTCATTTCCTCTCATCTCTCTGTATTCCTTTATTTTGGGGACTTTTTACTGAGAAGACGGAAATAGGATGAGAAAAGAGTTTAGGAATGTTTGTAGAGGTCTTCAGCTTAGCATCATTTGACTGGCTCATTTTTTGTAGTGGCAGAGCTCGGGCTTATAAACATGAAGCCCTTCCTAAGTTTGAATCCTGACACCATATATGCCAGAATGATGCTCTGGCCTCTCCAGCTCTCTTTCTGGGTGTGTAGTTCATGAAAAATAAATCTTAAAAAATAATTAAATGGTTGGGAGTTGGGTGATAGAGCACTGGGTTGAGAGCACGTGGCACAAAGCACAAGGACCCACCTAAGGATCCTGGTTCGAGCCCCCGGCTCCCCACCTGCAGGAGAGTCTCTTCACAGGCGGTGAAGCAGGTCTGCAGGTGTCTCTCTTTCTCTCCCCCTCTCTGTCTTTCCCTCCTCTCTTCATTTCTCTCTGACTTATCTAACAATGACTAGATTCATCAAGGTAAAAATTCTGTCCTTCATTTGTATATGCACTTTACAACAGAGTACGTATCAGCAGATCAGGGCCCAGACTGGGAAAATATTTGTGCTTGTGCGTGGCACCTCCCATTAATGATACAGGGCAAGAAGATTCTATCTCAGCTCGAGATTCAGTACAATAAGAAAGTCAAGCCCAAGGGGGCAGGACAGCAGCGCAGTGGGTTATGCACACATGGCGCAAAGCCCAAGGACCGGCATAAGGAGTGAAACAGGTCTGCAGGTGTCTATCTTTCTCTCCCCCTCTCTGTCTCCCCTCCTGTCTTGATTTCTCTCTGTCCTATCCAACAACAACAACAACAACAGTTATAACAACAATAACAACCACAACAAGGGCAACAAAATGGGAAAAATAGCCTCCAGGAGCAGTGGATTTGTAGTGCTGGCACCTAGCCCCAGAGATAACACTGGAGGAAAAAAAGAAAGAAAGAAAGAAAGAAAGAAAGAAAGAAAGAAAGAAAGAAAGAAAGAAAGAAAGAAAGAAAGTCAAGCCCACACCCCTTCCTTACCTCAGCATCACCTCTGGATCACAACTACCACAGCTGTAATTCCAAGGAGAACTAGGGCAACAAGGATTGCCACAAGGATGGTGTTCTGAAGGAGTGGCTTTAGGAAAGGAAGGGAAGAGAAATGAGAGTCTGATCTGTAGGCCTTAGCCCCAGTCCAGCTGAGAGTCTCCAAAGACTTTTGACTCATTCGAGTAGAGGCTCTTTGGTCACTTCCTTCTCTTTACCCTATCACAGGTTGAGTAACTCCCAAAGGGAAAAGAAAACTCTTACCCCCCTACTCCCTTTTCTACCTGAATTCTTCTTGCTCCAGATGTTAGTTCTAGCTGCCAGAGTTACAAAGACAAGTGCAATTATAAGTGAACTGAGGAGGTGAAGAGAAGAGAAGAGAAGAGGAGAAGAGAAAAGAAGGGGAGAGGGGGCAGGGGAGGGGAGGGGAGGAGAAAGAAGGGAAGGAAAGGGGAGAGGAGGGAAGGGGAGAGGAGAGGAGAGGAGATGTTCAGAGATGGGGTAACAGGTCAGATCTGTCTTTGGGGGATCTGAGGAGAAAGGTCAGAAAAGTCAGGAACTTGTGGCCCAGCAGATGGCACAGTGGATAAAGCCCTAGATTCTCAAGCATGAGGCCCTAGGTTTGATCCCTTGCATCCAGTATACCAGAGTGATGCTATGGTTCTCTATCTCTTACCCTTTCTTTCATAAAATAAAAACAAATATTCAAAAGAAAATGAAATTTCAGGAACCTTACATTTTTATTGTGTTGTTAAATAGTGCTAAGTGACTGCCGTGAGACTGCACAGGACAACTAGGGTGAGAATGAATAGAAAACTAGGCACCAGTCAAGGCGCTGGGACAATCTCCCATTCAGGGGAAAAGTCTACAAATCAAAACAGACAGGTCATGGTGGGAGGCAGTTCTCTGAGAGGGAGAAAAGAAATTTCTGGTCCTAATCTTGAGGTCAAATGAGTCAGAAAAGTTGGAGTTAGACCTCAAACACACTGATTGGGACAGAGAAGAAATCCTGAGAGATAACATACCCTGTGGTTCCCAGAATTGCTTCAAGAGTCAGAGGGAATCCCTACTATTTCTTAAAAGAAAACATATGGGGCTGGGTGCTGGCACACCTGGTTAAGCGCACATGTTACAGTGCACAAGGGCCCAGGTTCGAGCCCCCAGTCCCCACCTGTAGGGGGAAAGCTTTGCGAGTGTTGAAGCAGTGTTGCAGGTGTTTCTCTCTCCCTCTCGATCACCCCCTTCCCTCTCAATTTCTGGTTGTTTCTGCCAAGTGAATCAATAAAGATGATTTTTTAAAAAGAAGAAGAGTCTCTTTAAAAAAAAAAAGACTTAATTGTCCATCAGGTGCAATCCAAGCCCCACTCTCTGGTACCCAGTATGAACATCTAGGGGAATTTTGTGCTCTCCTAACCTATGGGAGGGGCAGTATTCTGGTAGGGATTCTGTTTCACTACCTTACCAGATGTTTCCAGATGAGATGAGACTTGTGTAATAAAGATGGTGTGGCTGTGGATTTCCTTCACTTAGAACAACTTTGGTTCCAGCATAAGGGAGTGCCACAGGCTCTTGAGGTTTTTGGTATTTAACACACACACACACACACACACACACACACCCTTTATTATATTTCAGTGTGAGAGAGACCAGAGCACTGATCAGCTGTGGTTTCTAGTAGTGCTGGGTGTTGAACCCTGGACCTCAGAGCCTTAGGCTCTTAAAAGTCTTTTTTGTATAACTTTTAGCTGCTTCACAACCCACTTAAATTTTTTATTAGTGATTTAATATTGATTTACAAAATTACAAGATAACAGAAGTACAACTTAGCACCACTCCCACCACCAGAATTCTGAATCCCCAATCCTTCCATTGTAAGCTACAGTAGTTCTCTTAAGATTGCAGATATGGGGCTGTAGCTCAGCAGGTTAAACCTACCTTTAAAGCACAAGAATCCCGGTTTGAGCCCCCCCCCTGCCCACCTGCAGGGGAGTAGAGGTGAAGCAGGTCTGCAGGTCTCTATCTTTCTCTCCCCCTCTCCTCTGTCTTCCCCTCCTCTCTCCATTTCTCTTTGTCCTATCCAACAACAACAACATCAATAACAACAAGAGGGAATAAATAAATAATAAAAAAGACTGCAGATATGGGTTAACTATAATTTCCATAACTATTTGCCTATATCTCTCCCCCCCCCCCATTTTCTTTTCCTAAGGTCCCATCTTCTCTTCCTTTCCAAGTCACACATACAACTTACTACATCCAAATGTCCCCTTTTCCTCTTCTCTCTCCAGGTTCTAATGAAGTTGTAGTTTAGAGTTCTCTGAACATCTTCCCCTATCATTTCTCCCTCCCACAGTAGGAGTACGAATCAAAATTATTTTTGATCAACCCACTTTTGTACCTGCTCGTTGCAGCTCCTTCTTCCCGATCTCCAGGCATCTGCGGAGCGAACTCACGCACTCCCACCGCAGGTAGGCTCTCCAGTGCTCAGCCTCACCGATTTCTAACCACTTGCGCTGGGTGATCTGAGCAGCGGTGTTTGCTGCGGTCCGGGAGTCCAGGTCCTCATTCAGGGCGATGTAATCGGTGCCGTCGTAGGCGAACTGGTGATACCCGCGGAGGAGGCGCCTATCGGGACCCACGTCGCAGCTGGACATCTACTGGTGGTGTGAGACCCTGCGCGGCTCTGAGGTCAGTGCTGCCCACAGGCCCCGCCCCGCAAGGTACCTATGGTTCAGGTTCCTCTCTTTCCAGCCGAAACCGAAATCAAACCCCGAGTTCATCCTCGTGGGCTCTTTCTAGGTCACGGGGTCTTTTTGCAAATCTCGACTGACGCCTGGACCGGAAAATACCAGACGGCCCACCTGCATGTTAGTTGTCAGGCTCAAGCAAAAAATTAGTAAAGTCATGGGCCCCTTGGAATATACCTAAAATAGACCTACTAACTTTTTCCAAAATGGAGACCCCAAATCTCACCTGCTATATTCCGTGCCCTTGGGTTCCAGATTATTAAACAATTTGTTCTGCTTTATATCTTAGTGCTTTTTCAGACACTAAGTTGCAGATGCTACCATGGCATCCACCTGACTTTCTTGGGCAGATGACCTCACCAATGTACCCTGGAACCCAATATCTCCAGAGCCCTGCCCCTCTATGGAAAGATACAAATAGGCTGGGGGTATGAATCAACCTGCTAATGTCCATGTTCAGCAGAGAAGCAATTACAGAAGCCAGACCTTCCACCTTCTGCACCCCATAAGGATCCTGGGTCCATGCTCCCAGAGAGATAAAGAATAGGAAAGCTTCGGGGAGTCGGGCTGTAGCGCAGCTAATTAAGCGCATGTGGCGCAAAGTTCAAGGACTGGCTTAAGGATCCCAGTTTGAGCCCCTGGCTTCCCACCTGCAGGGGAGTTGCTTCACAGGTGGTGAAGTAGGTATGCGGTTGTCTATGTTTCTCTCCCCTTCTCTGTCTTCCCCTCTTCTCTCCATTTCTCTCTGTCCTATCCATCAATGACTACATCAACAACAATAATCACTACAACAATAAAATAACAAGGACAACAAAAGGGAATAAATATAAAATAAATAAAAAGAATAGGAAAGCTTCCAATGGTGGGGATGGGATATGGAACTCTGATGGTGGGAAATGTGTGGAATTTTACCCCCTTTCTTATAGTTTTGTTGATATTTTTATTTTATAAATAATTTTTTTTAATTTAAAAAATCTTTAGAAGGAATACTGTATGTAATTGGCCAAGAGATACACTGGCAAAAATATGTATGTCAACCATGGAAAATTATTGTCCCATATGACAAACTCTATTATAACTATCAAATAAGTAAAATACAGTAAAACTTAAGGTTAACTTAGATCCCACTTAAACTTTATTTCTATTCTGTCCCTAACTTGAGGCCAGATCCCATAAACCCTAAGCCTATTTGGATACAACAAAGGATACTCAATGATTAAACAAGTGGGAGAAAGTCTAACCTCATCAAATAAAGGAAGTACTACAAAAGCTGGATAAGGGCAAGAGACTAGCTCACATTAATGATGGCTTTTTTGGTAAATACCAGGCCACTCCATCATCTGGGGCCCTAGTCAGGGAATTCTTGTATTTCCACATAGATACGGTAGGCCTAAACCTCTAGCATCCCTCTCTCCACCATCACTGGTTACTTCCATCAGGAACATCATCTCGTGGGTCTCTATAGGACCTAGCCCTCAATGTAGAGCAGCACTGGTAGGGACTGCCCCATTCTCTGAAGGAAGACAACCTACTCTGCCACTTGAGGAAGACTGTCCTAGAATGAGCATAACCTAGAATGTTCCCAGCTGTGATCATAGACTGCAAGCTCAAACTGGTAGGGACTCAGAGGTCACTCAAACTCCTGTGCTAAATATGAATATATATGGGCCCTAGGTCAGATCATTGGGGTATACAGTTAATGGTAGTTATATACTTTCCTCATGTTTGGGAGCTACTCTCTGCCTTAATACAGCTCCATAACCTTATTCTCAACTCTGACACCATCTTCCCAGACAGTATTTTTAGTCCATCTGCATGTTAGCTAGCAGGCTCACACAAAAATCTTTAAAGCCTTGGTCCCCTTGGAACACATCTAAAATAGACTTCCTAGCTTCTTCCCACATGAAGACCCTCTAATTTCACTGTTCTATTTCTACCTTTGGTTTCCTGTTTATTTATCAATTTGTCCTGCTTTCTATCTTACTGCCTTTTAGTCACCAAATTGCAGACATTACTATGATTCCATCATGACTTCCCTGGGCAGACAACCTCTCCAATGAGTCCTGAATTCTTACCTCTCCAGAGCCCTACTCAACTAGGGAAAGACAGAAACAGGCTGGGGCTATGAATTGACTTGCCAATGTCCATGTCTAGCAGTGAAACAATTATAGAAACCAGATCTTTACCTTCTGTATCCCATAAAGAATTTTGGTTCACACTCCTAGAGGGATAAAGAATAGGGAAGTTTAGTTTCATTTTGGGTGACACTCTTCCTAACAACGTGACAGAACCTAGATATAGAACAGGATCCAAGGGATAGGGTACATGTCCACAGGTATCTATAAGTTAGGGGAAATGTATACCTTAAAGTAAAGTGTGCAGTAGTTGGCAGTGAGTAGACTTAGACTCACTAAGTGCAGCAAGTAAGTGAAAACTGAAAAATACGCCATAAAGTACCTAGACAAATGTTTTTTACTTAGGCCAAGACACCCTTCTCTCCTACCCCCTACTTCACTTCCCTCAATCACTCTAAGTCTAATCTTGTCAGATAAAGTAAGAACTACAAAAGCTCGATAAGAGCAAGAGACCGGCTCACTTTAGTGATGGTCCTTTTGATCAATACCAGGCTACCCCACCGTCTGAGGCTCTAGTCAGGAATCCTTGGATTCCCACAAAGATATGATGCGCTTCTTCTTCTTCTAGCATTTGCCCTTCTTCCATAGCCAGTCAACAGCATCAGGTTGAGCCTGATGTAAAGTTTCAAGACCTCCTTTGAATCTGGAGAGGTGGCAGTCATTGACTATGTGGGTCATAGTCTGTCTGTAGCCGCAGGGGCAGTTCAGGTCGTCTCTGGCTCCCCAGCGATGGAACATAGCTGTGCACTGGCCATGGCCTGTTCGATAGCGATTGAGGAGGGCCCAATCATAACGTGCTAGGTCAAAGCCGGGCTGACGCTTGCAGGGGTCTGTGATGAGGTGTTTGCTCTTTACCTCAGCTGACTGCCAACTCTGTTTCCAAGAGACTGGAACAGAGAAGTTCAGTGTAGGCGTAGGGGACCAGATTGGATGACGAGACGTCAAGCGTTGGACAGGGTGGGCGAAGATATCCGCGTATATTGGCAGGTCCGGTCGAGCGTAGATGTGGGAAATGAACTTAGATGATGCCGCATCCCGACGAATATCTGGCAGGGCGATGTTGCTAAGAACTGGCAGCCATGGAACCGGGGTGGAACGGATGGTTCCAGAAATTATCCTCATGGAGGAATATAATTTGGAATCAACCAAGTGGACATGGGGGCTACAGAACCATACTGGGGCACAGTATTCTGCAGTGGAATAGCATAATGCCAGAGATGATGATCGTAGTGTGGAAGCACTCGCGCCCCATGAGGAGCTGGCCAGTCTTGCAATGATGTTATTCCTCGCGCCCACCTTTGCTGCAGTTTTTATGAGATGTTTGTGAAATGACAGAGTGTGATCGAGAGTAACGCCAAGATAGACTGGCTGGGCTTCATGCCGGATTCTCGTATCGTCAAGCTGCACATTAAGCTCACGCGAGGCCAAGGCATGGTGTAGATGGAAAACAGATGATACCGTTTTTGCAGTGCTAGGGATTAGTCGCCATTTTTTACAGTAATCAGATATCAGAGACATGTCTTTCGTGAGTGTTTCCTCGAGGATGTCAAATTTGGATGCCTGAGTTGCACAGCAGATGTCATCGGCGTAGATGAACTTCCTTGAAGAAGTTTCTGGAAGGTCATTGATGTAAATATTAAATAGCATAGGAGCCAGAACAGAGCCCTGGGGGAGGCCACTTGAGACAAGTCTCCATCTGCTAGACTTGTCACCCAGATGCACCCGGAATCTTCTGTTTTGGAGAAGACACGATATAGTGTTGGCCACCCATGGAGGCAGGCATCTTGAGATCTTGACTTAGGAGACCACAGTGCCAGACCGTGTCATAGGCTGCTGTGAGATCAACAAAGACAGCACCCATCTTTAAATTCTTCTGGAATCCATTTTCAATGTAAGTTGAGAGGGCCAGGGCTTGTTCACAGGTAGATCTTCCTGGGCGGAAACCAACTTGGGCGGGTGATAGGAATTTCTCTGTAAGAGGAGAAATACGTGACAGAAGCAGCCTCTCAAGAAGTTTGTAACACACAGAGAGGAGAGAAATTGGTCTATAGCTGGCAGCCAGTGTTGGGTCTTTCTTTGGTTTCAAAACTGCTATTATCTTCTCATGATGCCAAATTTTGGGCATAGATTCGGATTCCAATATGTGGGACAGGAATGTAGTGAGCCACTTCTTTGCTGCGGGGCCCAAGTTAAGAATGAGTTCTGGGGTGATGTTATCATAGCCAGCAGCCGTTCCCGGTTTAACCCTCTTCAAAGCGTCTTCCAGTTCAGACAGTGTAAAGGGAGAGAGTTTTGGAGATGGACAAGATAAATGGGAGTGGGATGACCACTCATGGGAAATTTCTCTTTTCCAGAATGGGTCAATCTTAGCACGTCCAACTTGAGTTAGGTGACTGGCCACTGAGTTTGGAGATACGGGAGATGCTTCCCTTATATTTGGGAGCTACTCTTTGCCCTGATCCAGCTCTCTAGTCCTATTTTCAACTCTGACACCATATTACCAAAAAAATATTTTAAAAAAATATTTATTTATTTATTCCCTTTTGTTGTCCTGGTTGCTTTATTGTTGTAGTTATTATTGTTGTTCTTGATGTCATCGTTGTTGGATAGGACAGAGAGAAATGGAGAAAGGAGGGGAAGACAGAGGGGGGAGAGAAAGACACCTGCAGACCTGCTTCACCACTTGTGAAGTGACTCCCCTGCAGATGGGGAACTGGGGGGCTTGAACCCGGACCCTTATGCCGGTCCTTGCGCTTTGGCCACCTGCGCTTAACCCGCTGCGCTACCGCCCGACTCCCCGGAAAAATACTTTTAGCCTACCTGCATGTTAGCTATAAGGGTCAGGCAAAAACTACTATAGTCATGAGCTTTTTGGAATATACCTAAAATAAACTTCCTAGCTTCTTCCCACATAAAGACCTTTAGTTCCATTGTATCTATTTTCACCTTTACGTTATTGATTACTAAACAATTTGTTCTGCTTTATACTCTAATGTCTTTCAGCCACCAAGTTGCAGATGCTGGCATTGATGCCATCCTGACTTCCCTGGGCAGACAACCTCACCAATGTGTCCTGGGACCTTACCTCCCCAGAGCCCTATCCCACTGTGGAAAGATAGAAACAGGCTGAGGGTATGTATTGACCTGCCAACATTCATGTCCAGCAGAGAAGCAATTATAGAAGCCAGACCTTTCACCTTCTGCACCCCATGAAGAATTTTGGTCCATACTCCCAGAGAGATAAACAATAGGAAGCCTTCAAAAGAATATGGGATAATCTCACTCATATACAGAAATTGAAAAAGAAGAACAAAAGGGAAAACACAAAGCAGAACTTGAACTGTAGTTGGTGTATTGCATCAAAGTAAGACTCTGGAGTGGGAGAGGATTCAGGTCATGGAACACAATGACAGAGGAAGGCCTAGCAGGGGTTGAATGGAAATGTGGAAAACTGAGAAATGTTACACATGTACAGATTATTGTATTTTACTGTTGACTGTAAATCATTAATCCCGGAATAAAGAAAAAAAAAAGGATAGGAAACTTTCCATGGAGGGGATGGGATACAGAGTTCTAGTGATGGAAATTATATGGAATTTTACCCCTCTTATCCTACAATCTTGTTAATCATTATTAAATCACTAATCAAAAACATAAAAAGTAAAAAGAAAGAAAAGAAGAAGGAAAGGGAAACAGGCTCTAAGTGAGGTGATCAGTAGTAGACTAGAACTAGAAACACAAATAAAAATACAAGAGGGAGTTGAGCAGTAGCGCAGTGGCTTATGCACAGTGGCGTGAAGCGTAAGGACTGGCATAAGGATGCCAGTTGGAGCCCTTGGATCCCCACCTGCAGGGGAGTCTCTTCACAGGTGGTGAAGCAGGTCTGCAGGTGTCTATCTTTCTCTCCCCCTCTCTGACTTCTCCTCCTCTCTCCATTTCTCTCTGTCCTAACAATGACGACATAAATAACAACAATAACTGCTACAACAATAAAAAAAACAACAAGGGCAACAAAAGGGAAAATAATAAATAAATATAAAAAAATACAAGAAAAGACAATGAGATAAGAAAGCAAGTGGGGTTGGGGCTGGGCGATAGCGCAGCTGGTTAAGTGCACATGGCAAAAAGCGCACCGACAGGAGTAAAGATTCCGGTTCAAGCCCCACACTCCCCAACTGCAGGGAGGTTGCTTCATAGATAGTAAAGTAGGTCTGCAAGTGTCTATCTTTCTCTTCCCCCTCTGTTTTTTTTTTTTTAATTTTTTTTTTTAATTTTTTATTTAAGAAAGGATTAGTGAACAAAAGCATAAGGTAGGAGGGGTACAACTCCACACAATTCCCACCACCCAATCCCCATAACCCACCCTCTCCCATGATAGCCTTCCCATTCTCTAGCCCTCTGGGAGCATGGACCCAGGGTCGTTGAGGGTTGCAGAAGGTAGAGGGTCTGGCTTCTGTAATTGCTTCCCCGCTGAACATGGGCGTTGACTGGTCGGTCCATACTCCCAGTCTGCCTCTCTCTTTCCCTAGTAAGGTGTGTCTCTGGGGAAGCTGAGCTCCAGGACACATTGGTGGGGTCTTCAATCCAGGGAAGCCTAGCCAGCATCCTGGTGGCATCTGGAACCTGGTGATTGAAAAGAGAGTTAACATACAAAGCCAAACAATTTGTTGAGCAATCCCCTCTCTGTTTTAACCTCCTCTCTTTATTTCTCTCTGTCCTATCCAGCAACAATGACAATAATAACAACAACAACAACAATAAAACAAGGGCAACAAAAAGGAAAAAAGATAGTCTCCAGGAGCAGTGGATTCATAGTGTAGGCACCGAGCCCCAGCAATCACCCTGGAGACAAAGATAAAATAAAGTAAAATAAAATAAAATAAAATAAAATAAAATAAAATAAAATAAAATAAAAAGCAGAGGAGGGCTGGGGAGACAGCATAATGGTTATGCATAATGGTAGGCTTTCATGACTGGGGCTCAGAGGGTCCAAATTCAGTTGCCAGCACCACCATAAACCAGAGCTATGAAGTGCTCTGGTATTTATTTCTCTCTATCTTTCTCATTAAAATAAATAAAATATATGTGTTTTTTTAAAAAAACAAAGAAAGAAAGAAAGGAAGGAAGGAAGGAAGAAAGAGAGGAAGAAAGGAAGAAAGAAAGCAGAGGAAAATAGACAAAGAGCTACTCTTTGCCCTGATGCAGCTCTCTAGTACTATATTCAACTCTGACACCATCTTGCCAGAAAATACTTTTAGCCTGCCTGCATGTTAGCTATCAGGCTCAGCGAAGTGCAGTCAAATGATGGTGAATCAAGACAAGTTTTACAAAAACTATTTTTCCCACAACCTCTCCAACATTTGTTGCTGCTACCTTTTCTGATGTATGACATTCTCACAGGAGTGAAATGGTATCTCATTGTTGTCTTATTTGCATTTCTCTGACAATCAATGACTTGGAGCATTTTTTTTCATATTTTTGTTGGCTTTTTGGATCTCTTCTATGATGAATATTCTGTTCATGTCCTCTGCCCATTTTTGGTCATTTGTTTTCTTGTTGTTGAGTTGAGCGAGCTCTTTATATATTTTGGTTATTAGCCTCTTGTCTGATGTATGACATGTGAAGATCTTTCCCCATTCTGTGAGAGGTCTTTTTATTTGAGTGGGAGTTTCATTTATTGTGTGGAAGCTTTTTAGTGTGAGGTAGTCCCATTGATTTATTTTTATTTTAGACTTCTTTGTAATTGGGTTTGTTTCATTGAAGATGCCTTTAAATTCCTCTAAGTATTTGATAGTTTCTGGTCTAACATCCAAGTCCTTAATCTACTTGGAATTTACTTTTGTGTTTGGTGAAATATAGTGGTTTTGTTTCATTCTTTTGCACATTTCAACCCATTTTTTCTTTCTTTTCTCAATTTTTTTTTATAAAAATGAAACCTTGACATAACCATAGGATAAGAGGTGTGCAACTCCACACAATTCCCACCACCAGATCTCCATATCCCATACCCTCCCCTAACAGCTTTCCTATTCTTTATCCCTCTGGGAGTATGGACCCAAGGTCATTGTGGGATGCAGAAGGTGAAAGGTCTGGCTTCTGTAATTGCTTCCCCACTGACCATGGGCGTTGACAGGTCGATCCATACTCCCAGCCTGTCTCTTTCCCTAGTAGGATGATTAAACACCATTCCCACAACCAAAATACTGTCCCATCCCATCCACCCAGCCCTGTGAAGCGAACATCCACCCTCACCCTCACCCAAGGGTTTTTACTTTGGTGCCCTACTCCAAATATTTATTTATTTGTTCCCTTTTGTTACCCTTGTTGTTTTATTGTTGTAGTTATTGTTGGTGTCATTGTTGGATAGGACAGAGAGAAATGGAGAAAGGAGGGGAAGACAGAGAGGGGGAGAGAAAGATAGACACCTGCAGACCTACTTTGCTGCTTGTGAAGCGACTCTCCTTAGAGGTGGGGAGCCAGGGGCTCCAGCCGGGATCCCTACACGCTGGTCCTTGTGCTTTGCACCATGTGCGCTTAACCCGCTGGCTACCACCAGACTTCCCCTGTTAGATTTTTTTAATATTTTTAATTTATTTAATTATTTGTTTAATTTATTTTTATATTTTTAATTTTATTTATTATTGGGTAGAGACTGCAAGAAATTGAGAGAGGGAGAGACAGAGGGAGAGAAAGAGAGAGGGAGAGAAAGAGAGAGGGAGAGAGACAGAGAGACAACTGCAGCCCTGTTTCACCACTCGTGAAGCTTTGCACCTTGAACCTGGGTCCTTGCACACTGTAATGTGAGTGCTTAACCAGGTGCGCCACCACCTGCCCCAGTTCTTATTATATTTAAAGAGCTGAAGAGCTGTCAGTTATTTTATTTATTTATTTTTTCCGGGGTTGAGGGGGTTGGAGATTGCACCCTGGGCCTTGTACAAGTGAAAGGTGTGCTTTACCACTGAACTACATCCCTGGCCCTATTTTTTTAAGACTGTATTTTTCTTTTTCTTTTTTCATTGTTATTATTTTTTTTATATTCAACAGTAAATACAATAGTTTGTACATGAATAACATTTCCCAGTTTTCCATATAACAATACAACCCCCACTAGGTCCTCTTTCATCCTTCTTGGACCTGTATTCTACCCCCTACCCACCCCAGAGTCTTTTACTTTGGTGCAATACACCAACTCCAGTTCAGGTTCTACTTGTGTTTTCTCTTCTGATCTTGCTTTTCAACTTCTGCCTGAGAGTGAGACCATCCCATATTCATCCTTCTGTTCCTGACTTATTTCACTTAACATGTTTTTTTCAAGCTCCATCCAAGATCGGCTGAAAATGGTGAAGTCACCATTTTTAATAGCTGAGTAGTATTCCATTGTGTATATATACCACAACTTGCTCAGCCACTCATCTGTTGTTGGACACCTGAGTTGCTGCCAGGTTTTGGCTATTACAAATTGTGCTGCCAAGAACATATGTGTACAAAGATCTTTTTGAATGGGTGGGTTGGGTTCCTTAGGCTATATCCCCAGGAGAGTAACTGCAGGATCACAGGGTAGGTCCAGTTCTAGCCTTCTGAGTTCTCCAGACTGTTCTCCACAAAGGTTGGACCAAATGACATTCCCCCCAGCAGAGCAGGAGGGTTCCTTTGACCCCACACCCTCTCCAGGATTTGCTGCTGTTACCTTTTCTGATGTATGACATTCTCACAGGAGTGAAGTGGTATCTCATTGTTGTCTTGATTTGCATTTCTCTGACAATCAAAGACTTGGAGCATTTTTTCATGTGTTTCTCGGCCTTTTGGATATCTTCTGTGGTGAATATTCAGTTCATATACTCTCCCAATTTTTGGATGGGGTCATTTGTTTTCTTGCTGTTGAGCTTGGCAAGCTCTTTATATATTTTGGTTATTAAACTCTTGTCTGATGTATGGCATGTAAAGATCTTCTCCCATTCTGTGAGGGGTTTCTTTGGGTATTGGTTTCTTTTGCTGTGCAGAAACTTTTAAATTTTATGTAGTCCCATAGGTTTATACTTGCCTTGGTCTTCTTTGTAATTGGATTTGTTTCATTGCAGATGTCTTTAAAGTTTATGCGGAAAAGAGTTTTGCCAATATTTTCCTCTAAGTATCTGATAGTTTCTGGTCTAACATCCAAGTCCTTAATCCATTTGGAATTTACTTTTGTATTTGGTGAAATACAGTGGTTCAGTTTCATTCTTCTGCATGTTTCAACCCATTGTTTCCAACACCATTTGTTGAAGAGACTCTGCTTTCCCCATGTAATAGTCTGGGCCCCTTTGTCAAAGATTAGATGTCCATAGGTGTGGGGGTTTACTTCTGGGCTGTCAATTCTATTCCACTGATCAGTGTGTCTATTCATGTTCCAGTACCAAGCAGTTTTGATGACAATGGCCTGATAATACAATTTGAGATCTGGGAGTGTGATGCTTCCAGTTCTGTTCTTTCTTCTCAAGATTGTTTTGATAATTCTAGGTCTTTTCTGGTTCCAGGTAAATATTTGTAGCATTTGTTCTATTTTGCTAAAAAAAATGTGTTTGGGATTATGATGGGGATAGCATTAAATTTGTATATAGCTCTGGGTAATATATTCATTTTAATGATGTTAATTCTTCCAACCCATGAACATGGAATATCTTTCCACTTCTTTGTTCAACCCATTTTTTCTTCGAATACCATTTGTTGAAGAGACTCCCCTTTCCCCATTTAATAGTCAGGGTACCTTTGTCAAAGACAAAGATGTCCATAGGTGTGGGGGCTTACTTCTGGGCTCTCAATTCTATTCCACTGGTCAGTGTGTCTATTTATGTTCCAGTATCAAGTAGTTTTGATTACAATGGCCCTATAATACAATTTGAGATCTGGGATTGTGATGCCTCCAGTTCTGTCCTTTCTTCTCAAGATTGTTTTGATAATTCTAGGTTTTTTCTAGTTCCAGATAAATACTTGTAGCTTTTGTCCTACTCCCCTAAAATTTTGTTTGGGTTGTTGATGGGGATTGCATTAAATTTGCATATGGCTTTGGGTAGTATATTCATTTTAATGATGTTAATTCTTCCAGCCTATGAAAATGGAATATCTTCCCACTTCTTTGTGTCTTTTTCTATTTCCTTGAATAATGACATAATTTTCAGTATACAAGTCTTTCACTTTATTTTTTGAAACTTTTTATTTATTTAATTTATTTATTTCCTTTTATTGCCCTTGTTGTTTTACTGTTGTAGTTATTGATGTCATCGTTGCTGGATAGGACAGAGAGAAATGGAGAGAGGATGGGAAGAAGGGGGGGGGAAGAAAGACAGACACCTGCAGACCTGTTTCACTGCCTGTGAAGTGACTCCCCTGCAGGTGGGGAGTAGGGGGCTTGAACTGGGATACTTACACTGGTCCTTGCACTTTGCGCCACATGCGCTTAACCTGCTGTGCTACTACCTGACTCCCCAAGTCTTTCACTTCTTTGGTTAAGTTTATTCCTAGATATTTTATTGTTTTTGTTGCTCTAGTAAAGGGAATTGATTTCTGGATTTCTTCTTCTTCCAACTTATTGTTTGCATAAAAGAATGCCACTGAATTTTGTATGTTAATTTTATAGCCTGACACCTTACTATATTGCCTGATAATTACCAAAAACTTCCTGCTATATTCTTTAGACTTTTATCTCCAGGGTTATTGCTGGGGCTCAATGCCTGCACTACCAATCCACTGTTCCTGGAGGCCATTTTTTTCTCCTTTGTTGCCCTTGTTTTTTATTGTTGTTATTATTATCATTGCTGTTATTGTTGTCATTGCTGTTGGATAAGGCAGAGAGAAATCAAGAATGGATGGGAAAATAGAGAGGGGGAGAGAAAGATAGATACCTACAGACCTGCTTCACAGATTGTGAAGCAACCCCCTGCAGGTGGGGAGCCAGGGGCTCCAACTGGGATCCTTAAGCCAGTCCTTGTGCTTTGTGCCATGTGTGCTTAACTTGCTGTGCTACCGCCAGGTCCCTTCTTTAGGTTTTTCTATGTATACTATCATATCACCTGCAAATACAGAGAGTTTGACTTCTTCTCCTCCAATCTGTATCTCTTTAATTCCTTGCCCCTGTCTGATTGCTATGGCAAGAACTTCCAACATGATGTTGAATAGTAATGGTGATAGGGAGCAGCCCTGTCTAGTACCTAATCTCAGGGAAAATGCTTCCAGTTTTTAACCATTGAGTATGATGTTGGCTGTAGCTTTGCTATAGATAGACTCCACTATCTTGAGGAATTTCCATCTATTCCCATTTTTTTGTAGCATTTTGATCAAAAAAGGATGTTGGATTTTGTCAAAGATTTTCTCTGCATCTATACCTATAACCATGTGATTTTTGATCGTGCTTTTATTTATGTGGTGGATTATGTTGATTGATTTACATATATTAAATCAACCTTACACCCCTTTGATAAACCCAGCTTGGTAATGGTTCAATATTTAGCGTCTATGTTCATCAGAGGTGTCGGTCTGTGGTTTTCTTTTTTTTCCTTTTAAGTTTTTTCCCTTTTCATTGCCCTTGTTGTTTATTGTTGTCTTTGTTATTATTGTTGTTGTTGTTGCTGTCTTTGTTGTTGGATAGGACAGAGAGAAATGGAGAGAGGATGGGAAGACAGAGAGGGTGAGAGAAAGATAGACACCTGCAGACCTGCTTCATCACCTGTAAATCAAACCCCCTGCAGATGGGGATCCAGGGACTTGAACCAGCATCCTGGTGCCAGTCTGTGCACTTTCCACCATGTGCACTTAACCTGCTGCACCAGTGCCCAGATCCCTGTGGTTTTCTTTTTTGTTGTTGTTGTTGTATTCCTATCTGCTTTTGGTATCAGAGTGATAATGGCATCATGGAAGCTAGAAGGGAGTATTCTTGTGTCTTCAATTTTTTGGAACTAAGACAAAAGCTGAGCTAAAAGCCCCCCAAAGTTAGAAGCACATAAAAATGAGGACAACATCCAAACACTTATTGAGGCATTAGTCACAGGAGTGAGGAAAGAGTTTGAAAGAAATATCATCAGAAATGGGGAAACAACAAATGAGAATCTGAAAGAATGCACTATCTCAAGGTAATTAGAAAGGAAAACTGAAGTAGCTGAGCTAAAAGCACAACTAACTGAACAAGCTAATACAGTATCACAACAGGGAAAGAAAATAGTTGAACTACAGAAAACAGGGAAACAAAATAGCTGAGCTACAGAAAACAACAGTAGGAAGAGAGAATAGAATAAGTGAGGCAGAAAACAGAATTAGCAAGATCAAGGATGAATTAGAGAAAACTAAGAAAGAAATAAAAGATCTCAAAAACAGATTAAGAAATATTGAAAACAACAAAAGAGATATATTGGATGACTTCAAAAGAAATAATAAGTGCATTATTGGCTTACCAGAGGAAGAAAGAGAAGGAGTTGCTGTGCAACTCAGGCATCCAAGTTCGACATCCTGGAGGAAACACTCAATAAAGATATGTCTCTGATATCTGATTACTGTAAAAAATGGCGACTAATCCCTAGCACTGCAAAAACGGTATCATCTGTTTTCCATCTACACCATGCCTTGGCCTCGCGTGAGCTTAATGTGCAGCTTGACGATACGAGAATCCGGCATGAAGCCCAGCCAGTCTATCTTGGCGTTACTCTCGATCACACTCTGTCATTTCACAAACATCTCATAAAAACTGCAGCAAAGGTGGGCGCGAGGAATAACATCATTGCAAGACTGGCCAGCTCCTCATGGGGCGCGAGTGCTTCCACACTACAATCATCATCTCTGGCATTATGCTATTCCACTGCAGAATACTGTGCCCCAGTATGGTTCTGTAGCCCCCATGTCCACTTGGTTGATTCCAAATTATATTCCTCCATGAGGATAATTTCTGGAACCATCTGTTCCACCCCGGTTCCATGGCTGCCAGTTCTTAGCAACATCGCCCCGCCAGATATTCGTCGGGATGCGGCATCATCTAAGTTCATTTCCCACATCTACGCTCGACCAGACCTGCCAATATACGCGGATATCTTCGCCCACCCTGTTCAACGCTTGACGTCTCGTCACCCAATCTGGTCCCCTACGCCTACACTGAACTTCTCTGTTCCAGACTCTTGGAAACAGAGTTGGCAGTCAGCTGAGGTAAAGAACAAACACCTCATCACGGACCCCTGCAAGCGTCAACCCGGCTCTGACCTAGCACGTTATGATTGGGCCCCCCTCAATCGCTATCGAAAAGGCCATGGCCGGTGTGCCGCTATGTTCCATGGCTGGGGAGCCAGAGATGACCCGAACTGCCCCTGCGGCTCCAGACAGACTATGACCCACATAGTCAACGACTGCCACCTCTCCAGATTCAAAGGAGGTCTCGAAACTTTACATCAGGCTCAACCAGACACTGTTGACTAGCTACGGAAGAAGGGCAAACGCTAGAAGAAGAAGAGAGGGAGGGGAAGAAAGCAATCTATAGGACATAATAAGTGACAACTTCCCTACTCTAGACAAGATGAAAGACATAAAGATTCAAGAAGTCCAGAGGGTCCCAAACAGAATTAACCCAGACTAAAAGACACCAAGACACATCATATTTAGAATAGAAAGGAATAAGGATAAAGAAAAGATCTTGAATACTACAAGAGAAAAACAAAACAAAGTCACCTACAGAGGAAAGCCCATAAAATTAGCAGCAGATTTCTCCACACAAACACTAAAGACCAGAAGAGAATGGCAAGATATCTATCAAGTGTTCAATGGGAAAGGCTTCCAACCAAGACTACTGCATCCTGATAGACTATCATTCAAACTAGATGGAGGCATAAAAACATTCTCTGAACATGCAACAGTTGAAGGAATCAATTATCACCAAGCTTACCCTGAAAGAAGTTCTGAAAGTTCTCCTATAAACAATCAGATCACCACAATATGCCATGTATCAGAACACTAAAAACTACAATAATGAGATTTCCGGAGGCGGAGCTATGAGCAGCAGATCGCTTTCTCTCCTCTCCTCTCCTCTCCCGGATCAACTAGGAATACCAAAAGAGACCACCCGGACCGAAACAAGACAGGACTAGAATGACCACAGGAACCCAGTAAATCACCCGTGAGTACAAACACGCGTGGCTGGTGACAGAGAGGAGAGAGGGGCCTAAGGAGAGATTAAGTGGCTGCTAACAGTTCGACAGTTTATCAGTGGAGACACCACGTCCAGTCTGCTCCACAACAACTGGACAGCTGAAGGGAGGAAAGGACTCCCCAGAGACTCACAAAGTGCAACTCTGTGTCTCCATTGCTACTGCCCTCAGAATCTGGAGCAGCAACAGGGAGGGACACCAGGGGACAGAGATCTAACTGGGAAACTCAGGAGAAGACCCATACCTCCGTGGCATAGCTGAGGGGCTGTGAAAATTTCTTTGCATAACCACTGGATTATCTCTGCCACACCCTGCTTTATCTCTTGGTCAGGAGTCAGTGATTAAGCTAAGAAGCCTATTGATAGTTTAAAAGCCCTCAGGCTCCCATAGCCTACAGGGAAGAAATAAAAGAGGCTTTTACACCACTGAGCTCCAACTCAGGGATTGAAAAAACTGTTAACTTCCACCATGGTTCTTCTTCTTCTAGCGTTTGTCCTTCTTCCGTAGCCAGTCAACAGCATCAGGTTGAGCCTGATGTAAAGTTTCGAGACCTCCTTTGAATCTGGAGAGGTGGCAGTCGTTGACTATGTGGGTCATAGTCTGTCTGGAGCCGCAGGGGCAGTTCGGGTCGTCTCTGGCTCCCCAGCGGTGGAACATAGTGGCGCACCGGCCATGGCCTGTTCGATAGCGATTGAGGAGAGCCCAATTATAGTGTGCTAGGTCAAAGCCGGGCTGACGCTTGCAGGGGTCTGTGATGAGGTGTTTGTTCTTTACCTCAGCTAACTGCCAGCTCTGTTTCCAAGAGACTGGAACAGAGAAGTTCAGTGTAGGCGTAGGGGACCAGATTGGGTGACGAGACGTCAAGCGTTGAACAGGGTGGGTGAAGATATCCACGTATATTGGCAGGTCAGGTCGAGCGTAGATGTGGGAAATGAACTTAGATGATGCTGCATCCCGATGAATATCTGGCAGGGCAATGTTGCTAAGAACTGGCAGCCATGGAACCGGGGTGGAACGGATGGTTCCAGAAATTATCCTCATGGAGGAATATAATTTGGAATCGACCACGGCAAACCCTTTAATTAAATTAATTAAATTACTTAGACACAAGTCAATCCAGGCAATAGTGATCAATAATTTGAAAAGTACTGATAAAGGGAACTCATAACATAATATATAAAATGGTTAAAACAACAAGAAAAAATATTGGAGACTCGAACCAGGACAAGAGTCCAGCTAAAAGTCCTCCAGAGGGTGAAGCACAAAACAACGAGTTCAACATCCAAACATTAGCTAAGGAAATAATAACAGGAGTGAGTAAAGAATTTGAAAAAAATTGTAATCAGAAATGCAGGAACAACAAATGAGAATATGGAAGAAAATTCTAATAATCTCATGGTTATTAGAGAGCTAAAAGCTGAAATAGCTGAGCTAAGAAGGCAACTAGCTGAACAAGCTAAAACAGTATCAGAGCAGGGCAACAAAATAGATGAACTCCAGAAAGCAGTAGAGGGCAGAGAGAATAGAATCTATGAGGCTGAAAACAGAATTAGCAAGATTGAGGATGAATTAGAGACAACTAAAAAAGAAGTAAGAGATCTCAAAAAGAGATTAAGAGATGCTGAAAACAACAACAGAGTCCTATGGGATGACTTCAAAAGAAACAATATACGCATTATTGACTTACCAGAGGAAGAAAGAGAAGGAGAGGAAGAAAGCATTCTCCACGCCATAATAGCTGAAAATTTCTCTAGTCTAGACAACACCAAAGAGATAAAGATTCAAGAAGCCCAGAGGGTCCCAAACAGAATTAACCCAGACCTAAAGACACCAAGACATGTCATACTTAGAATGGAAAGGAATAAGGATAAAGAAAGGATCCTCAAGGCTGCAAGAGAAAAACAAAGAGTCATCTTCAAAGGAAAACCCATAAGATTAGCAGCAGACTTCTCCATACAAACACTACAGGCCAGAAGAGAATGGCAAGATATCTATCAAGTGCTCAATGAGAAAGGCTTTCAGCCAAGAATACTAGACTGTCATTCAGACTAGATGGAAGCATCAAAACCTTCTCAGACAAGCAACAGTTGAAGGAAGCAACCATCACCAAGCCTGCCCTGAAAGAAGTTCTGAAAGGTCTCCTATAAACAACCAGACCACCACAAATAGGACATATATCAAAACACTCTAAAACTCCACAAGAATGGCGTTAAAATATCTTCAATCTTTGATATCAATAAATGTCAATGGCCTGAATTCACCTATTAAAAGACACAGAGTAGGAAGATGGATCAGAAAACACAACCCAACAATATGTTGTTTACAAGAAACTCACCTAACTCAACAAGACAAACACAGACTTAAAGTGAAAGGATGGAAAGCTATCATACAAGCCAATGGCCCACAAAAAAGGGCAGGAACAGCTATTCTCATATCTGACATGATAGACTTTAAAATAGATAAGATTAAAAAAGATAGGAATGGACACTACTTAATGCTCAGAGGATCAGTCAATCAAGAGGACTTAACAATTATTAATATCTATGCACCCAATGAGAAGCCATCTAAATACATCAAATTTCTACTGAAAGAGCTACAGCAATATATTAACAGTAACACAATCATAGTAGGGGACTTCACCACCCCACTATCTCAACTTGACAGATCATCCAGGAAGAAAATCAGTAAAGACATAAGGGAGCTAAATGAAGAGATAGATAAACTAGAACTATTGGACATTTTCAGAGTCATTCATCCCAAGAAACTGGAATACACATTTTACTCAAATCCGCATGAATCATTCTCAAGGATAGACCATATGTTAGGCCACAAAGACAGCATCAGCCTATTCAAGAGCACTGAAATCATCCCAAGCATCTTCTCAGACCACAGTGGAATTAAACTAACACTTAACAATCAACAAAAGATTAGTAACAGTCCCAAAATGTGGAAGCTCAACAGTACACTTCTTAACAACTTCTGGGTCAAAGAGGAAATCAAGGAAGAAATCAAAATGTTTTGAGAGTTCAGTGAAAATGAAGACACAAGCTATCAAAATATTTGGGACACAGCTAAAGCAGTCCTAAGAGGGAAGTTCATAGCTATACAAGCACACATTAGGAAACAAGAAAAGGCACAAATAAACAGCCTGATTGCACATCTTAAAGACCTAGAGGAAGAACAACAAAGGAATCCTAAAGCAACCAGAAGGACAGAAATCACTAAAGTTAGAACAGAAATAAATAACATTGAGAATAGGAAAACCATACAAAAGATCAATGAAAGTAAATGTTGGTTCTTCGAAAGAGTAAACAAAATCGACAAACCTTTAGCCAGACTCACAAAACAAAAAAGGGAGAAGACCCAAATAAATCAGATAGTAAATGAAAGAGGAGATATCACAACAGACACTGCAGAAATTCAACATATAATGCGAGGCTTCTATGAACAACTATATGCCACCAAGATAGAGAACCTGGAAGAAATGAATGATTTCCTAGATACCTACCAACTTCCAAAACTAAGTAAAGAGGAAGTGGATGCCATGAACAGGCCCATCAGAGCTAATGAAATTGAAACAGTTATCAAAAATCTTCCCCAAAATAAAAGTCCTGGACCAGATGGTTTTACAAATGAATTCTACAAAACTTTCAAAGAAGAACTAATACCTCTACTTTTAAAAGTCTTCCAGAAGATTGAAGACACTGGAATACTCCTGCCAGCTTCTATGAAGCCAAAATCACCCTGATACCAAAAGCAGACAGGGACACAACCAAAAAAGAAAACTACAGACCAATATCTCTGATGAACATAGATGCGAAAATATTGAACAAAATTCTAGCCAACCGGATACAGCAGTATATCAAAAAGATTGTTCATCATGACCAAGTGGGGTTTATCCCAGGCATGCAAGGTTGGTTTAATATACGTAAATCAATCAATGTGATCCACCACATCAACAAAAGCAAGACCAAAAACCACATGGTCATATCAATTGATGCAGAGAAAGCCTTTGACAAAATACAACATCCCTTTATGATCAAAACACTACAAAAAATGGGAATAGAATAGATGGAAAATTCCTGAAGACAGTGGAGTCTATATATAGCAAACCTACAGCCAACATCATACTCAATGGTGAAAAACTGGAAGCATTTCCCCTCAGATCAGGTACTAGACAGGGCTGCCCACTATCACCATTACTATTCAACATAGTGTTGGAAGTTCTTGCCATGGCAATCAGGCAGGAGCAAGGAATTAAAGGCATACAGATTGGAAGAGAAGAAGTCAAACTGTCCTTATTTGCAGATGACATGATAGTATACATGGAAAAACCTAAGGAATCCAGCAAGAAGCTTTTGGAAATCATCAGGCAATACAGTAATGTGTCAGGCTACAAAATTAACATTCAAAAGTCAGTGGCATTCCTCTATGCAAACACTAAGTTAGAAGAAATTGAAATCCAGAAATCAGTTCCTTTTTCTATAGCAACAAAACCAATAAAATATCTAGGAGTAAACCTAACCAAAGAAGTGAAAGACTTGTATACTGAAAATTATGAGTCACTACTCAAAGAAATTGAAAAAGACACAAAGAAGTGGAAAGATATTCCATGTTCATGGGTTGGAAGAATTCACATCATCAAAATGAATATATTACCCAGAGCCATCTACAAATTTAATGCTATCCCCATCAAGATCCCAAGCACATTTTTTAGGAGAATAGAAAAAAGGCTACAAATGTTTATCTGGAACCAGAAAAGACCTAGAATTGCCAAAACAATCTTGAGAAAAAAGAACAGAACTGGAGGCATAACACTCCCAGATCTCAAACTGTATTATAGGGCCATTGTCATCAAAACTGCTTGGTACTGGAACATACACACTGACCAGTGGAATAGAATTGAGAGCCCAGAAATGAGGCCCCACACCTATGGACATCTAATCTTTGACAAAGGGGCCCAGACTATTACATGGGGAAAGCAGAGTCTCTTCAACAAATGGTGTTGGAAACAATGGGTTGAAACATGCAGAAGAATGAAACTGAACCACTGTATTTCACCAAATACAAAAGTAAATTCCAAGTGGATCAAGGACTTGGATGTTAGACCAGAAACTATCAGATACTTAGAGGAAAATACTGGCAGAACTTTTTTCCGCATAAATTTTAAAGACATTTTCAATGAAACGAATCCAATTACAAGGAAGACTAAGGCAAGTATAAACCTATGGGACTACATAAAATTAAAAAGCTACTTCACAGCAAAAGAAACCACTACCCAAACCAAGAGACCCCTCACAGAATGGGAGAAGATCTTTACATGCCATATATCAGATAAGAGGCTAATAACCAGAATATATAAAGAACTTGCAAATCTCAACAACAAGTCAACAAATAACCCCATCCAAAAATGGGGGGAGGACATGGACAGAATATTCACCACAGAAGAGATCCAAAAGGCCAAGAAACACATGAAAAAATGCTCCAAGTCTTTGATTGTCAGAGAAATGCAAATCAAGACAACAATGAGATACCACTTCACTCCTGTGAGAATGTCATACATCAGAAAAGGTAACAGCAGCAAATGCTGGAGAGGGTGTGGGGTCAAAGGAACCCTCCTGCACTGCTGGTGGGAATGTAAACTGGTCCAACCTCTGTGGAGAACAGTCTTGAGAACTCTCAGAAGGCTAGAAATGGACCTACCCTATGACCCTGCAATTCCCCTCCTGGGCATATATCCTAAGGAACCCAACACATCCATCCAAAAAGATCTGTGTACACACATGTTCTTGGCAGCACAATTTGTAATAGCCAAAACCTGGAAGCAACCCAGGTGTCCAACAACAGATGAGTGGCTGACCAAGTTGTGGTCTATATACACAATGGAATACTACTCAGCTGTAAAAAATGGTGACTTCACCATTTTCAGCCGATTTTGGATGGATCTTGAAAAAATCATGTTGAGTGAAATAAGTCAGAAACTGAAGGATGAATATGGGATGATCTCACTCTCAGGCCGAAGTTGAAAAACAAGATTAGAAAAGAAAACACAAGTCAAACCTGAAATGGAATTGGAGTATTACACCAAAGTAAAAGAGAATACAGGTCCATGAAAGATGATGAATGACATAGTGGGGGTTCTATTGTTAAATGGGAATCTGGGGAATGTTATGCATGTACAAACTATTGTAAAAAAAACTACAATAATGGCATTAAAATATCTTCAGTCTATAATATCAATAAATGTCAATGGCCTGAATCCACCTATTAAATGGCACAGAGTAGGAAGTTAGATCAGAAAATACAACCAAACCATATGTTGTCTGCAGGAATCCCTCCTAACTCAACAAGACAAACATAGACTCAATGTGAAAGGATGGAAAACTTTGTATAAGCCAATGGACCACAAAAAAGGGTGGGAATAGCTATTCTCATATCTGACATGATAGACCTTAAAATAAATAAAATTTAAAAAGAAAGGGATGGACATTACTTAGTGCTCAGAGGATCAGTCAATCAAGAAGTCTTAACAGTTATTAACATTTATGCAACCAATGAGAGACCATCTAAATACATCAAGCATCTTCTGAAAGAGCTACAATATATTAACAGCAACACAGTAATAGTAGGGGACTTAAACAACCCACTCCCTCAACTTGATAGATCCTCCATACAGACAATCAACAAAGAAACAAGGGAGCTAAATGAAGAGATAGATAAACTAGAACTATTGACATTTTCAGAATCATTCACCCCAAGAAACTGGAATACACATTCTACTCAAGTTCACATGGGTCATTCTCAGGATATGACCCATGTGTATGTTAGGCCACAAAGACAGTGTCAACAAATTCAGTTCATGAAATCATCCCAAGCATCTTCTCAGACCACAGTGGAATTAAAGTAACACTTAACAATAAACAATAAATTAGTAAAGGTCCCAAATATGGAAACTAAACAGTATACTACTTAATAACTACTGGGTCAAAGAGGAAATAAAGGAAGAAAACAAAATGTTTTGAGAGTTCAATGAAAATGAAGACATTGGGAGTCGGGCTGTAGCGCAGCGGATTAAGCGCAGGTGGCGCAAAGCACAAGGACTGGCATAAGGATCCCGGTTCGAACCCCGGCTCCCCACCTGCAGGGGAATTGCTTCACAGGCGGTGAAGCAGGTCTGCAGGTGTCTATCTTTCTCTCCTCCTCTCTGTCTTCCCCTCCTCTCTCCATTTCTCTATGTCCTATCCAATAATGACAACAACAATAATAACTACTACAATAAAACAACAAGAGCAACAAAAGGGAATAAATAAATAAATAATAAAAAAATAGAAATAAAATGAAGACACAAACTATAAAAATATTTGGGATATAGCTAAGGCAGTACTGAGAGGGATATTCATAGCCATACAAGTACACATTAGGAAACAATAAAAAGCTCAGATAAACAACCTGAATGCACATATTAAAGACTTCGAAGAGAAGAACAAAGGAAACCTAAAACAACCAGAAGGACTGAAATAACTAACGTTAGGGCAGAAATAAATGACATTAAAAATAAGAAAACCGGAAGTCGGGAGGTGGCGCAGTGGGTTAAGCACAGTTGGTGCAAAGCACAAGGGCTGGCTTAAGGATCCCGGTTCGAGCCCCTAGCTCCACACCTGCAGGGGAGTCGCTTCACAGGCGGTGAAGCAGGTCTGCAGGTGTCTTTCTCTCCCCCTGTCTTCCCGACCTCTCTCCATTTCTCTCTGTCCTATCTAACAACAAGGACATCAATAACAACAACAATAACTACAACAATAATGAAAAACCACAAGGGCAACAAAAGGGAAAATTAAAAAAAAAAAGAAAATAAGAAAACCATACAAAAGATCAATGGAAGTAAGTGTTGGTTCTTTGAAAGAGTAAACAAAATTGACAGATTTTAGCCAGACTCACAAAACAAAAAAGGAAGAAGACTCAAATAAATAAGACTGTAAATGAAAGAAGAGATATCACAACAGACACCACAGAAATTCAACATATCATGCAAGGCTTCTATGAACAACAATATGCCACCAAACTAGGGAACCTAGAAGAAATGGACAAATTCCTAGAGACCTACAAAGTTCCAAAATTAAATAAAGAAGAACTAGAAAATATGAACAGGTCAATCATAGCCAAAGAAATTGAAACAGTTATCAAAAACCTTCCCAAGAATATAAGTCCTGGACCAGATGGTTTTAAAAATGAATTTTACACAACAAGACAACAAATAACCCCATCCAAAAATGGGGGGAGGACATGGATAGAATATTCACCACAGAAGAGATCCAAAAGGCAGAGAAACACATGAAAAAATGCTCCAAGTCTCTGATTGTCAGAGAAATGCAAATCAAGACAACAATGAAATACCACTTCACTCCTGTGAGAATGTCATACATCAGAAAAGGTAACAGCAGCAAATCCTGGAGAGGGTGTGGGGTCAAAGGAACCTTCCTTCCTACATTCCTGGTGGGAATGTCAATTGGTCCAACCTCTGTGGAGAACAGTCTGGAGAACTCTCAGAAGGCTAGAAATGGACCTACCCTATGACCCTGCAATTCCTCTCCTGGGGATATATCCTAAGGAACCCAACACATCCATCCAAAAAGATCTGTGTACACATATGTTCTTGGCAGCACAATTTGTAATAGCCAAAACCTGGCAGCATCCCAGGTGTCCAACAACAGATGAGTGGCTGAGCAAGTTGTGGTATATATACACAATGGAATACTACTCAGCTATAAAAAATGGTGACTTCACTGTTTTCAGCCGATCTTAGATGGACCTTGAAAAATTAATGTTAAGTGAAATAAGTCAGAAACAGAAGGATGAATATGGGATGATCTCACTCTCAGGCAGAAGCTGAAAAACAAGATCAGAAAAGAAAACACAAGTAGAACCTGAAATGGAATTGGCGTATCGCACCAAAGTAAAAGACTCTGGGGTGGGTGGGTGGAGAGAATACAGGTCCAAGAAGAATGACAGAGGACCTGGTGGGGGTTGTATTGTTATATGGAAAACTGGGAAATGTTATGCATGTACAAACTATTGTATTTACTGTTGAATGTAAAACATTAATTTCCCAATAAAGAAATTTAAAAAAATAAATTAAAAAATGAATTTTATGGGGGGCCAGGCGGTAGTGCAGTGGGTTAAGCGCACATGGTGCAAAGCACAAGGACCCCAGTTCAAGCCCCTGGCTCCCCACCTGCAGGGGTTTGCTTCACAAGCAATGATGTGGGTCTGTAGGTGTCTGTCTTTCTTCCCTCCCTCTCTGTCTTCCCTCTCCTCTCTGGATTTCTCTCTGTCCTATCCAACAACAATGGCAGCAATGACAACAACAATAATAATAACTATAACAATAATGATAAACAACAAGAGCAACAAAAGAGAAAAACTGGCCTCCAGGAGCAGTGGATTTGTAGTGCAGCCACTGAGCCCCAGCAATAACCCTGGAGGCAAAAAAGTAAATAAAATAAAATAATAAAAATGAGTTTTACAAAACCTTCAAGGAAGAGTTAAAACCTCTACTTCTAAAACTCTTTCAAAAGGTTACTATTCTTTTTGATGTATGACATTCTCACAGATGTGAAGTCGTATCTCATCCCTCACTTCTTCTAGCCCTTCGTCTGCATCTCTCATTCTTCTTCTCTCCTTAGTCTCCATTACCTTTTCACACCTGAGTCAGAATACTAGTGCCACTCATCCCTCTCCAACACCCACAGGAGTCAGTGATCCTAATGTGATAGGTAGTGTCATTTCTTTTGGTCTTCTTCTCCTAGTCCTCCTCGTCATCGTCGTCATCATCATCCTACACCTTCTCCTCCTCCACCTTCTTGCTCTCCCTCCTCTTCCTCCTTGCTAGGACTTGGTGCTAGCACTATGAATCCACCACTCCTGGTGGCCATATTTTTCTTCAGTAGAGGGGCTCAAACCTAGCTGTACATGGTAATGTGTGCACTTAGCCAGATGTGCCACAGTGGGGCCCTGGTAGTATCATTTCTTCATTTAAATTTTTCCAAAAACCTTTGTGTCAATCTGGAAAAGTTTCTAAAATGCAAGGTGCATAAGCACAGGAAATTTGGGCTATTTTACTCAGAATTTATTCACAGTATGTAAACTTTTCCTTGTACATAGTAGGCATTAAATGAGTAATTGCTAAATGGATGCATGAAATATAGTTGTGAGGACTATAGAGATAGGGTAGCAATAAAGCATGGGACTTACTTGTTTGGTATTTTAGATTCTGTCACTAGTACTGCCCATAGCCATAACTGAGCAGTACTCTAGGGAAAAAACTGTGAAATATAATTGTATTAAAATTTAATTTCAAGGCCAACAAAATAGCTTGCTGAAATAGAGTGCTGCTTTTCCATGTGTGCAACCCAGGGTCAAGTTCAGCCCCTATCACATTAAAAGAGACTTCAGTGCTATAAACTCTCACTTTTTCTGTCTCTTTGTCTCTGCTATCTAAAAATAGTAATTATGGCATAAAACAATAAAAACCCACTATCTCAGAGATAACACAGACAAGCTACATGGAACAGATAATGGGAAAGAATATTTTTATTGCTGTTTATTTATTGGATAGAAACAGAGATAATTCAAAGGGGAAGGGAGAGGTAAAGAGGGGCGTGAGAAAAAGATACACCTATAGCACTGGCTCACCTCTCACAAAGCTTTCCCCCTACAGGTGGGGACAGGGGCCTGGAATGTGAGTCTTTGCACATTATAATGTGTGCATTCAATCAGGTGTTCTACCACTTGACCCCCCCCCCCACTCCTACTCTGCAAAACAGGTCTGCAGGAGAGAAATTGCAAATTTCCAGTGGATAAATATAGATGATAAGTGGGACCACAGGGTCAGGCAGTGGTGCACCTGATGGAGTACACACATTGCAGTGTGCAAAGACCCAGGTTCAAGCCCCGACTCCCCATCTGCACAGAGGAATCTTCATACATGGTAAAGCAGGTCTGCAGGTGTCTCTCTGTCTCTCTCCCTCTCTATTTCCCCCTCCCCTCTCAATTTCTCTCTGTCCCTATCTAATAAATAAAATAAAGTAAAACAAAACTAATTGGGACTACAATTACTTCTAATCCTTGATTCCTGGGCCCACATATGCTTCCTATTGAGGAACCTTAGTTCTCTAATTCAGTGAATACACTGTGCTCTGAAAGATATAACTCTATCTCTTCAGGATGTTACCTTATAACTAACCCTTTAGTTCTGCCTTGAAAACTGAAATCCAATAAGAATAAGAAAAGAAAAAAAAGTAAAAGGAAAACTTGTATATTCTGTATAGCTGACAGCCTCAGGTGATGCAAATTTTCATATCAGCTCTTCATCACCAGATGCAGTGAGGTGGCAATAGGAGACAGTGAATCTCCTGGTTGTAGTTCATTCTGCACCTCTTTCCCGGTGAAGCATCTCCCAATCAGTCACTTATTAGAAATAAGAATATAGAAATTGAATATCTATCTATGAGTGAGAACAACAATCCTGTAAACCATTTTGGAGATGCTTCAAAAATGTTATTTAACAAATTCCGTAATATTGATCTCCAGTATTATAGCTCAAAAGTAACCAAAGAATGAGACCTGAGGCTGCACAGAGGCCAGGAAATTACATTTGTTTCACATTAACAGGTTACAGATTGATTCCTACCAGACCTGAACACCTTGTATGGCAATATCCAGTTTTTACCTGCTTCAAGCTGGGTGAGGCACAAGCTGACTGTTTACAAACAGAGTCTGTCAAGGTACTGACAGTAAAGGTGAGAGCAGGTTGACTGTAATAAGAGCCATGGTTTCTCTCATTCTCCTGCCAATGGATTTTACATTTCAACACTGAAACATCTGAATATGATTATTCAGATGTTTATTATTATTATTATTATTGTTTATTATTATTCAGCCACCTCCACATCCACCCAAAGCTGGGTCTCCTCTAGATACTAATGAGAGGCCTATCCATCTTAAAATGGGATCTGTGGATTCTTAGCAGATGGCAACAATCAGCAGCAGTAACGGGCAACATCAAAAAACAGTGCTACAGATAGCCCACAAGAAGTGCTCCCTTCCAGGAAAGATTAAGCCATATGGAAGAGGAAGCTAGTGAATCACTCTCTTCTAAAATGATTTGTATGGGGGTTCGGGTGGTAGTGCAGCAGGTTAAGCACACATGGTGCAAAGTGCAAAGACCTGCGCAAGGATCCTTGTTCGAGCCCCTGCTTCCCCACCTTCAGGGGAGTCGCTTCACAAGTGGTGAAGCAGGTCTGCAGGTGTCTATCTTTCTCTCCCCTTCTTTGTCTTCCCCTTCTCATTTGATTTCTCTCTGCCCTATCCAACAACATCAATAACAATGATAATAATAACCACAACAACGATAAAAAATATTTAAAAAAACAAGAGCAACAAAAGGGCAAAAAATAGCCTCCAGGAGCAGTGGACTCATGGTGCAGGCACCGAGCCCCAGCAGTAACCCTGGAGCAAAAAAAAAAAAGTTTTGTATGGGGGTAAAACAGCACCCACAATTACCAACTGTGTTCTGGAGTCAGCAACTAGTGTATTAAACAAAGAATATGTAAATAATAACCTGTTGAGTAGGGAGGCACAAGCTGGTTTGGAATGTATTAGCCCAACTATCCAATCTCCCACTGTGAGCAAGTGAAGACTTGAGATGTTTTGACTGAAGGTGCAGTTTCAATGCAATTCATAGGTTTATTAGTCATAGATGCCATACGCAGGGGCCAAGGGATTAGTGCAATGTTCAGGGGAAGGGTAATCCATTGTCCCTAGACACAAGAGAATAGGAGATAGAGAGCAGGATAAAGAGGGTGCCTGTGGTGGAGTCCTCTCTCAGGTCACAATACACATCCAGACAATGGTGTGAGCAGGGCACATATAAAATACATAGGAAGTAACTGGAAATAACTGTATGCTCCTCGAAGTCTCTCTCCTTTAGCACCTGTTGGGGGGAAAACATTCCATGAGAAGCCAGGGAGGAGGCAGAAACATGAGATTTCAGAGATTTTACATACCCAGGACAGGATCATAAAACATGAGGATAGTACATGTGTAAGAACAGGGGTAATTACCCTTCTGGATATCTGTCTTCAGCAGGGACCTTCCCCTCTCACCTACAACTTCTGGGAATCAGCTTTGCATCACCAGATAGTGATGCAGATAGTGATCACTCATACAGTGAGGTGTCAAGTTTGTCATCCTCTTTCACATGTGCTTTAATAAGGACTGTCAGCAAAAAGGACCCTGGGCTGAGTAGGCACATGTGTGTAGATGGTGCTTCCCACTATTGGGGCAAATTTCTAGCTGGGAATTAAAACTCTCAGAGGGACAAACAAAAAAACTCAGATCCCCCTACTCCTTTTCCTACCTGAAACCCTTCTTCCTCCAAATCAGAGCTCCAATAACCACAACTCCAAGAAGAAGTAGACCAACAAAGAAGCCTGTGCTGGGGGTGGAGGACTCAGGTGGCTCTGGGAAGGGAAGAGAAGAAAGAGGACTTGATTCCCAGGTCTCTGCCTGGACTCTGTTGAAGTTCTGTAGAAAGACTAGTGATTCTCTTGAGAAATGACTTTGTGCCCATGTCCCCCTACTTACCCCATCTTAGGATAAGGGGCTCAGGCAGCCCCATGTGTCGCACATGGCAGGTGTATCTATGCTCCTCTCCAGAAGGCGCCACCACAGCTGCCCACTTCTGGAAGGTTCCATCTCCCCCAGGCCTGGTCTCCACAAGTTCTGTGTCCTGGGTCAGGTCCTCCTCATCACGATGCCAAGTGAGGGTGATCTCTGCAGGGTAGAAGCCCTGGGCCCAGCACTTCAAGGTGGCCTCCTGGTCAGAGATGGAGTGACGGGTCACATGTGTCTTTGGAGGGTCTGGGGAAGGCACATAGTTTAAAGGAACAGCTCATTAGTAATTCCGGGTTTCTCTCCTCCTTCGTCCCCTGAAACACTGGATCATTAAATGCCCTACAGAGAAAGGCAGGTCCTCTGAGCTAGTCACTCTCTTGTAAGGAATCTACCAGACAGACCCATTTTCCTGAACTTTGAAGGTTGTTTTTTTTAAATTCAGGTGCCCATCCCATGTTCCTTTCCCCCATTTGGCCCAGGAAGATGAAAGATAAGAAGGCTCCCCACCTAGCCCTTATGGCCATTCATACCTGCATGGTCCAAACTTTCTTTTCCATACTTCAGAAATCTGAGAAGCGATCTCACACATCCAGACTGTAGATGATTCCTGACATGCTCTGCCAAACCTGCTGCCTCCCAGTCACGCTTAGTGATCTCAGCCACTTTGTTTGCCGCTGTCCATGTGTGCAGGTCCTCGTTCAAGGAGATATAATCCTCACCATCATAGGCATGATCATCATATCCATGAAGGAATCGTCCATCCAACCCCACATCACAGCCACACATCCACTGGTAATTGTGAGACCCTACCCCAACCCTGTAGTTAGCTACAAGCACTTAGCGCTGTTCCAGACCACCCACAGAGGTAAAACCCAAACTGAAATAAAATTCATCAAAACCCAAAAGGATTTTTTGGAATGTTTTGGAATTTTTTGGGATGGGGTTGGGGAGATTCTTCTACCTGGCACTGGGAACTACTCTCTTTAATCATCTGAACCATTTTTCTTTTCTTTTTTTTTAACCAGCATTGCTCAGCTCTGACTTATGGTGGTGTGGGGGATTGAACCTGGGACTTTGGAGCCTCAGGCACAAGAGTCCCTTTGGATAACCATTATGCTATCTAACCCCCATCATCTGAACTTTTTCCACATTGCTCACCTGTCCTACTCTGGTTGTGGTAGGCACGAAATGTGTTCAGGCGATCTCTTGAAACTTGTGCCAGGTACTTGAACCACCATGTCTCTCCATCCAGGATCCATGGATCCAGCTTCTCCATCCATGATGTCAGTGCTTCTGCCCTTGGAATCGGGGCTTCATTGTTGAACAGCTCAAACCTTGTATCATCAATGTAGCCAACTGCGATAAAGTGAGTCTCTCTGCTTTGGGGCCCAGAAAGGGTGGTTTTAAAATACCTCAGAGAGTGGTGTCCTGGCAACAGGGAAGAACTGAGACCCATCCCAATTTTTGTCCTGTTGCAAATTGCTGGGTCAAGATTGATACGACCTGGAAAGAGCAATAGGAACATGTGAGAAGGAAGACAAAATAATGATGTCTGGGAAGACAAAATAATGGTTATGCAAAAGACTTTCATGCTTGAAGCTCTGAGATCCCAGGTTCAATCCCCAGCACCACCATAAGCCAGAGTGAGCAGTACTCGGGCCTCTCATTTCTCTCTCTCTCTCTCTCAAATAAAGTAAATAAAATATTTAAAAAGAAAAAGGAAAGATACAGTGAGATAAGAGAATGTTCAGGAGGTATGTTGAGAAGAGGGAGAAGTGGTGAGGACTCTGCACCTGGCAGAGGAAACTCTATTTTCTCTCAGTTCCTAAGTCCACCACCACAACCACCACCATCACCACCACCGCACTGCCTCTCTTTTCTCCGAAGGAACATACACTCTTCCCTCCCTACCCTGCACTCATGTGCCCAGGTCTCAGTCAGAGTCAGAGCCCCTGAAAGCAGCAGTGGTGAGGCTTGGGAGATTAATGACCTAGATCCTCTGTTCTGAGGAGAATTAGAGTTCGAGCGGTCCCTGTATACTCTACAGTCTGGAACCCCAAGGTATAAGTGGCTTCTGGAAAGACTTAAGGCTGCTGCCAGCTGTGGGAGTGAGAACTGGGGCTGTGACATGAGTATCCAGGCAAGAGCACCTGACAGGGGTGTGTGAGGGAGAAGTGGGAAGCCAGGCAGTGAGGAATCCCTGCCCCAAACACAGACCTGTTCCCTGAGAGATATGGCAGGAATGTGGTTCTTTCCCCCTGACCACCTCCTTCTGCCCCAAGCTTTCTACCACACTATCTTCCTGAATCTTAACCCAGGAGCTAAAATGATATCGGGGAGAGATCTCCAAGCTGAATCCACTAATTTCTCCTCTTACAGGAAACCTCTTCCTGGAATGACTGTCTACCTCCTACTCTTTCCTTAGCTCTTCCTGGAATCTTCTAGAAAATAACCCATTCCAAGAGAACTTGATGTCAGAGAGTGTTTTCCCTAGGAATAGAGGTGGAGGGATAACTATTTTCCTTTTATACTTGGGAATTACAGACAGGAGCTGGCAGAATCTAGAGTATCAGATTTATAAGCAAGTTCAAGCAACTTGCAAGTCCTGATATTGAGTATGTCTGAGTGAAACTATTGCTTTTATTCTCTCTTATTAGAAAATGAATAATTGGAGGTCAGGAGGTAGTGCAGCGGGTTAAGTGCACATGGCACAAAGCACAAGGACCAGTGTAAGGATCCTGGTTAGAGCCCCTGGCTCCCCATCTGTAGGGGAGTCGTTTCACAGGTGGTGAAGCAGGTCTGCAGGTGTCTTTCTCCTCCCCTCTCTGTCTTCCCCTCCTCTCTTCATTTCTCTCTGTCCTATCTAACAATGGTGTGGGGCTCACCCTAGGTGTTCTCTTCAGCAAAATTTTTAGTCAAAACAACCATCTGCCGCTTTGAGGCTCTGCAGCTCAGTTTCAAGAACACGTGTAAACTGCGACCCCTCCTGAAGAAGTGGGTGGATAACAATGAAAATCTACAGGAGATATGCAAAGCAGGCTTTTGCTCACTTCTTCTAATCCAGGTGGTGCGAGTGTGGTTCTGCAACCAGAAGGGCAAGCGATCAAACAATGACTATTCACAAAGAGAAGAATTTGAGGCTGCTGGACCTCCTTTCTGGGGGGGGGGGGACCAATATCATTTCCTCTAGCACCAGGGCCCCATTTTGGTACCCCTGGGAATGAGAACTCTGGGGTTAATACTAAGGCTTTGGGGATTTTAGTTCTAAATTTACCAAGAAAGGAATTGGGAACTTAAAGGGTAGGGGAAGTCTGTTGGGAGGAACTGGCTGAAGGGAAGGTGGTGTTCAAGATTTTAACTCCCAATTCACTTAATCTCTTTGTTCTTAAATAAAGAAGCCTGAGAGGAAAATAAACAAATAAATAAATGAATGTCAATGACCTGAATCCACCTATTAAAAGGCACAGAGTAGAAAGATGGGTCAGAAAATACAACCCAACCATATGTTGTCTGCAGGAAGCCCACCTAACTCAACAAGACAAACAGACTCAAAGTGAAAGGATGGATAACTACCATACAAGCCAATAGACCACCAAAAAGGAGCAGGAACAACTATGCTCATATCTGACACAATAGGGCTTAAAATAAATAAAAATTTAAAAGATAGGGATAGACATTACTTAGTGCTCAGAGGACTAAGAGTCAATCAAGAGGATTTAATGATTATCAACAACTATGCACCAAGGAGAGGCCATTTAAATATATCAAACATCTACTGAAAGAGCTATAGCAATATATTAACAGCAACACAGTAATTGTAGGGGACTTAAACACCCCACTCTCTCAACTTGACAGATCATCCAGGCAGAAAATCAATAAAGAAACAAGGAAGCTAAATAAAGAGACACATAAACTAGAACTACTAGACATTATCAGAGTAAAAAATGGTGATTTCACCATTTTCAGCCCATATTGGATGGAATTTGAAGAAACCATGTTAAGTAAAATAAGTCATAAACAGAAGGATGAATATGGGATGATCTCATTCCCAGACAGAAGTTGAAAACAAGATCAGAAGAGAAAATACTAAGCAAAACTTGGACTGGAGTTGGTGTATTGCACCAAAGTAAAAGACTCGGGTCGGGGGGAGAATACCAGTCCAAGAAGGATGACAGAGGACCTAGTGGGGGTTGTATTGTTATATGGAAAACTGAGAAATGTTACGCATGTACAAACTATTGTATTTACTGTTGAATGTAAAACATTAATTCCCCAATAAAATTTTTAAAAGACTTTAGGTTGGGGGCGGGGAGTTCAGGTCCTGGAACAGGATGGCAGAGGACTTAGTGGGGGTTGTATTGTTATGTGGAAAAATGAGAAATGTTATGCATGTACAAACTATTGTATTTACTGTCGACTAGTGGGTCAAAGGGTCTTTCTGCAAAACCTGTCTGATGCCTGGCCCGGAAAATACCAGACGACCCCGTCCCGCCCCTGGGAAGGTAAATCATGACCTGGACCTGAGTTCAAACAGGTCACCGTTCTCGCTCTGGTTGTAGTAGCGGCACAGGGTGTCCAGGTCCACTTGGAAGATCTGTGCTGTGAGCCTGCTGCGCCGCACTTGCTGCTCCCTGTACCCCGGGTCCTCCTCCACCCGGGAGGGGCAGGCGCGCCGCGCCGCACATGGAGGTTCTGGGCATCACCATTCAAACCGCTGCTTGTCCAGGTAGCCCTCGCTCAAGAAGCGGGGCCGGGACACTATGGTGCTTAAATACCTCAAGGAGTGGCAGCCTGGGGGCGGGCATGAAGGAGCTGAAAAATTCTGGATCCTCTTCCCAGTGCCATTCCCGGGTCCGAGGTAGTTGGAGTGGGGAGCAGTCTGTGGGGGCTAGGGAGGGGGGGATAGGTGGTTGGGGGTGGGGGTGGGGAATCTGAGCATATGAGGCTGCACCGGAGGCTGGAGAGTTAGAACGGGTGCCTCCCCACTTACAAGGAGCAAACCCTCTTCCTGGACAGAAGCTGGTCCTCCCTACCCCGCACTCACCAGGCCACGTCTCGATCAGCGTTAGAGCACCAGAGACTAGCAGGAAGAGGGTTCGGGGCGCCAAGATCCAGATCCTCCAAATCTGGGGAAAACCGGAGTCCAGACCTGCCATTAGAATTTTGCAACCTGGAACCTCCAGGACCCCGATTGTCTTCTCTAGAAACCTAACACCCAATCGGAGCAGGAACTGGGTGTCTTCACTAGTTTCCAGACAGGACCAGTGGTCTCAGGTTGGGAGAGGGAAAAGGAAACTCCAGAGATGAGAAATCTCGGGTTCTAAATGTCCCTGTCCCACACACTACACTTTAAGCTGAAACTCTGAAAACCAAGTCCTCCCAGGTTCCTGTGACTTGCCCTGACCCTCCGCCTCCAATATAACACTCTTTGGTCTGCCTAAGGAAACTCCCAGATTGGCTGCAAATTCCTTTCACGTGTTCTCTCTCTTGCAGGCTTTCTCTCTCTCTCTCTCTCTCTCTCTCTCTCTCTCTCTCTCTCTCTCTCTCCTCTTCCTTCTCCTCATCCTTCTCCCATTCCATCCCTGATTCCCCTTCTCCCTTTTCTCTCTCTCCCCTCCCTCCCTCCCTCTCCCCCCTCCTCTCTCTCACCCTCCCCACCCCTGAGCTGCATACTCCTTTTCACTCCTGTTGTCTTTCTTTTTCTCTCCCTCCCTCTCCCTCCCACCATCCCTGGTCCTCCCTTCTCCTGTTCTCTCTCTCCTTCTTTCTTTCTTTCTTCCCTCCTTTCTTTCTTTCTATCCTGGTTAATGGATTACAGTACAGTTGCTGACATACAGATACAATCTCCCATCTCTCTGTGACTGGTGTCTGCAAAACACTCCCACCAGCAATTTAGGTTCTTTATCACCACTAGGTACCCAAAATTCCCCCAACTCCCTCCCTTCCTCTCCTTCCCCAGAGTCCTTTGCACCAAAGCACTCTGGTGTTATTTCCATCACCCCCCTCTCTCAGCTGGACCCCTTATATTCTACCTCTTACCTCTTTTTCTGGCTGCTGCTAGAAAACTCATGCCTCAGAAAACTTGATACCAGTGAGTAAGCTCACCCTGGAAATGGAGCTGGAGAGACACACAATTTCTCTTTTCACCTGGTGGTGTGCCTGAAAACATCTGGCCCCATGGAGAACAAGTCAGTTTTCTTTTAAACATTTTATTTCTTTGCTGAGAAAGATAGGAGGAGAGAGAGAAAGAACCAGACATCTTCTGGTACATGTGCTGCTGGTGATCAAACTCAGGACCTTATGCTTGAGAGTCCAGTGCTTTATCCACTGTGCCACCTCCCAGACCACAAGAATAGGTCAGTTTTTAAAGCAGATTGATTGATTGATTGATTGATTGATTTACCAGAGCACTGCTCAACTCTTTCATAAGGTGGTGTTAGGAATTCAACCTGCTGGCCTCTGGGCCCTTAGGCCAACAAGTTGGTGTTCTAATAGACTGAGCTATCTCCCTGGTTCAGAGCCCAGATCATGGAGCTCCAGTAATGCTATTGGTTAGCAAGCGGTGTATATACAGAGCCCAGATGACTTTTTAAAAAATTAACTACAGTTGACAGTATAATCCTTGAGATCCCAAAGCATCAGGAATCTAATCTATAAAAGTGATTTAGGCCCTTTTGTAGAAATGTGTTTAGATGGCATTGCAGTCATACTCACAAAGTCCGACTCACAAAGTCCTTAGGCTTTATTTTCCCAAGCAATGTATCAATGACGACTGCAGGACCAGTGTGTATTTTAAGACACACAGTCTTCACTCCAAGACTGTGTGTCACATATATACCCTCAATATATGGAAAGATAATTTCTCATATATATTTTTAAGATTTTTTAAGACTTTATTTAATTTGATAGGACAAAGTGAAAATGAGAAGGGGGAGAGAGACAGAGAGATCTGTAGCACTGCTTCACCTCTTGTGAAATTTTCCCCATGCAGGTGGGGACTTGAGACTTGAACCTGGGTTCCTGTGCACTGTAGTGTGTGCACTTAACCAGGTACACCACTGCCTGGCCCCTTCACTATATATTTTTAATCAGAAAGAAGAATGTGAAAATTATTTCTCCAAAATGCAAGAGTTCGGATTCGACTTCCGGAGGCGGAGCTATGAGCAGCAGATCGCTTTCTCTCCTCTCCTCTCCTCTCCCGGATCAAATAGGAATACCAAAGGAGACCACCCGGACAGAAACAAGACAGGACTAGAATGACCACAGGAACCCAGTAAATCACCCGTGAGTACAAACACGCGTGGCTGGTGACAGAGAGGAGAGAGGGGCCTAAGGAGAGATTAAGTGACTGCTAACAGTTCGACAGTTTATCAGTGGAGACACCACCTCCAGTCTGCTCCACCAACAAGGGGACAGCTGAAGGGAGGAAAGGACTCCCCAGAGACTCACCAAGTGCAACTCTGAGTCTCCATTGCTACTACCCTCAGAATCTGGAGCAGCAACAGGGAGGGACACCAGGGGACAGAGATCTAACCGGGAAACTCAGGAGAAGACCTATACCTCGGTGGCATAGCTGAGGGGCTGTGAAAGTCTCTTTGCATAACCACTGGATTATCTCTGCCACACCCTGCTTTATCTCTTGGTCAGGAGTCAGTGATTAAGCTAAGAAGCCTATTGATAGTTTAAAAGCCCTCAGGCTCCCATAGCCTACAGGGAAGAAATAAAAGAGGCTTTTACACCACTGAACTCCAACTCAGGATTGAAAAAACTGTTAACTTATATAAAATGGTTAAAACAACAAGAAAAAATATTGGAGACTCGAACCAGGACAAGAGTCCAGCTAAAAGTCCTCCAGAGGGTGAAGCACAAAACAATGAGTTCAACATCCAAACATTAGCTAGTGAAATAATAACAGGAGTGAGTAAAGAATTTGAAAAAATTGTAATCAGAAATGCAGGAACAACAAATGAGAATATGGAAGAAAATTCTAATTATCTCATGGTTATTAGAGAGCTGAAAGCTGAAATCACTGAGCTAAGAAGGCAACTAGCTGAACAAGCTAAAACAGTATCAGAGCAGGGCAACAAAATAGATGAACTCCAGAAAGCAGTAGAGGGCAGAGAGAATAGAATCAATGAGGCTGAAGACAGAATTAGCAAGATTGAGGATGAATTAGAGACAACTAAAAAAGAAGTAATAGATCTCAAAAAGAGATTAAGAGATGCTGAAAACAACAACAGAGTCCTATGGGATGACTTCAAAAGAAACAATATACGCATTATTGGCTTACCAGAGGAAGAAAGAGAAGGGGAGGAAGAAAGCGTTCTCCAGGCCATAATAGCTGAAAATTTCTCTAGTCTAGACAACATCAAAGACATAAAGATTCAAGAAGCCCAGAGGGTCCCAAACAGAATTAACCCAGACCTAAAGACACCAAGACATGTCATACTTAGATTGGAAAGGAATAAGGATAAAGAAAGGATCCTGAAGGCTGCAAGAGAAAAACAAAGAGTCACCTACAAAGGAAAACCCATAAGATTAGCAGCAGACTTCTCCATACAAACACTACAGGCCAGAAGAGAATGGCAAGATATCTATCGAGTGCTCAATGAGAAAGGCTTTCAGCCAAGAATACTATATCCTGCTAGATTGCCATTCAGACTAGATGGAAGCATCAAAACCTTCTCAGACAAGCAACAGTTGAAGGAAGCAACCATCACCAAGCCTGCCCTGAAAGAAGTTCTGAAAGGTCTCCTATAAACAACCAGACCACCACAAATAGGACATATATCAAAACACTCTAAAACTCTACAAGAATGGCGTTAAAATATCTTCAATCTTTGATATCAATAAATGTCAATGGCCTGAATTCACCTATTAAAAGACACAGAGTAGGAAGATGGATCAGAAAACACAACCCAACAATATGTTGTCTACAGGAAACTCACCTAACGCAACAAGACAAACACAGACTTAAAGTGAAAGGATGGAAAACTATCATTCAAGCCAATGGCCCACAAAAAAGGGCAGGAACAGCTATTCTCATATCTGAAATGATAGACTTTAAAATAGATAAGATTAAAAAAGATAGGAATGGACACTACTTAATGCTCAGAGGATCAGTCAATCAAGAGGACTTAACAATTATTAATATCTATGCACCCAATGAGAAGCCATCTAAATACATCAAACTTCTACTGAAAGAGCTACAGCAATATATTAACAGTAACACAATCATAGTAGGAGACTTCACCACCCCACTATCTCAACTTGAGAGATCATCCAGGAAGAAAATCAGTAAAGACATAAGGGAGCTAAATGAAGAGATAGATAAACTAGAACTATTGGACATTTTCAGAGTCATTCATCCCAAGAAACTGGAATACACATTTTACTCAAATCCACATGGATCATTCTCAAGGATAGACCATATGTTAGGCCACAAAGACAGCATCAGCCTATTCAAGAGCACTGAAATCATCCCAAGCATCTTCTCAGACCACAGTGGAATTAAACTAACACTTAACAATCAACAAAAGGTTAGTAACAGTGCCAAAATGTGGAAGCTCAATAGTACACCTCTTAACAACTTCTGGGTCAAAGAGGAAATCAAGGAAGAAATCAAAATGTTTCGAGAGTTCAATGAAAATGAAGACACAAGCTATCAAAATATTTGGGACACAGCTAAAGCAGTCCTAAGAGGGAAGTTCATAGCTATAGAAGCACACATTAGGAAACAAGAAAAGGCACAAATAAACAGCCTGATTGCACATCTTAAAGACCTAGAAGAACAACAACAAAGGAATCCTAAAGCAAGCAGAAGGACAGAAATTACTAAAGTTAGGGCAGAAATAAATAATATTGAGAATAGGAAAACCATACAAAAGATCAATGAAAGTAAATGTTGGTTCTTCGAAAGAGTAAACAAAATCGACAAACCTTTAGCCAGACTCACAAAACAAAAAAGGGAGAAGACCCAAATAAATCGGATAGTAAATGAAAGAGGAGAAATCACAACAGACACTGCAGAAATTCAACATATCATGCGAGGCTTCTATGAACAACTATATGCCACCAAGATAGAGAACCTGGAAGAAATGAATGATTTCCTAGATACCTACCAACTTCCAAAACTAAGTAAAGAGGAAGTGGATAACATGAACAGGCCCAGCAGAGATAATGAAATTGAAACAGTTATCAAAAATCTTCCCAAAAATAAAAGTCCTGGACCAGATGGTTTTACAAATGAATTCTACAAAACTTTCAAAGAAGAACTAATACCTCTACTTTTAAAAGTCTTCCAGAAGATTGAAGACACTGGAGTACTCCCTGCCAGCTTCTATGAAGCCAACATCACCCTGATACCAAAAGCAGACAGGGACACAACCAAAAAAGAAAACTACAGACCAATATCTCTGATGAACATAGATGCGAAAATATTGAACAAAATTCTAGCCAACCGGATACAGCAGTATATCAAAAAAATTGTTCATCATGACCAAGTGGGGTTTATCCCAGGCATACAAGGTTGGTTTAATATACGTAAATCAATCAATGTGATCCACCACATCAACAAAAGCAAGACCAAAAACCACATGGTCATATCAATAGATGCAGAGAAAGCCTTTGACAAAATACAACATCCCTTTAGGATCAAAACACTACAAAAAATGGGAATAGATGGAAAATTCCTGAAGATAGTGGAGTCTATATATAGCAAACCTACAGCCAACATCATACTCAATGGTAAAAAACTGGAAGCATTTCCCCTCAGATCAGGTACTAGACATGGCTGCCCACTATCACCATTACTATTCAACATAGTGTTGGAAGTTCTTGCCATAGCAATCAGGCAGGAGCAAGGAATTAAAGGCATACAGATTGGAAGAGAAGAAGTCAAACTCTCCTTATTTGCAGATGACATGATAGAATACATGGAAAAACCTAAGGAATCCAGCAAGAAGCTTTTGGAAATCATCAGGCAATACAGTAATGTGTCAGGCTATAAAATTAACATTCAAAAGTCAGTGGCATTCCTCTATGCAAACACTAAGTTAGAAGAAATTGAAATCCAGAAATCAGTTCCTTTTTCTATAGCAACAAAAACAATAAAATATCTAGGAATAAACCTAACCAAAGAAGTGAAAGACTTGTATACTGAAAATTATGAGTCACTACTCAAAGAAATTGAAAAAGACACAAAGAAGTGGAAAGATATTCCATGTTCATGGGTTGGAAGAATTAACATCATCAAAATGAATATATTACCCAGAGCCATCTACAAATTTAATGCTATCCCCATCAAGATCCCAAGCACATTTTTTAGGAGAATAGAACAAATGCTACAAATGTTTATCTGGAACCAGAAAAGACCTAGAATTGCCAAAACAATCTTGAGAAAAAAGAACAGAACCGGAGGCATCACACTGCCAGATCTCAAACTGTATTATAGGGCCATTGTCATCAAAACTGCTTGGTACTGGAACATGAACAGACACACTGACCAGTGGAATAGAATTGAGAGCCCAGAAATGAGGCCCCACACCTATGGACATCTAATCTTTGACAAAGGGGCCCAGACTATTATATGGGGGAAGCAGAGTCTCTTCAACAAATGGTGTTGGAAACAATGGGTTGAAACATGCAGAAGAATGAAACTGAATCACTGTATTTCACCAAATACAAAAGTAAATTCCAAGTGGATCAAGGACTTGGATGTTAGACCAGAAACCATCAGATACTTAGAGGAAAATATTGGCAGAACTTTTTTCCGCATAAATTTTAAAGACATTTTCAATGAAACGAATCCAATTACAAGGAAGACTAAGGCAAGTATAAACCTATGGGACTACATCAAATTAAAAAGCTTCTTCACAGCAAAAGAAACCACTACCCAAATCAAGAGACCCCTCACAGAATGGGAGAAGATCTTTACATGCCATACATCAGATAAGAGTTTAATAACCAACATATATAAAGAGCTTGCCAGACTCAACAATAAGACAACAAATAACCCCATCCAAAAATGGGGGAAGGACTTGGACAGAATATTCACCACAGAAGAGATCCAAAAGGCCGAGAAACACATGAAAAAATGCTCCAAGTCTTTGATTGTCAGAGAAATGCAAATCAAGACAACAATGAGATATCACTTCACTCCTGTGAGAATGTCACACATCAGAAAAGGTAACAGCAGCAAATGCTGGAGAGGGTGTGGGGTCAAAGGAACCCTCCTGCACTGCTGGTGGGAATGTCAATTGGTCCAACCTCTGTGGAGAACAGTCTGGAGAACTCTCAGAAGGCTAGAAATGGACCTACCCTATGACCCTGCAATTCCCCTCCTGGGGATATATCCTAAGGAACCCAACACATCCATCCAAAAAGATCTGTGTACACACATGTTCTTGGCAGCACAATTTGTAATAGCCAAAACCTGGAAGCAACCCAGGTGTCCAACAACAGATGAGTGGCTGAGCAAGTTGTGGTATATACACACAATGGAATACTACTCAGCTGTAAAAAATGGTGACTTCACCGTTTTCAGCCGATCTTGGATGGACCTTGAAAAAATCATGTTGAGTGAAATAAGTCAGAAACAGATGGATGAATACGGGATGATCTCACTCTCAGGCCGAAGTTGAAAAACAAGATTAGAAAAGAAAACACAAGTCGAACCTGAAATGGAATTGGAGTATTACACCAAAGTAAAAGACTCTGGGGTGGGTGGGTGGGTGGGTGGGGAGAATACAGGTCCATGAAAAATGATGAATGAAATAGTGGGGGTTGTATTGTTAAATGGGAATCTGGGGAATGTTATGCATGTAAAAAAAAAAAAAGAAGTAGAAACGCAAAGCAGAAATTGACTGAGTTTGGAGTATGGCACCAAAGTAAGAAAGCAGAAGTACACTAGAGTTTGCAGTGAGTACCTCCCTAATACTTCCTCTCCACTTTTCCAAGCTTTGGGTCCATGATTGCTCAACAATTTGTTTGGCTTTGTATGTTAATTCTCTTTTCAGTCACCAGGTTCCAGGTGTCATCAGGATGCCGGCCAGACTTCCCTGGATTGAAGACCCCACCAATATGTCCTGGAGCTCAGCTTCCCCAGAGACCCACCCTACTAGGGAAAGAGAGAGGCAGACTGGGAGTATGGACCGACCAGTCAACGCCCATGTTCAGCGGGGAAACAATTACAGAAGCCAGACCTTCCACCTTCTGCAACCCTCAATGACCCTGGGTCCATGCTCCCAGAGGGACAGAGAATGGGAAAGCTATCGGGGGAGGGGTGGGATATGGAGATTGGGCAGTGGGAATTGTGTGGAGTTGTACCCCTCCTACCCTATGGTTTTGTTAATTAATCCTTTCTTAAATAAAAAAAATTAAAAAATAAAAAAAAATTTAAAAAATGCAAGTGTTCAGTGTAGTCAAGTAAAATACCTTTCTTTCTCCCTTTCTCTCTCCTTTCTTTCTTTCTTTCTTTCTTTCTTTCTTTCTTTCTTTCTTTCTCTTATCAGAGCACTGCTCAACTCTGGTTTATGGTGGTGTGGGGGATTGAACCTGAGACTTTGGAGCCTCAGGCAGAAGAGTCTCTTTGCATAACCATTATGCTATCTACCCCCACCCCCAAAATACCTTTCATGGTGGCCTGCACATAGTAGGAAGCACAAGGACCTGCCCAAGTATCCAGGTTCGAGCCCCAGGCTCCCCACCTGCAGGGGGGATGCTTCGTAAGCAGTGAAGCAGGTCTGCAGATGTCTATCTTTCTCTCTCTCTTTCCCTCCTCTCTCAATTTCTCTCTCTGTCCAATAAAAAAAAAAAGAATTAGCATTGACAAAGACTTGCACATATTTGATGCATATAATTTGATGAGGTTAAATGTATGATGCATTCACGAGTGGGTGAGTTCTCTGAGTGGGTTACCCTCTACACTACCTCAAGCATCTCAGGGATCAGCCCCCCACTTTCCATATCTACTCGATCCTTCTTTTTTTTCACCTGGTGGGAGAAAACACGAGTTGTCAGAAAGGTGGCTGTGGTAGGAGATTCTACAGGGACCCCTAGTCCTGGACCATAGGGAAGTCATGAAAACTGTGACTGATGCACCAGGTTCCAGGTGTCATCAGGATGCCGGCCAGATTTCCCTGGATTGAAGACCCCACCAATACGTCCTGGAGCTCAGCTTCCCCAGAGACCCACCCTACTAGGGAAAGAGAGAGGCAGACTGGGAGTATGGACCGACCAGTCAACGCCCATGTTCAGCTGGAAAGCAATTACAGAAGCCAGACCTTCTACCTTCTGCAACCCTCAACGACCCTGGGTCCATGCTCCCAGAGGGCTAGAGAATGGGAAAGCTATCATGGGAGGGGGTGGGTTATGGGGATTGGTTGGTGGGAATTGTGTGGAGTTGTACCCCTCCTACCCTATGGTTTTGTTAATTAATCCTTTCTTAAATAAAAAAAAATTTTTTAAAAGAGCCAGAATTATGAATGTTAGCTCACATCAAAAAAAAAAAAAAAGAAAGAAAAAGAAAACTGTGACTGATGGCCCGTGGCAGGACAGAGAATCATAAGGAAAGAGACTCGGTGACAACTAGACCAAGCTCCATCTGGAGGTCTGTCCTTCACAGGGACTGCCACATGCCTTGTGACCTGCAACTGCTGGGAAGCAGGTTCCTATCATCACATTGAATTTCCCCCCTCCATTTTGCATATGACTTTCAAAAGAGAGCTAGTAAACCAGATGCAAGACTAGGTGAACACTCATAAGTAAGTAGTACATCTCAGTATTATGAGATCAGGGGGCCAGGTGGTAGTGCACCTGGTTGAGCACATATGTTGCAGTGTGCAAGGACCTGGGTTCAAGGACCCAGCCCCAAACTGTAGGGGGAAAGCTTTGTGAGTGGTGAAGCAGTGTTGCAGGTGTCTCTCTGTCTCTCTATTTCCCGCTTTCTATTTCTGGCTATCTCTATCCAACAAATAAAGATAATTAAAAAAAATTAAATGTAAGAGATCAGGAATTTCTCCCCCCCACCCCCCAGGGTTATCGCTGGAGCTTGGTGCCAGCACTACAAATGCACTGCTCCTGGAGGCTATTTTTCCCATTTTGTTGCCCTTGTTATGGTTGATATTATTATTATTGTTATAGCTGTTGATGTTGTTGGATAGGACAGAGAGAAATAGAGAGAGGAGGGGAAGACAGAGAGGAGAAAAGAAAGACACCTGCAGACCTGCTTCACCACTTGTGAAGCTACCTCCCTGTAGGTGGGGAGCTGGGGGCTCAAACCGGGATCCTTAAACCAGTCCTTGCACTTGGCGCCCTGTGTGCTTAACCCACTGTGCTACCATCCAGCCCTGAGATCAGGAATTTCTACCTGCTTGAAACTTCCCATAGGGACCCAAAAAACGCCCTCCCAAAATTCAGACCCCATGCCTTTCCCTATCTGGACTCTTGTTCCTACATATCACAGCTCCAGTGACCACAGCTACAAGGAGAATCAGACCAGCAACAATCATGCTCTGATAAGGATGATAGGCTGGGAAGATGATGACTCTGAGAAGGGGAAGGGAAGCAAGGGCCTCACCTGCAGTCTTCCTACTGAAGTTCTCCAGAAAGACTCCTGACTCTGCTGAGACTCTGAACTCATGTCCCCTTCTCACCCCAACTTAGGGTCAGGGGCTCTGGCAGCCACTCATGCTGCACATGACACACTTGTCTCTGCTCTTCTCCAGAAGACACCATCACAGCTGTCCACCTCTGGAAGGTCTGGTCTCCACACACTCCATGTCCTGGGTTAGGTCCTCCCTATCACACTGCCATGTCAGGGTGATCTCAGCACAATAGAAGCTCAGGACCCAACACCTCAGGGTGACTTCCTGGCCAGAGGTAGGGTGGTGGGTAGCATGTGCTTTGGGGATCTAAAGAGAAGGAAAACTTGGGAACTTTGCAGTACCTCCCATGTGTCACTGAAATGGCAGTGCATCTGTTACCATCCTGAAAACAGAGACAATTGGGATGGGCAGGAAGGATGCAAACACAGAAACCAGCCTGCATTCCAGGATCTGGGATAATCTCCTATTCCTTGGAAAAATCTAGAGTTAGAGGGAGTTGGGCAATAGCCCAGTGTGTTAAGCACAGGTGGCACAAAGTGCAAGGCCCGTCGTAAGGATCCCTGTTCAAGCCCCTAGCTCCCCACCTGCGGGGGCGGGTCACTTCACAAGCAGTGAAACAGGTCTGCAGGTATCTTTCTCTCCCCCATCTCTGTCTTCCCCTCCTCTCTCCACTTCCCTCTGTCCTATCCAATAACAACAACAATAATAACTACAACAATAAAACAACAAGGGCAACAAAAGGGAATAAATGAATAAATTATTTTAAACTTTTTTTTTAATCTAGAGTTAAACAGCCAGGGTAGCAGTCTCCAGGTTTCTGCTGAAGACAATGAAGATTTTCACTGTCTGCACTCCTCAATCTCTTACTGATCTGTTTTTCTGTCTCAGAAAAACAGTATTGTGCAATTCAGTGTAATGTTTCAAAATGATAAAGAAAGAATAAGCACAGAATGGGAACCTGAATGTTATTTAGCTGAAAGAGCAGGAAACGCTCTGGTCTTGTGTCCTTAGTGTATGTCCAGCATCATGTGTCAGACTCATGTTCTGGCTCTCTCATTCTCTCTCTCCTTCTCTAATATAAAAAGAAAAATATTTTTTTAAAAAATAAATAGAATGCAGATAAGTAGGGCACACTTCTCAGTTCCAAAACACACTACCTGCATTCCAGAGACCCAGACTGTGAACCATAGTGAAGTCACACACCCGAGTTGGCCTATCTCTTCTTTCTCTGAGTCACTCTCCCCATACAGATACATGATCTACTTCAAGAGAATCTAACAGAATAACTTGAAGGAGCCATGCCATCTGAGCAGAGTCAAAATACAGGATTTGTATACTAGCTTGAGGTTGATAAAGAACATACCTACTAATAACACAAAGAGTTCACACAGAGTTTCCAAAGAATTAAATACCCGGGGAGGGGGCAGATAGCCTAAGGCTCCAAGGTCCCAGGTTCAGTCCCCTGTACCACCATAAGCCACAGCTGAGCAGTGCTCTGGTTAAAAAAAAAAAAAAAAAAGAATTAAATACGCAGGTTAAGGCAGAGGTGCAGATAACCCTTTGGGAAAGAGGCAAGGATTTCTTAGACACCAGATCATCCAGCATCATGATTTCTGTTTTCTTTTTTCTTTATTTTTTTAATTTATAAAAAGGAAATACTGACAAAAACCATAGAGGTGATTTCTGTTTTCTAACCTCCAGAGTCTTGAAAAATAAAAGTTGGTCATTTAAGGCAAAAAAAAAAAAAAAAGGGAAGCAGTGTGTTTTAAAGTAATTCTAAGGAACTGGAAAATAGCATAATGTCTGAAAGACTTGCATGAAGATATTTATAGAATGGTTTCATTGCCAGCCATGACATCATCTCCCCAGACAATAACTTGGATTCACTGGCATATCAGATTTCAGGCTCAGGGGCAAAAAGGAAAAGGGAAAGAAAAAAAAACTAGTATAGCCACAGGCCTTTTGGAATTTAACTAAAATAGGCCTACTAGCTATCTACAAAATGGAGGACCCTCTCAACTCTTCATCTGCACTATTCCATCCTTTAGGTCCATGACTGGTCAACAATTTGTTTGGCTTTGTATCTTAACTCTCGTCAACCACTAGATTCCAGATGCTAGCATGATGCTGACCAGACTTCCCTGGACAGACAACCCCACCAATATGTCCTGGAGCTTCGCTTCCCCAGAGCCCTTCCCCACTAGGGAAAGAGAGAGGCAGGCTGGGAGTATGGATTGACCTGTCAACACCCATATTGACACCATGATCCCCAGCAGGGAAGCAATTATAGAAGCCAGACCTTCCACCTTCTGCATCCCACAATGACCTTGGGTCCATACTCCCAGAGGGTTAAAGAATAGGAAAGCTTTGCCCTCAACTTGGATCAACAATAGTAGAGAATGTTCCATCCTCCAAAAGGAGGATGGACAACATACTCTATGCTACATCTGAGGAAAATGGGTCAATACTGGGGCAGCATGGAATGTTCCTACTCATGACCACAGAATGTGAGCTCAGATCTAGAGGAATGTAGAGGTCACACAGGTTCCTAAGCTAATTATGGGCCCAGATCACATCAAATTGATGGGGTTTACAGTAATATTTATACCCCTTTCCCACATTAGGGAGCTACTCTCTTCCCTGATCCATCTTTCTGGTCCTTTTCCCAGCCATGACATCATCTCCCCAGACAATAATTAGGATCCACCTACATATCAGATTTCAGGCTCAAGCAAAAACAAAACAAAACAAACAAACAAACAAAAACACTAGTATAGCTACAGGCCCTTTGAAATATAACTAAAATATGCCTACTAGCTATCTACAAAATGGAGGACCCCCCCCCAACACTTCATCTGCACTATTCCAGCCTTTAAGTCCATGATTGGACAACAACTTGTTTGGCTTTCTATGTTAACTCTCTTTTTAGTTAGCCACCAGGTTCCAGATGCTAGCAGGATCCCAACCAGACTTCCTTGGACAGACAACTCCACCAATGCGTTCTAGAGCTCCCAGAGGGATAAAGAATAGGAAAGCTATCAGGGGAGGTGATGGGATACAGAGTTCTGGTGGTGGGAATTGTGCAAAGCTGTACCCTTCTTATCTTATGGTTTTGTCAATGTTTCCTTTTTATAAATAAAAAATAAAAAAAGAATGGTTTCACTGTTATGTAGAATATAGAGAGCTGAAGAATACGAACTTGCAAAAAATATTAAAAGTAGCCAAGTTACTCTAAACCTTGGGAGAACTATGGTGGTTATCCTTGAGGGCAGGAGTGGTGGAGGTACAGAACTTGGTGTTGGAAGTGGTATGAAGCTATATACCTATATGTCCTATTGATTAAGATTAATGTTCTACCTGCATGTTTATGCTATCCTCTTATCCCTATGCATCAGAAGCCATGGTTCATAGAAAGTTTAAGCTTTTCTAGGGGCCTTAAACAAATTGAACAGCCCATTTTTTCATAAAATCTGTTCCATTGTTTGATCAAGAAGTTTTGTTTTGTTCCTTACTGAGAAGGCACCAAGGTGGTGCTGACCTGCCCAGCCTCTCCATAAAGTTAGGCTCTCTAACTGGAATCCATCTTTCTTGTATGTTCACTATGTGACCTAGGTTCTTGTGTACTATTCCTGCATAAGGAAGTGGGAGCATAGTGGTGGGTGGTAGATTACAAGGCTCATTGTACCTAGGCAGATACCATAACTTTCCATTTATTAATTATGCTATGTAAGGTGTCCTCTCCACTGTGGGAAGCACCAAACTTTCCCTATATTTTAGTGAAAATACTAAAGGAAATGGTGTAGATAAAGGGGAAAACAATTTTTCCTATTGGAGCCTCCTGAAAAATTCTGCATTACTGATATTGCTTGTTCCATTACGATCAATCTTACAGAGTGCAGTGCAGGTTTTTTTTTAATTTTTTATTTAAGAAAGGATTAATGAACAAAAACATAAGGTAGGAGGGGTATAACTCCACACAATTCCCACCACCCAATCTCCATAACCCGCCCCCTCCCATGATAGCTTTCCCATTCTCTATCCCTCTGGGAGCATGGACCCAGGGTCGTTGAGGGTTGCAGAAGGTAGAAGGTCTGGCTTCTGTAATTGCTTCCCCGCTGGCGTTGACTGGTCGGTCCATACTCCCAGTCTGCAGTGCAGGTTTTGTCATTACTTTTGTTATTGGTCAGGCTTTGAGCCTGGCCATAAGTAAATATTAAGACCACACAGAGCTTAATCCCAAGCCCTATACATGGCAGAAGGTAAGATGGTTTCAGTTTGGCCTGGAGAGTCGAGCTGTGCTAAATAAACTTTCTGCGAAGCTGGTTCCGTGTCAAGCAGCTCACATGATGGTGCCTGTGCCATCTTGCCAGGTATGTTAACATTCAATTACTCACTCAACAGATCTTTATGGAGCCTCTGTGTCAGTGACTGCTCTAGATTTGAGAGCACAGCATGAACAAAACACAAAAATCTACACTCTGGGGCCAGGGAGAGGATCCAGCAGCAAGTATATTGGCCTGGTTTGTGTGAGGCCCTGAGTTTGATCCCTGGTACCACATAGGAGAGCAACAGAGACAGAACAAGTGAAACTCCACGGATGATGAAGGGAGGTTCTGGCTTATTTGGCTCACTTGCTCTCCCTCTTATTAAATAAATAAATCAAGTAAAAGTTGGTCTGGGGAAGGAGCTCAGTGGTGGAACATGGGTCCCATGTGTGTGAGGCCCTGGGTTTTATTCTAGAACTACATTCAAAATATAATCAGAATACAGAGCAGTTCCAGTGGTGGGGATTGTGTGGAATTGTACCCTTGTTATCCTATGGTCTTGTCAATATTGCCATTTTATAAATAAATTTAAAATGATAATTATAATAATTATAATCAGGGGTGGGGGCCAGGCTGTAGCACACAGGGTTAAATGCACATAATATAAAGCAGAAGGACCCATCCAACAATCCCGGTCCAAGCCCCCTGGCTCACCACCTGCAGAGGGGTTGCTTCACAAGTGGTGAAACAGGTCTGCAGGTGTCTCTCTTTCTCTCCTCCTCTGTCTTTCCCTCCTCTTTCAATTTCTCTCTTTCCTATTCAAAAACAACAACAACAACAAAAATGGGAAAAGATGGATGTCAGGACCATTGGATTCGTTGTGCTGTCACTGAGCCCCAGCAATGATCCTGAAGGCAAAAAAAAAAAAAAAAAATCAGTGATAGCATAATGACTATGCAAAGAGACTTTCATACTTGAGGCACCAAATTCCCAGGTTCAATCCCCTGCTCCACTATAAACCAGAGCTGAGCAGTGCTCTAGTTAAAATTAAAAAATAAAATAAAATAAGACAGGGAGTTGACATTGGCCACAACAAGGATCAAGGAACCCAAGAGCCAGGACATCTACCTTAGGCTGCTGGTCAAGCTCTACAGGTTCCTGACCAGAACTAGGTTCCTTCAACTAAGTTGTGCTGAAGAGGTTGTTCATGAGCCTGACCAACCGGCCGCCCCTGTCACTCCCCTGGATGATCCAGAAGATGCAGCTTCCTGGCTGGGAAGGCAAGACAGCTGTGGTTGGGACTATAACTGACAATGTGCGTGTCCAGGAGGTACCCAAGCTGAAGGTATGTGCCATGTGTGTGACCACCCATGTCCGGAGGCGCATCCTCAAGGCTAGGGGCAAGATCCTTAAGTTTGACCAGCTGGCCCTGGACTCCCCCAAGGGCTGTGGCACCGTTGTGCTCTCTGGACCTCCTAAGGGCAGAGAGGTATACAGGCATTTCAGCAAGGCCCCAGGCACCCCACACAGCCACACCAAGCCTTATGTCTGCTCCAAGGGCTGGAAGTTTGAGAGAGTCAGAGGCCGAAGGGCCAGCCCTGGCTACAAAAACTAACCCCAGATTCTGCCTTGTTAATAAAAATAATTTAAATTCTAAAAAAAAGTAAAATAAAATAAAATAAACATGGCTGGGGATATAGCAGAGTGGTTATGCAACAGACTTTCACATCTGAGGTTCTGAGGTCTGAATCTAAGCAACAGCATAGGCCAAAGCTGAGTAATGCTCTGTTTAAAATAATAAAAATAACAACAACAACAACAATAATAAATGGGGTAGGGTAGGAGGGACAGCAAAATAATTCACTTGGATAGTGTACTGCTTAGCCATGCACATGATCCAAGTTCAAGCCTGACCCCCACCACACTAAAGGAAGCCCCAATGCTGTGAGTTTCTCTCTCTCTTTCTCTTTATATATATCTTTATCTGAAAAAAATTGAGACTTTCAATATGCTCAGTTACACATAAAAAATCTTTTTGAGGGGCGGGGGTAGATAGCATAATGTTTATGCAAAAATACTCTCATGTTTGACACTCCCTAGTGCCAGGTTCAAGGTTCAATCCCCCACACCACCAAAAGCCAGAATTGAGCAGTACTCTGGTAAAAAAAAAAAAAAAAAAAAAAAGTTTTATTTTTAATTTTGTTTCTGGCAATAAAATATATTTTTTATTCATAATGTATGTTTATCCTTTTTACTTTATTCACCATTTAACAATGACCAATTTATGGGGGAAAGAAGCAGTCTGTTTTCAAGCGATTTCAAGTCTGTGACTCTGTAAGAGACTTCATGCCTGAGGCACCAATGTTCTAGCTTCAATCCCAGGCAGCACCAAATAAACTAAGAAAACAAATGAACAATCTAAGCGCTTTTAAGATTAAAAAAATCATTCCAGTTGTGCATTTAAACAGAGACCTTACAGGTTTGGGGAGATACTTTGGGTGTGCAAATCACATCCACCGTGAGGTTGAGCTCCGAAATTCACACCTCCCACATCCCAACCCTACCTATAAACCACACTGGAGTCTTGTTAGGGTTAAAAAACATACATTAAATTAATACTTAACTTTCTAAGGTTATATAGGTTCCAAGTGTGGCCTTTGCATGGCACTCACAGTCCTCCCAGAAGAGGCAGAAAGGCTCCTAAGAGATGAGACCCTCTGGTCTCTGCATTGCCCCAGAAATCTCAGTCCTGAGCTCATGGAAAAGTTCCACCTTCTTTCTACATTTCTGGGGAAGACTTCAGTTTCTACACTGGGCTTGTATTCCTTCTTTTGGAAAAGTGCTTCTGCATGGAGCAAAGGAGATGCAGAGAGGTCACTGCAGCAGTGAGGCATGGGAGTCCCTGGATGAAGCCTGGGACCACACACGTGCCAAGTCTTATCCTCGAATACAGAGGCAGCTGCCAGCTGCTTGGTCTCATGAATTTACTTATCTATTTCGAATTATCTAAAGCTGACATTTGGATGTGTGCATTCTGCTGCGTGCCCACAAGAGGATGACATAACATCACAATACATCATGCATACAAGACTCCAAATTCATCACGTATATAAAGTAGCAGCTGGTGCTTTCTTGTTTGTTTCCTAGGAAGTATCCAGTCAATCAACTTGCACTTCATTTTAAAGGTCTCATTCATTTCAAGTGTCAGAGAGTAGAAAGTAAAATAACCTAGCTGGCAGAACATATGGCTTGCATACGTATAACTCTGGGTTCCATTCTGTCACCACAGTTGTTGTAGTAGTCGCTGTCTTTTTTATAACTCTTTTCTTGTCTCCCAAGGGAGAAATAAACATCTCTAAAATAGAGGAGAGAGAGAGAGAGAGAGATATCAGTGCAAGCAGCTACATGGGAATCACTAGGGTTCCAAAGGAGGGAGGGGGCTATGTTTTTTATTTTGGGAGACTCCATTGGACTAGCACTCAGACATGCTGAAGTAGTGTATAAAAATAATTTCAGGGAGTCAGGCTGTAGCGCAGCGGGTTAAGCGCAGGTGGCGCAAAGCACAAGGACCGGCATAAGGATCTCGGTTCGAACCCCGGCTCCCCACCTGCAGGGGAGTCGCTTCACAGGCGGTGAAGCAGGTCTGCAGGTGTCTATCTTTCTCTCCCCCTCTCTGTCTTCCCCTCCTCTCTCCATTTCTCTCTGTCCTATCCAACAACGACAACAACAATAATAACTACAACAATAAAACAACAAGGGCAACAAAAGGGAATAAATAAAATAAAATAAATTAAAAAATAATAATTTCAAATATTTGTACCAGGTCTGAAGGACACCTGTAAATTCTGGGCTTAATCCCTCTCCACCTCCTCATGTTTTCAGAGTCTTGAGGGCTTTTAAGCAAGTTAACTATTTACTACCACCACCCCACCACCACCATGGCTTACATGTCCTCTCTCAAAAACTATTAATAATTATTCCACATTTCTGTGTGTGCTGTTATGGTATAAAAGAAAAACTCCGTCAAAATTTGAGGCTAAGACTTATAGTGTGAGCTAATGCTGGGTTGGCGCAAATAAATTCTGTTTTCCTGCACTCCAGGTATCTGGGTATCATGGCTTGTGTTCACCAATTCCCCCTTTACAAGGCCTCAAGGCTTCACACTTGTCATGTATTCCTGGTGCTGCCTGAGGTCAGTGCACAGAGTGCCAGGTATCCCAGGGACCCAGCATCTGCACTCCTGAGTCAGCCATTTACTCATTGTTACCCTCTCTTAGAACAAGCATTTTGGATTCTGATATAACATTTCAAAGTAGATAAAAAGAAAAGGAAAATACACAGAACAGTAGCCTGGATGTCACATACTAGAGAAAGCATTTGACAATCAGGCCGTTGGTCCCAGTGTGTGATCCCTGGCATTGTATGTGCCAGGCTGATGACCTGGTCCGTCTCTCTGATATGTGAAGGAAAATAGTTTGGGGTTGGGCAGTGGCACACCTGGTTGAGTGTACACACCACTGTGCACAAGAACCTGCATTCAAGCTCTGGAAGAGAGTGAGAGAACCTGAACATCATGCCAGCACATGCAATGCTAGAGATCAACACATCCAACATGAGGTCCTCTGAGGGGGTCTCACTCTTCCAAGCCCTATATCACTTCCTGGATCACATGTTGTCTTTATTTATTGGTTTATTTATTTACCTGTCAATGTTTTCAATGGGGTTTCAAGTCTGCCCAATTCCACTGCTGCCAGTGGACTCTTCCTCACTCCCCACCCCCAGATAATGAGAGACAGAGAGAAGGATAGATGATAGACTTCAGGACTTGGGAAATTTCCCCACCCTGTGTACAGTTCTCCTGAGTGGTACCTGGAGTTTGAACCCAGGTTCTCACATGTGGTAAAGTGTGTGCTCTGCCAGATGAGCTACTCTATAACTTCCCCTAAAGAAAGAATTTATTTATTTTATATAGATCTAGAGACTTTCACATGAGAGAAGCCAGAGCCACACACTACGATGTTTGGGATCAAACTAGGAGCTTCAGGTATGTGAGTCCTGTACTCCATGCACTAGACTATATTTCCCCAAATTCAATAAAATAACTTTGAAACAAGACTAAATCTTTCTCTGTAATGCCAGGGTTTGAATTTGGAACCTCTGAGTTTTAGGCATAGAAGTCACTTTGTGTAACCATTGTGCCATCTCCCCAGCCCAAGACTAATAATTTCTATGTTCTTCATGAGGATGGACAAGAGATTGTATCTAGGGGGGAGCGGGGGCAAGGGACGACTGCCCAGCCAGCCCAGGACAGTTCATCTCCAGGATGCCAAGTGGGATCCATCAGGTCTGACACAGGTGTCCACTCCCAACTGTGCTCAACTAGGAAAGCCCAGGTGCCTCCACCCAGGGTCAGGCACCTCCCCCTCCCTCACAGAGGTTCCAGCCTGAGGGTGACCACCCCCCAGGGGTCCAGGAGGCTCAGGCTCAGCCCCCTTGGAAAGCAAGTGCAGGCAGAGATCAGTCTCTGGGGATGTGATTTGGGTGCTTTGGGGCCAGGGTAAGTGGCACCACACATCTAACAGGTTGGTTCCTTACCAAACCCAGACAACACTGGCAAGCACACCTGCAAGTATCCAGACCTGGGGTCTCCCAGGGACCCCAATGTTATGAAAGCCAAACTCTCTTGCCACCCAATTCACTTGGCTCCACTGATTACAAATAGCACATGGAACTTTGCAACTATGCCTTGTTAATGTTTCATATGAGAGGGACAGAGAAGCCAGTGCAATACTGTCACATGTTTCTTTTATTTATTTATTTATTTGTTTATTTAATAAAATATTTTTAAAAAAGAACCAGACCATCTGAGGGTTGATGGAGTCAAGATGGATGCAAGAAGACAACACCAGTAAGCCATACATGCTCTGGCTTATTATTATTAATAATATTATGATTATTTTGCCTGTTAAAAATTTATTTATTTATAAATGAGAAAAATAGGAAGAGAGAAAGAACCAGACATCACTCTGGTACATATGCTGCTGGGGATTTAACTCAGAACCTCATGTCTGAGAGTCCACTAACATCCTCTTCCAGACCACTTGGTTTCTCTGGGAAGGAAACCATCTGTGGTTATGTTTTCTTATGTTTTCACACCCACCACCAAAATCCTGTATCCACCCACTCACCACCAGTAACCAGCATATTTCTCATGAAGCCTTAGAGCCAGTTTGACTGCTGCCCAGTGTTGCCATGGTGCCCACTTTAAACTGATAGTTCTATAAAAATTAGACTAGCCTGCAGAAAGCACCCAGTAGGATCTATTGTGAGACGTGTAGGTCTGTCAGTGTCTAAAAAAGATTGCAGGATGTGGGTTCTGAAGGTTACTGACTGTAATGCTATTCAAAATTTCCAGCGCTGAGTCACTGTGTGCTGAGCTGGTAGGGCTCTACCTCTTTTCTGCTGGCAGGGGCTGGAGTGGGTGGTGCAACTATTAGATCCTAGCTCAAGATATTTTCCTAGGTTAATGCTTATAGGGGAGGCTGGCTTCTGAAGGGGGTCAGGACTGGGGTGTTAGCAGGGAAAGTGAACATTAACCCACAACACAGGTGAGTCCACTAGGGTGAGCAACTGCTACTGGAGCAATACTGCCTATGTAGTTGTCCCTTGCTGCTTCTATGAATAATCATAGAAGTGAAGTGGGTAAAGCATTGGACTCTCAGGCATGAGGTCCCAAGTTCAATCCCCAGAAGCAGATGTACCAGAGTGATGCCTGGTTCTTTCTCTCCTCCTATCTTTCTCATTAATAAATAAATGAAATCTTAAAAAATAAAGGAAAGGAAAGGAAAGGAAAGGAAAGGAAAGGAAAGGAAAGGAAAGGAAAGGAAAGGAAAGGAAAGGAAAGGAAAGGAAAGGAGGGGAATTGGGTGGTAGCACGGCAGGTTAAGTGCAGGTGGCGCAAAGTGCAAGGACCGGTCTAAGGATCCTGGTTCAAGCCCCCGGATCCCCACCTGCAAGAGAGTCGCTTCACAAGTGGTGAAGCAGGTCTGCAGGTGTCTATCTTTCTCTCCCCTTCTCGGTCTTCCCCTCTTCTCTCCATTTCTCTCTGTCCTATCCAACAATGATGACAGCAATAACTACAACAATAAAACAACAAGGGCAACAAAAGGGAATAAACAAATAAATATTTTTTTAAAAAAAGAGAGGAAGGAAAGAAAGGAAAGAAAAGGAGAGGAAAGGGAAGGGAAGGGAAGGGGAGGGAAGGGGAGGGGAGGGAAGGGAAGGGAAGAGAAGGGAAGGGAAGGGAAGAGAAGGGAAGGGAAGGGAAGGGAAAGGAAGGGAAGGGAAGGGAAGGGAAGGGAAGGGAAGGGAAGGGAAGGGAAGGGAAGGGAAGGGAAGGGAAGGGAAGGAAAAGAAAAGGAAGGGCAGGGAAGGGAAGGGAAGGGAAGGGAAGGGAAGGGAAGGAAAGGAAAGGAAAGGAAAGGAAAGGAAAGGAAAGGAAAGGAAAGGAAAGGAGAACCAGACCATGTAAAGTTCACTGGATGACATTTCATAATAACCACTCCTGGGGGCAGTCAAGATAGCTGCATGGAGACAACACCTAGGTTGACTCTCCTCAAGAAATATCTTCATATTCTGGCATCTCTGTATAGAAGCAGAATTTCTAGGCCAGTGAGAGAAGCTACAGAGGAAGGGACAAAAAGAAACCATGGTGGTCCAGGAGGTGGCGCAGTGGCTAAGGCACTAGAATCTCAAGCATGAGGTCCTGAGTTCGATCCCTGGCAGCACATGTACCAGAGTGATGTCTGGTTCTTTCTCTCTCTCCCCTATCTTTCTCATAAATAAATAAATAAAATCTTTAAAAAAAAAAGAAACCATGGTGGAAAATTATAACCCATTTATGAATTGAAAAAAGGGTGCTGGAAAGGACAAAGACAAGCTGAGCAGTGAGTCTCCCATTGCAGCCCCCAGGCCCATCCCCCAGCCCATAGGTGGCTTATTTGGGAATCAGGGATAGTCAGTGAGTCAGACCCCTATAGAAAGAAAAAGCCAGGCTGGCAGATGCCAAAACTGAACTTTTGTCAGAATACAGAGGGGATCCTTGTGACTTTGCTTAACTAAATCTGGGCTACAGGTAACCCCCAAGGAATTTGGCAGGCTGGTGAGTCTGCCCACTGAACCACCCAGCGGAAGCCTCATCAGACCAACATCCTTCCTGTGAGCATATAAATGTTCTGTTAGTTTGTTAATTTCTTCTCTGGCTCTATGTCTACTTCTTCTGGCTCTGGTTGGATGCTTTTTCTTTGTTTTGTTTTTTTGGGGGGTCCTGCTTGTTGTTTTTTTTTTTTGTTTGTTTGTTTGTTTTTGTTTTGTTTTGCTTTTTTTTTTTAGGGAAGGTTGCAGGCTTTATTCTTTTCTTTTTTTTTAAATTGTTCCAGTCATCTATTCCTCACTTCAATTTGAACACAGGAGATCCTACTTCTCATCTTCCAAAAGCAGTGATGTCACTATTAGAACAATAGCTCCAACTACTTCTGAGACACACGACAAGGTGACTGGCTTCAGAGTCCAGGAACCAAGCGACCAGAAGTCACCCCCCACCATAGCTGAATAGCAACTCCCAGAACACAGTAACTGCTCCTAGTCATTCATCTTTGCACCAATTATTCAATCAAATACTAATATAGATGCTACTATAGAGGAGGGGAAGGGGCTGAGCCCAGCCTACATGTCTGTCTCCCTGCTATCCTCTGACAGCTCCTGGACCAGGACTCAGGGAAAGTTATGACAGAGAGCTTGGGCAGGAGAAGGGTGGTCAGAGGGAAAGCCCCAGGTCCCTGCCAGGGCTCTTAGGGAACTTGACAGGGAAGCTTAATGTTGAGGAGCCCCCACTGCCTGGCTTCTTACTGCTCCCTCACACACCCCTGCCAGTTCCTCCTGCCTGGATACTCATGACACAGCACTACTTCTTACTCCCAGGACTGGCACCAGCTGTCAAGTCTCTCTAGAAGCCAATCAGCACACTGAGGTTCTGGATTTTAGAGTTTGCTGGGACAGCTCAGACTCAGATTCTCCTCAGACTGTAGGACCCCGGTTATGATGTCCCAACTCCTCCTCCTACTATTGCTCTCAGGGCTCCTGGACCTGACCAAGACCTGGACAGGTGAGTGTGGGGTCAGGAAGAAGGGGTCTCTGGGAAATGAAAAATTCACAAGCAACGAATGAAGGGAAGGAGAGAAAACCACTGCAAGTCCACTGTGGTGGACTCACACTTCTGCGTTCCAGCACCCTGAGTAGCAAGCTTGGCAGATTCTTGTTTGTAGCCAATCGGCGCACCTTGGTGGATTCTGTCTGGGCACTTTGGTGGATTCTGTAACCAACCAGTCAGCTTGCGCCGCACCCAGGTTGAAAAGGATAAAAGCTGGTTGCTGAGGCAGAAGGTTGCTCAGGCCTAGTAGGAATTGACCTGGAACCTGTTGACAAGAAATAAATGTAACTCCCTGCCCTCCACGCAACCCTGTTCTCGTTCGTTGGCTACATTTGAACTATACATTCAGAACTGTAACACACTTTTTTTCCATAACATTTGCCACAGGAGCAACAAAGAGATTTGGGGGTACTGGTGGCAGGGGCAAGGGATAGTTTAGGATCTCAGGAATAAGTTCATTTGTGCTTCTCAGACTTCATCCCTCCCTCTGCCCCACCTCCACCTCAACTCAGCAGCCCTCCTGCACCCCTTCTCCCACCGCACCGTTTCCATCTCACCTGCCCCTCGCCTTCTCCAGGTCACATCACCCTTGATTGTAGTAGGAAAAAGTTTAGGTGGGAACTCAATCCTTCTCTGTTGCCAGGACCCCACTCTCTGAGGGTTTTAAAAACCATCTGGTCAGGACCCCACGGCAGCAAGCCCCACTTCATCGCCGTCTGCTACGTGGATGACACACAGCTGCTGTTGTTTGACAATGACGTGGAGGAACCAAAAGTGGAGCATCGGGAGCCTTGGGTGCATAAGATGGAAGCAGGGTTTCTGGAGGGGGAGTCACGGTTGTACAAGCACCTAGCACAGGTTGCAACGGTGTCCCTCAACAACTTGCGCAAACACCACAACCAGAGTGACACAGGTGAGTGATGCTGCCCCAGCCCAGGGGGTTACCTCCACATCCATCATGGGGAGAGAATCCCAGAGTCTTCCAGCCCCATCCGGAGCTGCAGAAACCATCTGGTATCAAGAACCCAGAAGACCCTACTGGGTTTGCAAAGATCCCTTTTAGCTTAGACTTTATCACTGCAGGGGCCGGAGATCTGGCTATGTTGGCTGGGTGGAGCTGACCACAGGGGCATTGGCAGGGTTTCACACCTACCAGTGGAATTGTGGCTGCGAAACTGGCCCTGATGCACGCTTCCTCCGCGGGAATGATGACCATGCTTATGATGGTGAGGATTACATGTACCTGAACGAGGACCTGCACTCCTGGATAGCAGTAGACAAGGTGGCTCAGATCAATAAACTAGAGTGGGAGGCAACCTATCAGATCGAGCTTATCAGGAATGAACTGGAGATCGGATGTGTGGATTGGCTGCACAAGTACCTGCAGTATGGGAAGGAGACACTGCAGCATGCAGGTATGAGGGGCCCTCAGGGGTGGAGGGGCAGATCCTACTAATCTCCCAAATTAATGACTTCATAATAAGGCCTTCCCATGGCTCAGGGGACTCAGTCTTTCTGGGTAGACCCTCTCAAGGACAATGAAAGGATTAAATGTCTCAGAGGATGAAGGGAGAGAAAAGCCTGAAATTACTAATGAGGTGCCGTGTGTGTGTGTGTGTGTGTGTGTGTGTGTGTGTGTGTGTGTGTGTGTGTTTCTTTTTCTCCCAGAGCACTGCTCAGCTCTGGTTTATGGTGGTGCTGAGAATTGAACCTGGGATGTTTGGTGCCTCAGGAATGAAAGTCTATTTGTATAACCATTATGATATCTCTCCAACCCCATTGTTTCTGCCCCTTCCTCCCAGACCCTCCAAAGACACATGTGACTCGAAAGCACATCTCTGATCATGAGGCCACCTTGAAGTGCTGGGCCCTGGGCTTCTACCCTGCTGAGATCACCCTGATCTGGCAGCATGATTGGCAGGACCTGACCCAGGAAATGGAGTTTGTGGAGACCAGGCCTGGAGGGGATGGAACCTTCCAGAAATGGGCAGCTGTGGTGGTACCTTCTGGAGAGGAGCAGAAATATACCTGCCATGTGCAGCACATGGGGCTGCCTAAGCCCCTCAACCTGAGATGGGGTAAGGAGGGGGACATGGGCACAGAGTCACTTCTCAGGGTGGTGAGACTCCTTCTGGGGCCCTTCAGCAGAATCCAGGTGGAGATCTGGGTATCAGGTCCTCTCCTTCTCTTCCCTTTCCAGAGCCACCTGAGTCTCCTGCTCTCAGCACAGACATCATTGTCAGCCTGCTTCTCCTTGGAGCTGTGGTCACTGGAGCTCTAGTGGCTGGAGCTGTGATCTGGAGGAAGAAGAGATCAAGCAGGAAAAAGTAGTAAGGAGGATCTGAGTTTTCTTGTCTCTCTGGGGGTTTCAAGTTCAAGGTAGAAATGTGTCCTAATAACAAGAATTTCACCATCCACACACATTGTGCCTGCTCAGCCCAGAGTCCAATTTGTTACTACTCCTTCTTAAAGCACATGTGAAAGTGGATGAAATACTTACTACTTCACTGTATCTAGTGATGGAGAGCTGATTTCTAGAAGTCACAGGTGAGAGGGGAGGCTCCCTGCTGAGGACAGAACTCCAAGAAGGTGATTAGTCTACTCCCCACACGTGCCCGATCCTCGTGTTTTAGGATCCTGTCCTGGGTCTGTAGTCACCATTGTGGAAACTTCTCTGAACCTCTGCAATGCCTTGTCACAGGTTGTTTTCTTCCCACAGGCGGAATGAGAGACTTTTTCAGGAGAAAACAGACATTTTGAGTTGCCACTGGGACAGAGCAACTTCCTTCCCCTCCAGAGCAAGAACAACTGTCTTCTCATTTACAGAATCTTACTCTTTTCTTGCCAGAGTAAAGACTTCTGTGATCACACTTTTTTGTCTCCCCCCCCCCAAATGGAACATTTTCTCAAGATAACCTAAATAAAATCTTTATTGTGTTATGAACTTTTTTTTTTTTGTATTTTATGTGTCATTTCAAAATATTCCTCCAAGTTACTTTTTGAAATCTTTGGAACTCTGGAAAGATTCAAAGATACTTGAAATTCAGAAAGAATAGTGTTGTGGTAATTCTAGATTTAATCACTTCTACATTTTGCCATTATTTTTTTTATGTGTGTAGTCCTTTCTATTTCTACACTGCTTTCCAAAAAACTTGAAAATCACTTGCCAACATCATGATTCTTGACCATAAATGCATTAGTATTCTTCTCTTAGAAAACTACCTTGTGGGGTTGTGTGGTAGCGCAGTGGGTTAAGTGCACATGGTACAAAGCATAAGGACTGGCACAAGGATCCTGGTTCAAGCCCCTGGCTCCCCACCTGCAGGGGAGTCACTTCACAGGTGGTGAAGCAGGTCTGCAGGTGTCTATCTTTCTCACCCCTCTGTGTCTTCTTCTCCTCTCTCAATTTCTCTCTTTCCTATCCAAAAACAATAACAGCAACAACAAAAATGGAAAAAGATGGATGCTAGGAGCAGTGGATTCATGGTGCTGGCACCAAGCCACAGCAATAACCCTGGAGGCAAAAACAAACAATCAAACAAAGACCACCTTATCTCTAGGTAATATAATTTTTATAATGAAGGAAATAGCCATGATTTTTTACTATTATAAAATATCAAACTGTTATAATTATCCCTAATGGTTTCTCATTTGGAGAAGAGTGAGTTCAGGAGCCTTGTGCCAGCTGGGCGGTTACCTTCTCCTTATGAAACCATCCTCTGATGACAAAACAAAAAAACTAGAAACCAGAATTTTCTTCTTTTACTCCTTATTTATAACTTTAAAAAATTCATCTTGGGAGTCAGGCTGTAGCGCAGCGGGTTAAGCGCAGGTGGCGCAAAGCACAAGGACAGGCATAAGGATCCCGGTTCAAACCCCGGCTCCCCACACAAGCGGTGAAGCAGGTCTGCAGGTGTCTGTCTTTCTCTCCTCCTCTCTGTCTTCCCCTCCTCTCTCCATTTCTCTCTGTCCTATCCAACAATGACAACAACAGTAATAACTACAACAATAAAACAACAAGGGCAACAAAAGGGAATAAATAAATAAAATAAATTCATCTTAACAAACCACCTACAGTCAGCAAAATAAGACCCTTGGGTGTGTGCGACTTTACCATATGTGACCCAGGTTTGAATCTGTTCTCATGGGCTAATGGATAGAAGGTTTGCTTCTTTCTCTCTGCCTCTCTTTGTTTCTCTATCTGAAGTAAATAAATCAACCTGGAGCAGCAAGGACCTGGTAAGAAATAAACAGACAGTATGTCTCTCACTTGGAATCAGAGAATTGGCTAAAAATAAATTTGGTGGGTCTGGGTGGTGGGGCACCTGGTTGAGAACACACATTACAGTGTACAAGGACCTGGGTTCAAGTGCCTGGTTTCTACCTGCAGGGGAGAAGCTTTCTCTTCATTTATTTATTTTCCCTTTTGTTGCCCTTTTTTATTGTTGTTGTTATTGATGTCATTGTTGTTGGATAGGACAGAGAGAAATGGAAAAAGATGGGGAAGACAGAGAGGAGGAGAGAAAGACAGACACCTGCAGACCTGCTTCACTGCATTTGAAGTGCTCCCCTGCAGGTGGGGAGCTGAGGGCTTGAACTGGGATCCTTACACAGTCCTTGCGCTTCACACCACATGTGCTTAACCTGCTGAGCTACCACCCGGCCCCCTGGGAGAAGCTTTCTAAGTGGTGAAGTAGCATTACATTTCTCTCTCTCTCTCTCATTCCTCCTATTCTCTTAACTTCTCTCTGTCTATTCAAAATAAAAAATATATATTTTAAAAAGATCTTAAGAAAATTTGTTATATCCTATATTTGAATCATTTTTTATTATCTTTATTTATTTAATAGAGAGCTAGAAATTGAGAAGGAAGAGCATGATAGAGAAGAAGAGAGATACCTGTAACACTACTTCACTTTTCACAAAGCTTTCCCTCTGCAAGTGAGGACAGGGGCTGGAACCTGGGTCCTTGCATATTGTAACATGTGTGCTAATCCAGGTGCAGCATTACTCAGCCCCTATTGTGACACTTTTAAGCCAGTAAATAAAATTGGAAATTCTTTTAACTATGTAAAATAAATGACTATGCGAGTTTAGCAATATGCACAGAACATGCACAATGTGATTATGATTTTGTTTTTTTAATATTTATTTTATTTATTCCCTTTTGTTGCCCTTGTTTTATTGTTGTAGTTATTGTTGTTGTCATTGTTGTTGGATAGGACAGAGAGAAATGGAGAGAGGAGGGGAAGACAGAGAGGGGAGAGAAAGACAGACACCTGCAGACCTGCTTCACCGCCTGTGAAGCGACTCCCCTGCAGGTGGGGAGCCAGGGCTCCAACCGGGTTCCTTACACCAGTCCTTGTGCTTTGCGCCACCTACACTTACCCCGCTGCACTACAGCCCGCCTCCCATGATTTTGTTTTCTATGAGTATACTGTATAGTTTATACCTGTGGTTAAAACACTGACAATGTTTAAGCTCTCTTTCCTCAGTGGTTTGATCCTGGGGCCTCATTCTTGCCGTGCCAGTGCTCTACCACTAACCTATCTCCTGGGCCCTGCTGGCCACTCCTTCTTCTCTCCTTTAACATTCTCTGACCAATAAAAATCATGCCTCCCTTCACTGACCTTAACCAAAGACAGAGAAAATTGCATCTATGTCATTGCCAAGACACCATGCCTTTAACTCTTAGACCCACTAATTTGAATGTTTAGAATTTAAATGACAAGGGGCTGTTAAGCACACATATTATTATGTTTAAGGACCCAGGTGGTGAAGCAGTTCTGAGGGTGTCGCTCTTTCTCCTTACCCCTCCTTCTCAATTTCTCTTTGCCTTATCAAATAAAAAATAGAAGGAAAAAAGAGAAAAAAAGAAAATTGCAACAAGGGCAACAAAAGGGAATAAATAAAGAAAGAAAAAAGAAAAAAAAAATTGACTACCAGGAGCAGTGGATTCATAATGCCAGCATCAAACTCCAGCAATACCCCTGGTGGCAATGAAAAGTAATAAAATTGGAGTAGGGCACCAACGTAAAAACCCTGGGGTGAGGGTGAGGGTGGATATTCTGCTTCCCAGGGTGGGGTGGGGGTGGAAGGGTGGGGAGGTGGAGGGGGTGGGATGGGACACAGAACTTTGGTGGTGGGAATGGTGTTTATGTACACTCCTATTAATTTGTATTAATTTATAAATCTCTAATTAATATAAGAGGGGAAAAATTGATTGTATGTCTCAAACTTTTTAAAGCACAGACTGAGTCTTTTAATACATAGGCTGAGTCTTTGATATGATGACTCTCTCAAAAACCTAGACCAGGGAGTGCAGAAGCTATATACAAATAACGTCAAAGGACATAAATTATGGTGATGTTGAGTATTATACAGCAAATCCTAACAAAGATTTTTCAAAGTTAACCCAATTACCAAACAATGTGATTATAACAATAGCTATCTATTGTCTTCTTGAACTCTAAGACAGCAGGAACCTCACAATTCCACTATAGGGCCTATATTCCCCCCAGTCCTGGAACCTTAGGGTAGGGCACACTTTCCTCTCTTAATTCATACCAAATAATATTGCATGTGCCGATCCCAGCCGAATCACTGCAGCATGCTTCACTTCAGACTGTGTCCAGAGACTTCAGGTGTGGAATGACAGCTTCATTACTTGGGTGAGACCTTTCCTTTCATAGTATTCTCTAATTCCATTCCAGGTGGTTCACTTTCTAACAAAGTCCCAAAATCTAGGTATAGACTGGTCCCGTGAGATAGAGCATATGTTCACATGTATCCATAAACTAGGGCAAAATATATACCTGAAAGCAAAAGTACACAATAGTCTGCAGTGAGTACCCCCCAACACTTCATCTGCACTATTCCAGCCTTTAGGTCCATGATTGTTCAACAATTTGTTTGGCTCTGTATGTTAACTCTCTTTTCAGCCACCAGGTTCCAGATGCCAGCATGATGCCAAACAGACTTCCCTGGACAGACGACCTCACCAATGTGTCCAATGCTTCCCCAGAGACGCATCCTACTAGGGAAAGAGACAGGCTGGGAGTATGGATCAACCTGTCAATGTCCATGTTCAGCAGGGAAGCAATTATAGAAGCCAGACCTTCTACCTTCTGCATACCACAATGACCTTGGGTCCATACTCCCAGAGGGTTAAAGAACAGGAAAGCTATCAGGGGAGGGGATGGGATACGGAGATATGGTGGTGGGAATTGTGTGGAGTTGTACCCCTCTTGTCCTATGTTTTTTTTTAATGTCTCCTTTTTTAAAATAAGTAAATTTTAAAAATAAAAGTAATAAAATATATTTTAATAACTTTAGACATTTCCTTCTGCACACTTGTCATGGAAACTCCTATCTGATCACAGTGTTACAGAAGGAGTGGGCACTGATACTGAGCAGACAGCTCTCTGTTCTTACACCTGGTGGGAACAGCAGAAAAGAATTGTGCTCACACCAGTGCCCACCAAGAGTGGTGCATGACTTGAAGCTGGGTAGGAGGGGACAGAATGAAAGGAGAAGGCTCTGTCTGGGTTGGGTCTTGCAAGGCTGAGAGGTGCAGAGTCACCCTGTGTGGTGCCGTTTCCTGGGGCCCCAAAGCACCCAGATCACACCTCCAGAGTCTGATCTCTGCCTGCACCTGCTTTCCAAGGGGGGCTGAGTCTGAGCCTCCTGGGCCCCTGGTG